>NW_026683129.1:340152-680305 GCF_027887145.1 Ammospiza caudacuta | reverse complement strand
CGGTGATGTTCTGGAGGTTCAGTGCAGAGCAGTTTTAAACAGCTCCAAAGATAAAGAAAAACCACAATCCAGGGCTGAAAACAAGCTAAAAGCAAAGGAGAGCTCTGTCCTGCTGTCTGTCCAGGAGCCAGAATGTAGAGGAGTGAGTGCAGTTTCTGAAAACAAACTGCTGCTTCTTTCTCCTCCCCGCCTTCGCTCTCAGAACCAGCCTTAAATGTGCAGAACTGATTTCTGGGCTAAACAGACTGATGGGGTACAAGCACCATGAAATCACTCCAAGACACGCCCCTGTCACGGTCAGGGGGTCCCGACCCTGCCTCATCTCCGGGCTGCCGGGGGTCCCCCAGCTCCGGTATCGCCCCTTTCCCTCTCCCTGCCCTGGGGGTCCCCCGTTCCACAGGCCCGGCTCTCACAGGGATCCCCAAAACCAATGTCCCGCCCCGTCGGTACCGGGCCATCCCCGCGTGGACCCCCCGGACCCTCCTGAGGGGCGATCGCGGCTCCTCCCCCCCCGAAAAAGCTCCTCTTAGGGAGCCCAGAGATATCCAGGGCTCGAGTCCGGGATCTGCTGGCTCCGAACATTCTCCAAAAAAAATCCTCTAGGAGACCCCTCGCTGGAGTTACTGGGGAATTTATCAACCTCAGCTGGGCTTCTGTGGGACTTTTAGCAGCCTTGTGTTCCTCACCTTGGAGTAAATGAACTTTATCGGTCAATCTGATATCATTTGCTCCCTCTCCTCCAGTGATTTTAACCAACTTTTCAAGAAAGGTCAACAAAATTTTTTTTTTTCAGTGGCCACCCACAACAACCATTTTCCTTATCATTTCTCCCATAAGTTCCCAAGGAGGAAGGAGGGACTGTTTCAAAGTTTCCAAGAGTTCTTCCAGAAAGAACCACAACCTCCTCAGAGAAGGGAACCATGCTGTTGTCAAAAGCACTTGGAGTCAGAGAACAGTGCCCTCAACTCACTGTGCATAAATAATATTGCAATATGTTTAAGAAAATTGTTAGAGAGATGCCTCCGCCCCAATTAAGGTGCTAATGAGACCAAACCCAAAATGGATTTTATTTAACAGTAATTGTGAGGTAGAGAGAGACATGGAAAGAAAGAGAAAGGGGGGAACAGCCAAGGGAGTGACAGGGACAGAGACCTCCCCTGGGGCAGAGAAAGTGTGACATTGTCCCCTGTGTGTGTGGCATTCCCGGGGTGGGGGTTTTACACCTGAGCCAGTTTGGGTAAGGGGGGTGGTGGTCACCCCCTGAGCAGGGATTACCCCACTGTTTCAGGCTGCAATGCAAGATGTAACCAAATGCATGTTTTCAATCCACTTGTTCATCAACTGCTATAAGCAGGTGGGGCAGTGTTCTTTATCTCTTCCATGACTCAGCCCTGATAACGCCCTCCAGGGCAGATATCTTCTGTGATTGGGCCATTGAGTGTCACTGCAGGACTGATCAAATTCCATCATCCCATTGTGGGACGCTCCCCCCAGGGGGAGGATCCAAGCATTCCTACCTGGATATAAGCTGAGGCTTGCAACACCAGGAGCAGCTTGCCTACTGGATTCCCAGAGGACAAGACCTCCATAACCACCACTGGGCCTTCAGAGGAAGACCAGACCCTTCTACAGGATCACTGCTCTGACAGAATCACATTCATTACTCCAACAGGACTGCAGCCACCATTTAATGGGACTGCTGCCACCACCCTGAGCAGCCGGTTATATCCTGACCCTGTCAGTTTAAGAAAATATTTCTGTATCACTGCCTTGATCTTAACTTTCTTATTAAATTGTAATTCTGTCTTAGACCTTTCTCCAGGTTTGCTTTCAAACCAGTACAAAAAACAATGTGCTCATCTGTTGTTTTCCGCCAAAACAGGATTTCCCATCCCCAAACCTTGATCAAATGGAAGAGGGGGCTGCGAGGAAAATGAACATGCCCCAGGAACCCCAGGGAGGTGAGAAAGAAGCCAGTGCCCCTTTCCCCCTCTCTCCTGCTCCATCTCCCAGCCCAGCATGGCCCCTGGCTGCAGGACAACCCTGTCCTGATGGGGATGCATTGGAAGGATCTCCTTCCCCTTTCCTCTGGCACGGAGGCAAATCCCATCCTCTCCTTGTCCTTCCTACCCCAGACAAGAAACTGAGGATGGAGACTAGAGAGGACAAATCCCCACAGCAGAACCTCGTGGAAGAGGCTGTTTTGAGTGACTCCACAGTGCAGAATTCCACTGGGGTGGAAAATCCCCAGAGATCCCACAGGAGGACGGGCTGCAATCCCAGCCCAGGGTGCTCTGTGGAGGAAAGACCCTCACTTAGCCAGGAAGGTGGACAGAGCTTCAGCCAGAGCTCAGAGCTGGTGGTCCATGAGCAGCTTCATGACGGAGAAAAGCGCTGCAAGTGCTTGGAGTGTGGGAAGAGCTTCAGGCAGAGCAGCACCCTGATCAGCCACCAGATGATCCACACCAGGGAATGGCCCTACGGGTGTGGGGAATGTGGGAAGGGCTTCAGCTGCAGATCCGCCCTCGCCATCCACCAATGCATCCACACTGGGGAGACGCCCTATGAGTGTACCCAGTGTCAGAAGAAGTTTCCGATCAGCTCTGATCTCCTCCACCACCAGCAGATTCACACTGAGGAGTGGCCCTTCCACTGCCCTGACTGTGGGAAGGGCTTCAATTGTGCCTCCCACCTTATCAGGCACCGGCGCATCCACACTGGGGAGAGGCCCTACCAGTACACCACATGTGGGAAGAGGTTTCAGACCAGCTCCCATCTCCTCCTGCATGAGTGGATTCACACTGATGAGAGGCCCTTCTGCTGTCTTGACTGTGGGAAGGGCTTCAAGCACAACATCACCCTCATCAGACAACAGCACATCCACACTGGGGAGAGGCCCTACGAGTGTCCCCAGTGTGGGAAGAGCTTCTCCAGCAGCTCTAACTTGACTAGACACCAACGGAAGCACCGGTAAGGGAAGCACTGCAAATGCCCAAGCTGCAGGAACAGCTTCAGGCACTACTCCAGCTTCATTGCCAGTTAGAGGGCCCACATTAGGAAGAGTCCTGGGGATCCATGTTCCCCATGGTCCATGCTGGGAAGACACCTGTCCCTTTTCCTGCCCCTGGCAATGACGTGATTTGGGATTGAGGACCATGAGGGTCTGGCCATGGACGTGTCAATCCATTCACTCCCACCTGTGGTCATTGCCCGGGGCAGGAAAGGGACTGTCTCCCTCTCTTCCTAAGGAGAAGGGTGTCCTTTCCAGGAAGGGGAGATTGTTGCCAGGCAGACCCAGTGAGCTGTGTTTAGTTTTCCCTGTCCAAGTTTTACTTTTCCCTTCTGTTGTCAATACTGTTTTTGTTCCATTCCTTCCTTATCTCATTGCTGTTCCCAATAAATTTTTCTTATCCCAGCCTGGGATCTTTGCCTTTTGTGCTTTCCATGAGAGGCGGGAGGGCAGCGAGGGCAGCACGGTTTTAGCAGGAGCAGGAAATTGGGGAATCCCATTCCTGAACCCTGGCCCATGGAAACCAAGCATCCCAGCTGGTCCCAGCCCTGGTGGCCATGGCAACAGCCTCGGGAGCGGGTCCCTGGCTGGGGCTGTGGGAACCTCTTCCCTCTGGTGCCCAGGGACAGGAGTGGAGGGAACGGCTGCAGCTGAGTCAGGGCAGGCTCAGGTTGGATGTCAGGAAAAGGTTTTTGCCCAGAGGCTGCTGGGGCCCTGCCCAGGCTCCCCAGGGAAGGGTCCCAGCTCCAGGGCTCTCTGAGCTGCAGCAGCGTTTGGACAGCACTGCCAGGCCCAGGCTGGCATTGTTGGGGTGTCCTGTGCAGGGCCAGCAGTTGGACTGGAGGATCCTGATGGGTTTCTCCCAGCTCAGCCAATTCTGTGGTTCTGGGATCCCATGAGCCTGGGGATGGGACAGCCAATGGGTGCCATGGCAACGGCCTCTGGCTGCAGACCTGAGCTGGTGTCCATGACAACCACCCCTGGCATGGGGTCTCCATGGAGCTGCCAAGGGACTGACCATAGCAACAGGGTCCTGGTGATGGTTGCCATGGAAACTGACCATAGCAACAGGGGGCTGGTGATGGTTGCCTGCTAAGGATCAGGTTTGTCACAGGCCCTCAGAGGGGTTCCGTGGGGACTTTCCAAGAGTCTCCAGGCTGTTCCAGAGCTGGAATGTCACTGGCAGAATCTGGGGCTCCATGGACACCTCCCAGGGCTTTCTGAGGATGCTAAAGAGCCCTGTGGTCAGAGGCAGTCATAGCCATTCCATGGTAACATCCCAGGGGACCTTGGGCTGCAAAGGCACCGATCTGTCACAGGCACTCACGGGGGCTCCATGGTGACATCCCAGGAGTCCCTAGGCTGCCAAAGACCCAGGATGTCCCAGATACTCAGAGGGCTTCCTGTCACGGACACAGTGGGAGCTTCTGGCAAAAGCTTTATTTCTTTATTGGAGAAACTCCTCCTGAGACTTGAGGTGGAGAAATGACACTCAACAGCCACCATGGATCCTCAAACCCCTGCAGGGCCCCCAGACTTCTACAATTCCTTCTAAGAGAAGAGACTGGGAGTGGCTGGATCCTATCCAAGACCCAGAATTTGTCAAAGGTTTATGTGTAAAGGATTGGACAGGTGGAATTGAACTTTAACCCAATTTGTCCTGCAGGATTAATGATGGAATACCAGATAAATTATATAAACACAGCTCTCATTGATTCTGATCATGATCAGACAGAGAAAGATCTTAACCAGAGTTATTTGCTCCACAGTTCAGGATCTATAACAATTAGTAGAATATAATGCTCTAGGAAGCAGTTTTGAAGTCAACGGGGCCTTGCTGGAGTTGTTGGAGCCCATTGCAGGCAGAGCCTCCTGCTCCAGCAGGAACTGCCTTTCCTGTGCCATGAGCAGGGCAGGTCCTGCTGCAGGAAAAGCCCCGGGCCAGCCCCAGCACAGGGAAGGCCTCGGGCACAAGGGCAGAGTGCCATGCTGGGAGCTGTGCCAGGGAGAGCCTGAGGCACCAAAGGCACCTTGGCAGCAGCAGCTGCTTGCAGGCCATGGCCAGAAGCCTCCCTTGGCAGCCCGGCCTGGTGGCCACCACTGCAGAGCTGCTGCCTCAGGGCTCATTCCTGGCTGGGCTTGAAAAGCCACTTCTGCTCCAGGAGCCTGACTGGGAAGCCATTGGCCCCAGCACCTTGAGGACAAGATATTAACGACAAAACTCTTCATGCCAGCAGAGACAAGGCAGGGGCAGAGGAAAGGGGAGAGCCAGGCCCAGGGGACAGGGCTGCCATGGTGATGGCTGTGAGGTCACTGCTCCTGCAGCAGCCTGGCTGCCCTCAGCAGACATTCTGGCCCAAAGCCTTGTGAGGGCACCCAGCACATCAGAGAACTCACACTACAGGAATTCTGTCCTTGGGAATGAGAGGGTTTCACTGGGTCAGGCTACACAAAGCTCCTGCTCTTGGACGAATCCTGGGATAAGGCATCCCTTTCTCAGGAAAGACAATTGCAGTTTTGTGCTGTTCTCATAAATGAAATATTTCCTCCTTCTAACAAATTTAAATCCACCCTCATTCAGTTTAGAGATATTGACCCTTGTCCTGTAACTGCAAGATTTGGGAGAAAATACCTTTGATCACTATTTTTCCAATTTCACAGATCTTGGAGAGGACCCAAAAATCTCCCAAGATGGGGTTTGGAGGCCTTCTCACAAAACCAGCAGGGAGAGTCTGCAGGCTCTGGACTCAGTGGTGTGGAGACTGAGGACAGAAAAGGAGTAGCCAGGGAGGAATAGAAGGGTGGTTTCAGAGAGGCTGGAGCTTTTCTTCATAGTGGGAAGGAACCTGAAGACGACATAATAGCACCAAGGGCAGCTGGGGAGGCCCAGACTGGCACCAGGAGAAAGGAATTTCCCTGGCAGCGCAGGGCTGTGGTGCAGCACATCCCCAGCAGGAGCCTGCAGCAGCCCAAGGCTTTGTGTGTGCAGGCAGAGGCAGGCAGGAGGCAGAGCTGTCAGCAAAGGAAGGGCCCAGCCAGGTGGGGCAGCCGGGGGATGCCAACAGCCTGCAGGAACAGAGGCGCAGGGCAGGGACACCGTGGGACAGCCTGGGCTGCACAGGGCACAGGCATGGGCAGCAGCTGCAAGACAGCCCTGCCAGAGCCAACTTGGGCAGCACTTTGGCCATGGCTGCTGGCCCTGGGCCTGAGGCCATGAGGGGACAAGTGACCCTTGCAGGCCTGTGGCCTCATTGCCTCCTTGTCCCTGCTCAGCAGCCTGGCAGGGGCCGCCCCATGCTCCTGCCCTTGCCATTGCACATCCCCACATGCCAGTGCCCATGCTGGGAAGAGCCCTGAGCAAGGAGGGAGGGACAGGATCTGCCTGGCCAGGGGCTGGGGCTCAGGCCTTGGCCCTTGGCATTCCTGAAACACATCCCCACCATTTCCCTCATCCAAGCCCTGGCACTCAGAGCAGCTGAGGAGTCACATGCAGGGGTGTCCCCAAGGCTCAGGATTGGGGCCAGGCCAGTGAAATCTCTTTATTGCTGATCTGGACGAGGCCATCGAGGGCACCCTCAGTCAGTTCCCAGGTGAGCCCAGGCTGCGTGGCAGTGTGGCTGTGCTGGAGGGCAGGAAGCCCTACAGAGGGATCTGGACAGGCTGGAGCCATGGGCCCAGGACAGTTGGATGAGGTTCACCAAGGCCAAAGGCCACGTCCTGCCCTGGGCTCACAACCACCCCAAATCCCTGGCTGTGCCCTGCCCCTGATCCCCCAGCCTGTCCTGTTTCCTTCATCCCTGCATTTCCAGGGCCTTTCTGGGAAAACGGAGCTCTGCTCTGGCAATGGAGGGAGGTGCAGGTGCCACCACTGGAGTGGGAACCACAACTCATCAGGTCTGTGTCCTTTGAGGGACAGGACCTGGTGAGACTCAGAGGCACAGAAAGTTTCTCTTCATGGCCAGCAGACCATAGTTGAACAGGACACAATTTAATAACAATAACACTCTTCCCTGAGCTATGTGCAATGTCCCAACAGTGTCTGAGGAGTTCACCCTTGTCCTGGTTTAGGGCAAATTTGTTAAAGAATCTGCAAAGGAGGGCCCCTCCAGAAAGCAAGCACACACGGCCCCTCCCCCTCCACACTGGTTCGGGAAGAATTCCTCGGAGACAGGTGAAAAGAACCTGTTTATTTGACAGGCACAGCACCCCCCAGCACACAAAATGAACAATACCTGATGACACCGCTCTGAGAAAGATGACAAAATCAGAAAGTCTCTTTTGAGGGTGGTTGCTCTGTTCTCAGTCCCTCCAGTGCTGGCCAGCTGCTGCAGCCAAACGGTGCAAACCCTCGGTGTTCCCAGGTCCCAGTCCGGAACAGGTTCGAGATGGTTACAGAAACAGGAGAGGAAAAACAGTCCAGGAAGGAATTTGGAATGTTTAGCTAAACTAGCTAATAAGCAGAAGCAAAAGCGAGAGCAGAAGCAAGAGCAGAAAAGAGAGCAAGCAAAGCAGCAAGCTGAAAGCAAGAAGTGAAAAACAGCCCTATGTACTGCCCGTCTCTGTGTCCCTGATAAGAGAAACCCAAACAAAACTTCCACTCTTCAGAGTTGGTCTTAAAGGCACAGAACAGATGAATGGGGATACAAGCATCATAACGTCACCCCAGGACATTCCACCCCTTATCCCCATATCATCAACATACTACAACACATCATGCATTATTCATACAAAATTTCCATCTGTTCCTCCAAAATTACAAGCAATACCCATCATGCCTTCATCACATCCCCACACTGGACCACTGAATCCAGGCCCTATATTACAGAGCTGCAGGATTCCCCTTGTCACTTTACTCACTTAAAGCTCCATCTATCACTTGCTCAGACCTTCGACACTTACACATTTCCTTCTCCATCTTCCACTTGCCCAGACCTTCAACACTTACACATTTTCTTCTATCTCATGTCTGTATGGTTTAATGTACAGACAATGGCATTAACATCCAATGAACAGTGATATTGCACATCATTCTTAGCCCACAATCAGATCTCCCTGAGGTACACAATGTGTTGTTCCATCTCTTTGCATTATCCACCATGTGCAACCTGGTCCCTGAGCAAAAACAACCCCACGAATGGGTTTGTCTGTACTCGAGGCAGAATTGATCCACACAGTCTTCCCTAACAAACCTCTGATATGTACCACTGGGACTTTGTCTCCTTCTATTATATTCAGGGACTCGGACTGGGCAGGACCTACTCGGCTGGTGGAACCTCGGGTGTTAACTAACCAGGTGGCCTTTGCTAAATGCTGCTCCCAATTTTTGAAAGATCCCGCACCCAAAGCTTTCAACTGGGTTTTTAGTTGAACCTCTCTACCTTTCCTGCAGATGGTGCATGGTAGGGGATATGGTACACCCACTCAATGCCATGTTCCCTAGCCCAGGTGTTGATAAGACTGTTGAAGGGTGAGTGGATCTTGCTGACCACCCCTTGGCTCTCCAATTCTCAGATCATCTTATGGATGGGGATCACAGCATCTCGAGTGGTCCTATACTGCCATCGATGCACTATGGAAGTGGCAATTGGCACTCGTTGCTCTTCTCCCGTCAGTCATCCTACTGCAGATGGATTCTCAGACAACCCAGGTGAGGTGTTCAATTGCTGGATGCCCTCTGTCTTTACAGCAGCTATTCCAAATGCCCATCTGAGTCCTTTTGGGTCTTTGAAGTACCCACTCCGAAGGTAGTCTATGCCCAAAATACACGGGGCCTCTGGGCCAGTCACAATAGGATGCTTCTTCCACTCATTTCCCGTTAGACTCACATCAGCCTCCACCAGAGTGAAATTCTGGGATCCCCCTGTCACACCAGCAATAGAAACAGACTCTGTCCCCACATGTCTTGATGGGATTAATGTGCATTGTGCACCAGTATCAGCCAAAGCTTTGTACTCTTGTGGTTCCGATGTGCCAGGCCAACGAATCCACACAGACCAGAAAACACAATTTTCCCTGGCCTCTACCTGGCTAGAGGCAGGGCCCCTCTAAGCCTGGTTATCCTTCTTTCCCTGGGCATATGTTTTGGATGTTCCTTCGAGGGGATCAGACATGTCATCATCATCATACCTGGCCGTTCAGCTACGGGCAACTGGAGCTGCTTTCCTTCTGGTAGCTTCCTTCAGTTCACGCACCCGTCGTGCCAGAACAGCAGTAGGTTTCCTATCCCACCTTCTCATGTTTTCCCCACAATCACGCAGGTAAAACCACAGCTCAGCTCATGGGGTGTACCTTCTCTCACCATCTGGGAAACATCTGCCTTGGATACCAGAACCTCGGATCTGTACTGATGAAATTTGGAGAAGGTCTTCTTTAATCTCCTCTCTAAGCTTCTTGTGATTCTCCTCTATCTTATCCTCCAGATTCTGCAGACGTGTTTCTACCGCTGCGATTCTGGCATGTGTCGGGCCATGTACAGCATCTGCATATGCTCGGAGCTTCCTTGCCATGTCAAGCACAGTCTCATCCCTCTCATCCCTCTTCATGATGGCTAAGGCAGAAGCATATTCACGTGGCCCAAGTCGTACAAGTTTTTGCCACATCACAGACGTGCATGGTACTAAGTTAGGTTCCTAGTTGTTACATCATCTGAGAAGACAATCTCTGCCACTGCCATTTCTCTCAGGTGTTGGATCCCTTGCTCTATGGTCTTCCACTGAGTTGTTGCATATAGAGATCATCTGCACACAGGTATCTTCGTGCAACACTATCCAAGACCTGTGCCCAGAGGCTGTGTGGATTAGCCCCCCTCATCATTTCTTGGTCGATGACAGGATCCTGTGACAGGGATCCCAAATGCCTGGCTTCAGTGCCATCCAGAATTGTAGCCTCGCCTGCAGCATCCCAGAGACGGACCAGCCAACTAATTATGGATTCATCAGGTCGTCGTGTGTAATCCTTCCGTAGGCCACAAAGGTCCTTCAGGGAAAAGGACTCAATATTTGCATCTGATCTTGCACCTGCTGCTTTGACTCCTGATTTTATGTTAGGAGGCATGGAGGTTCCTTCTCCTTCATCATCGTCATCATCATCATCCACTGGTTGATAGGTCTTGTCTGTGCTTTTCCCACTTCTAGTGCTGGTAGCAACAGCCACGGGTTTAGATGCTGGCTTTGAGCCTGGAGTGTGAGCTGCAGCCTGAGTCACCGGGACAGTTGCTGATTTATCTCCCTGACCCCTGCCTCTGTCTGCTGCCTGACAGTATCTAGCAGTGTGCGATAAGCATATGCCAGGGCCCAGCTCACTGCAATGACCTTCCTCTCCTTAGGCTCATCCTGGTACTTCTCTTTCAGATATTTCCCCACCTCAGCTGGGTTCTGAATTTGTTCATGGGGAAAATCCCAGGCTATAGGGTCAGAGAATTCCTTCAGGATTTGGCCCATATCCTCCCATTTTCCACACCACTTAGGATTTTCCACACCGGGGTTTACTCCTGAGTCAGGGGTCTCATCAGCCCGTCTAGAAATCTCACCCCTCATTCTAGAGAAGCAGCAGGCTGTATAGAGGAAGGTTACCAGATTGAATACCAGGAAGATGGTTTCTTTAACATTGAGGGGAAACTGAATATCCTTCACTAGTGATGCAAATAATTCATAGGAGAAGAAGGAAAGCAGAGGCTTAAAACCCTCATTCCCTCCTGCTCCTCCTGCAACAAACTGGATGCATAACCATAGCCATGAACCATTCATACCTGGAGCAGACCCTAGCATGTTTATAAACTTCTTGCACATCATTGCCACCAAGCCCAGCAGGATAGCTACTCTGGTCACTGCCCCTCTGATGTAGAAACTACACAATAGGGGCAATACCAAAGCTATTTCTGGATAAGAAAATAAACCTAGGGACCATAGAGGTAGTAAAATCTCAAAAAACCCTAGGGACCAGAAATGCATGCAAACCTTCATCCCAATAGACATTATGAATTTTAAAAAAATGGCTATTAGCTGATTTAAATGAACACAGAGTAATAGCAACCAAAATGCAGCCAAAAAAGGGTTTTTCCACTCTCTATCTCGCCCCCAGGATGGGCGCCAATATTTTGTCCTTGTTTAGGGCAAATTTGTTAAAGAATCTGCAAAGGAGGGCCCCTCCAGAAAGCAAACCCCACACGGACCTTCCCCCCAGCCAGTTTGGGAAAAAAAATTCCTTGGAGAGAGGTGGAAAGAACCTGTTTATTTCAGGAACAGCACCCCCCAGCACACAAAATGAACAATACCTGATGACACCGCTCTGAGAAAGATGACAAAATCAGAAAGTCTCTTTCGGGGGTGGTTGCTCTGTTCTCAGTCCCTCCGGTGCTGGGGCAGCTGCTGCAGCCGAAAGATATTCCCGGGTCCCTGTGCGGAGCAGGTACGAGATGGTCAAAGAAACAGGAGAGGAGAAACAGTCCAGGAAGGGATGTGGACGGTTAAATAGAACTAGCTAATAAGCAGAGACCAAAGCAGAGCAGAAGCAAGAGCAGAAAAGGGAGCAAGCAAAGCAGCGAGATGAAAGCAAGAAGCGAAAACCAGCCCTATGTACTGCTCGTCCCTGTGCCCCTGATAAGAGAAACCCAAACAAAACTTCTACTCTTCAGAGTCAGTCTTAAAGGCACAGAACAGATGAATGGGGATACAAGAATCATAACGTCACCCAAGGACAGAGGGGAAGATATGAGGGACATGGCATGGATACATTAAAAAAAAAAAAAAAAAAAAAAAGAAAAAAATGTTTCCCAAAGTCAAAGCCATCAAAATACAGGCAGGCCATACACCATCAAGTGCAGGCACATGCAGCAAAGCTTGCCAAAATTGATCCCCACTGAAAGCCAAAACAGAAAAGAAGGACTTACAAACATGCTGGAATGGAGACACCATCCAAGGAATTGCAATTGGAGGAGAAAAAAAGAAAATTTGAGAAATTTAGTGACTCTAAGAAAATGGCCTGAGATTATATCAGGTGCAGTGCAAAGGACCAAAACATGCCAAAACTAAGCTCACAGATGTTGCAAAAGAAGGGGAAAAAGTCAAGGAGGAAGACACAACTTACAGGGGAAGATATGAGGGACATGGCATGGACACTTCAGAAAACAACCAAAAAAAGAAAAAAAATCTTTCCCAAAGTCAAGGCCATCAAAAAGCATGGCATGCCATCAAGGGCAGAGACATGCACCAAAGATTCCTCTATTGGTCCCCATTGAAATCGCAGGATTCCTTTTCCCTTCCCGAAAATGAAATTTCCTTTCGGGAAGGGAAAAGAAATCTTGCGAATCACAAAATAAAGGCTTAGAAATACTCGGGAAAGGAGATAGGTTCAAATGAAATGCAATTGAAAAAAGCAGGAAATTGGGAATTTTAGTGTCTTTAAAAAATAGGCTGTGAGGAAGTCAGCTCCATTGCAAAGGATCAAAAGATGCCAAAACGAAGCTCACAGATGTTGCAACAGCAGGGGAAAACGCCAAGGAGGAAGACAAAACTTGGAGGGGAAGATATGAGGGACATGGCATGGATACTACATAAAAAAAGAAAAAAAAGAAAAAAAATCTTTCCCAAAGTCAAACCATCAAAATGCAGGCAGGCCATCCACCATCAAGTGCAGGCACATGCAGCAAAGCTTGCCAAAACTGATCCCCACTGAATGCCAAAACAGAAAAGAAGGTCTTACAAACACGCTGGAATGGACATACCATCCAAGGAATTTCAATTGGAGGAGAAAAAAAGAAAATTTGTGAAATTTACTGACTTTAAGAAAATGGCCTGGGATTATATGAGGTGCTGTGCAAAGGACCAAAACATGCGTAAACTCTGCTCACAGATGTTCCAAAAGCAGGCGAAAAAGTCAAGGAGGAAGACAAAACTTAGAGGGGAATACATGAGGGGCATGGCATGGAGACTTCATAAAACAACAAAAAAAAAAAAAGAAAAAATCTTTCCCAAAGTCAAAGCCATCAAAATGCAGGCAGGCCATACGCCATCAAGTGCAGGCACATGCAAAGCAAGAATCCTTGCTTTGCATGTGAGATGCCATCAAAGGAGTTGCAATTGGAGGAGAATGAAAGAAAATTTGGGAAATTTTCTGACTCTTAAGACAATGGCCCGGGATTATATCATGTGCAGTGCAAAGGACCAAAACATGCCAAAACTAAGCTCACAGATGTTGCAAAAGAAGGGGAAAAAGTCAAGGAGGAAGACACAACTTAGGGGGCAAGATATGAGGGACATGGCATGGACACTTCAGAAAACAACAGAAAAAAGAAAAAAATCTTTCCCTAAGTCAAAGCCATCAAAAGGCATGGCATGCCATCAAGGGCAGGAACATGCACCAAAGATTCCTCTATTGGTCCCCATTGAAATCGCAAGATTCCTTTTCCCTTCCCGAAAATGAAATTTCCTTTCGGGAAGGGAAAAGGAATCTTGCGAATCCCAAAAGAAAGGCTTACAAACACTCGAGAAAGGAGATAGGTTCAAATGAAATGCAATTGAAAAAAGCAGAAAATCGGGAATTTTAGTGTCTTCAAAAAATAGCCTGTGAGGAAATGAGCTGCATTGCAAAGGACCAAAACATGCCAAAACTAAGCTCACAGATGTTGCAACAGTAGGGGAAAATGTCAAGGAGGAAGACATAACTTGGAGGGGAAGATATGAGAGACTTGGCATGGATACTACATAAAAAAAAAAAAAAAAAAAAAAGAAAGAAAGAAAAAAATGTTTCCCAAAGTCAAAGCCATCAAAATGCAGGCAGGCCATACACCATCAAGTGCAGGCAAATGCAGCACAGCAAAATTGATCCCCACTGAAGGACAAAACAGAAAAGAAGGACTTACAAACGCGCTGGAATGGAGATGCCTTCAAAGGAATTGCAATTGGAGGAGAAAAAAAGAAAATTTGAGAAATTTAGTGACTCTAAGAAAATGGCCCAGTATTATATCAGGTGCAGTGCAAAGGACCAAAACATGCCAAAACTAAGCTCACAGATTATGGTGGTTTGGCCAGGAAGAAGTGGGAATTCTGGGATGCTGTGTTCAAACCAATGGGTGCTCAGATTTTGATATTGGCACCTGGTGTAGCCAGTGGGGTTTGGACACACCTCTGAGAACACACAGGAGTTAAAAGCAGAGCTTCAGCCCTGGGAGGCTCTCTTGGGACTTCGAGGGACCTCGGAGGTTGGATCTCCCTTCCCCCGTTCAGCTGCTGCTGCTGGGCGGAGGGGGGGCAGCCATGTGTTAGGCCTGGGCCTGGACAGAGATGGGAGGTGAGGAGGCCCTGGAGGATGGAAGGGTGGAGGAGCCCCAAGAGACAGCCATCGGGCAGCCATCCCTTCCCCCGAGGAGAGAGAGAGAGGAGAGCCGGCGTCTGAATTTTATAGCGGCCGGCCCAGGAGGAAAAGGGGGGAGGAATGCAGTGAGGAGGTGCCGGCCGGAGCAGCAGCGAGTGGGGAAGTGCCGGAGCTCTGGGACAGGCAGAGACTGAATTTTTAACCCCTTTCTTTCATGACTGGGATGTCGCAAAAATGCTGATCCTCCTCAGAGCTGAATAAGAAGAGAGAGAAGAGATGAGATAACCAAGGACCTGGCCCGAAGGACGTGGAGAAGGCTGGCTGAGGGGAGAGAGAGATGATTGGAGTGGCCTTTTGGCTGGACTTTTCTTGTGTAACCATAGACTCAGTTTTATTCCTGTGACACAGAGACTGCACTTAGGGGGAGGCAGTGCCTCAGAACCAGGAGGGTTCATTGTGGGGACCCCTCGGCCCCAGGGGTTTGGAAAAAAATGGGGTGAACAGATGTCCCAAAGCAGAGACTGTGCCTTTTTGGAATGAGACAAGGCATCCTTAAAAGACAACCCTAAAAGCAGCTCTGGTCCATGCACAGTGGTGAGAGCACTGGGCATGGAAGGAAGATGTCACAAGCAGCAAAAGGACTTTCCGGGCGGTGCCGAGTGACATGGAAGCACACGAGGTTTCAGCGTGTTTCCAGGGGAAGCCTATGGTGCAAGAAAGACTCCTCTCCTCTTCATGGACTGAAGTTTGAGTATTCTAAAGGGTGGTGTCAGACTGGGCAGTTGGTGATTTGGGGGAATGTATTGGATTGGGAAATTTTTGGGTGATGGGGAGGAGGAAAGTGCTTTGTTGTAAGGTTTTAAATTTTTTTTTTTTTCCTTATAGGCTTTTCCTTCTTTTCTTGTATTTTAGGTAATAAAGTTTTCTTTATGTTTAAGCTGGCGCCTGCTTTGCTTATTCCTGGTCACATCTCACAGCAGACACCAGGGAGAGGGTATACTCATGGGGGCACTGGCTCTGTGCCAGGCCCGAACCATGAAATTTTTGGTTCCCTGACCAGGAATCGAACCCAGGCCGCGGCGGTGAGAGCACCGAATCCTAACCACTAGAACACCAGGGAGAGGGCAATTCATGAATTTGTCCAGGTTTAGAGCAAATTTGGGGAAGAATCCCCCAAAGGAGCTCCGGTGCGAAAAGCAGATCCAATCGACCCCTTCCCCCAGGAGGAAAAAATACCTCCTTGGAGAAAGGTGGAAAAAAACTTGTTTATTAAACAATAAGACCAAAACACTATCAAAACAATGAGACCCCTTGCCACTCTAAAAGAGATGACAAACTGAGAAAACCCCGGGCTCAAGCAGCAGCTCACGCAGTCTCTGATCAGTCCCTCCACTGCTGGAATTGTCGCAGGCCAGGCCCAGCCCGGTGGGCGGCAGCTGCAGCTGCCGGTGCTCTCCTGGGTGTTCAGTCCAGAGCAGTTTCAAGAGGTCCAAAGAAAAAGGAAAAAAAAACAGTCCAGGGAACTTCTTTGCCTCAGCTAGCAAACTAACTAAAAAGCAAAAGAAGAGCTCTGTCCCGCTGTCTGTCCACCCGCAGACAAAACAGTCAGGAGCAGGAATGTGGAGATGTGAGTGCAGTGTCTGAAAACAAACGCGCTTCTTCTCTCCCCCCCTTCACTCTCTGTAACACTCTTAAAGGTACAAAACTTATTATTATTCAACATAAACAGAATGAGACGATTGGGGATAAAAGAATCATATAGCCAATCCAGGACACTGTGCCATGGACTGTGGGGCCATCTGTGCCTCTCTGCCCTGCTCTCCAGGCCTCCTGTGTAGTACTGCATTCTGCAGCCAGATTCCTGAAGAGAAGGAATCTCGAACAAATGCCAGAGGTTGATCAGACATGGAGGTTCTGCGAGAGCCTGGTAAGAGCAGCCAAGAATCCTCAGCTTAGACAAGGCCCCTGAAGGCAGTGCTCAGTGTGCGGGGCTGGAAGCTGTGCTCCTGCCCGCTACTGCAGCCAGAGGCCGTGCGGTCTCTTCTCCTGGCTCCCATGGGGCCGAGCCAGGTGCCCATGGAGCCCCAGCCCGGCGGGGCTGCGGGCCAGCACTGCGGCTCCCCGGGCAGCAGCCGGCCCTCTGGCCCTGCCCTCGGGAGCCCTTGGCCAGCGGCTGCTAGCCGCGCCTCAGGGCTGTGCGGGCAGGGGAGGCCAGGGCTGGGCGCAGGCAGCGCCCGGCCCAGGAGCAGAGCCCGCGCCAACCCTTCCCTCCTGCCGCTCTCTGCAGCTGGCAGAGGACAGGAGCCGAGCGGCCGAGCACCTGCGTCGGGCCCTGCCCTACCTGCAGAGCCCACAGGAGCGCCTGCAAGAGGCGGCCATCAGGTTCATGTGTGAGCCACGAGCCTGAGCTGCCCTTCCCCTCCCCGGCCTGGCCAGCTGCAGCTCGGCCCCAGCCCCGCCTGCTGCCTGGGCAGCGCCAGCTGGACCCGGCGCCGTGGAGCCCCGCCTGGCCCGGGCATCGCTGCTGCCGCCCTCTGGCAGCCGTGCTCTGGGGCGGAAGCGTGCGGCAAGGGCCAGGCTGAGCCCTGCCAGGCCAGCAGCCCGTGTGGCCACAGCGCCGGCAGCGCCGGTGGCAGGGAGCTGTGCCGCTGGCGCCGTGACAGGCTCTGTGTTCACAGGCATGGCGGGGCGGCACCTGAGGGGGCAGCAGCAAGAGCTCCAGCTGATCTGCAGTGGTGAGTGAGTGAGGGCAGCGGGCTGACCGCGGGGGCTGGCGGGGGCAGCTGCAAGCCCTGCCCCGGCTGCGGAGGGCTCTGCTCCCGTGAGATTTCAGAGCCACGTGTGCCATTCGTGGCCAGCACCTTCAGACTGATCCCCTTGCTCCCTGCTCCCTGCGGGCCATGGCAAGAGATGGCCGGGATGGCCCTGGCAGGGGGCTCTCCTGGTCTTTCTGCACATGTGGGATCTGACCTTGCCTCTGTTCCTCTCTCTTGCAGCCCTTGAAGAAATGGCATATGACAGCAGTCCTGCCATCAGAGATGCTGCAGTTGAATTTTGTTTACTTCTCCGGGCTGTACAGAGAGCTCCCTACTCCCCATGGCACAGGCTGCGAGATCGATTCCGCAGTGCATGGAGGAAATGGCCTCGTCTGTGCGGCACTGCCTTGCTGTTCTGCTGGAGCTCCCCGGAGAGGTGATCTGCAAGACTGTCTGCTGGGTCCATTTGAGCCAGCAGAAATTTTCTTTTTCTCCTTCAAGGTTTTTGTATTTTTATTTTCGTTGGTTTTGAGTATGTCAATATAGAATATCTTTCAATACACAGAGTCCCAGGATCTTTCTTTTCCTGCACCGGGTCTAGAAGGCATAGGGGAAGAGGGGGAAAAGGGTGCTTGTGCACAGCCAACGGCCCAGGCGTGCAGTGTCTCAGGGAAAATGGCCAGAAGCCCCTTGGCCTTTGGTGGTTCTGCTGAAGCCTTTGTGCTGCCCACAGAGCGGCTGGGCAGGGGCCAGAGCTGCAGGGATCCCTGCCAGAGCGGTGCCTGGAGATGGCCACAAGCCCTGTGCTAGGCGGGAAGGGCCATCGTGTCCTCCTGCCCGGGTGCTGCTGGCTGCTTTGCTGAGAGCTCCCAGGCGTCTCTGGATGGGGCTCCTCTGGAGTTGCTGTGGGGCTGCAGCACTGCTGCCTGCAAGCTTGGCCAGGCTGGGGGAGACCCTGAGGGGCTGAGGCACTGCTAAGCCTTGAGCAATTGGCTGTCAGAGGCCATAGGTAGCCCCCTGGAATCAGGCGTGGAACCCTGGTCCTGGCCTTTCAGGGCTGTGAGGCCAGCTGTTGTGGGGCTGGGCGTGTGCCTTCCCTGTGCTCCAGACTGCAGCCTCCCACCCCTCAGCCTTAGGCATTGAGCTCCACTGCCTGATTGCCAAGTCTTGTTCCTGTTGCTGTGGGGGGAGGCCGAGCTCTGTGGCTTTAGGCCCCATTGAGCCAGAAGAGCAGCAGCTTTGAGCCCACAGGGGCTACAGAAAGGCTTTCTTAGACCACGAGCGTTCCTGTCCTGCCCAGGCCAGGGACACATGAGAGTGCAGCGGGCACCTTCAGAGTGCCACGCTGGCTTTGCACTGGGCCACCTCCCTGTGCTGTGCACGGCTGGCTCTTTGCTTTGCCGCTCTCGGCCTTGTGTCGTCGTACTCCTTTGGCTGCCTGCAGCCAGCGGCAGCCCTATCAGGAGGCTGAAAGGCCCCGTCTCCAACATCTCAAGGGGGAAATGGAGCTCTCCCGGCCCTCAGCCCACACTGTAAGCAGAGCAGAGCCTTTTCCCCAGCCCCGATGGCTTTCTGCCTGCTTCTGGCCCCTGGCCACCATGACCCACTGCACTCGCTCTGAGTCACCTACAGCATGCCTAGTGCCTCTTGATTTGCTGACCCTGGGATGTGAGGCTCACTGAGGGAAAGGTGGCTGTCCCAGTGCTGAGGGCACACGTGGCTCACTGAGCAGACTTGAGGCTTCCCCAGCAGCTTGCAGGTGCCTTAGGTGTCATGTTACAGTGCTTGCTTGTGCTCCTGCCTCTTCCTGTCCCTCTTCTCACCCTCACCCAACCTGCACCCTCTGACCTACCTTGAATAAATCCTGTTGCATCAGACACGGTGTCAAGAGCCCTCCTTCGGCTGCCGGTCGAGCGCACATTACAACCTCCGGGCATGAGAGCAAGGTGGGCTGGGAGAGCTGCTCTCTCAGACCAAGAGGGAACAGCTCTCCACAGCACCTGCCCATGGACCTTCCCCGCACCAAATAAAATCATCTCCAAGTTTAGCTAGTGAGCTAGTAAGGTAGAACTCATTCATTGCCTGGAAATCTGGCACTAGTTTTTAAGTTCCATTAGGTTTCTTTATTGCTAACCTACCAGTATTAAATTTTGACTCCCATTCTTCCAATTGTCCTGATGTCAGGAATTTATTGGTTGTTGGCTCTATTCCTTTCCTAGCTTCTAATCTTCAAGGATATTGCTTTCTGACTACTGGCCTAACTCTTGTCTGTAGCTCAATTTTCATAGGGTCTGCTTGTTTGGATGTTCCTGGGCTATGAGTATCCCATACTCTTGGACACACCTGATTCAATGCTTGCTCTAAATAGTTCTTCATGTTTGTTGCTCTTGTGTCAATTGTCAGTCCTACTGCTAAAAGTGCTCATTTGTCTTCAGGTACCTTCCATTTAAGTTTTCTTTTTCTAAACAGAACTGTTGCTTCCAAATTTTCAAGCAAATCCCTGCCTAGGACAGATTTGGCTTAGTTGGGTAAATAAAGAAACTGATGTATTCCCAGCTTCTTCTTGATTTTACATTGAAGTGGTTTCAGGAAGAAAACTTTTGCTGGCTGGCCTATAGTGGCTCCTATTGCTTGAGATAGTTTTCACTTTTGGGTATCAGCGCTTGATTCAAGAGTGAAAATGTGTCTCAACAATTTCTTAAAAATTCAACTTCTTTATCATTCTTTAGCTGTATTTTAACCGGTGGCCTGCTAGGGTAAGAATTGCCAGTCTCGGTCATTTCTTATCATCTAGAGTGGCTGCAAGAGTTTTGTGTACTTTGTCTGCTAACTCTGGGCACTGGAGTTATTTCCAGTGTCCTGATTTCTTACAAGATGCACACTGATTTGGCCCCAGCTTGGTCTGTGGCTGCTTTGAACCTCCTCTGCCTCTGATATTGTTGCCCCTGCCTCTGCTTCATCCAGAGGTGTGCCACGTCCTCTCCCTGGTGCCGATCCAGAGCTGCCACCATGGCTGCAGGGAGCTCTTTTCCTTTTTCTCTCTCTTGATTATCATCCACTTTCTATGCTTTTCTCATTCATGCCTTTAAGTCTCTCTTTACAGAGAGACTTTTTTTTTTTTTTTTTTTTATGGCGGACAAGACCGTGTCCCTGCACTGAGCTGTGCTGCGGAAAAGGGTCTCATAGCTAAGCCGCGGAGCTGGCCTGTGGAGGTGTGCTGCGGAGCTGTGTCGCGGAGCCGGGCCTCGTAGCTGGGCCGTGGAGCTGTGCCGCAGAGCTGTGCCGCGGAAGTGTGCCGCGGAGCCGGGCCTCCGAGCTGGGCCGCGGAGTTGTGCTGCGGAACTGTGCCGCGGAGCCGTGCCGCGGAGCCGGGCCTCAGAGCTGGGCCGCGGAGTTGTGCTGCGGAACTGTGCCGTGGAGCTGGGCCTTGAAGCTGGGCCGTAGAGCTGTGCCGCGGAGCTGTGCCGCGGAGCCGTGCCGCGGAGCTAGGCCGAAGAGCTAGGCCGTGTAGCTGTTCCACGGAGCTGTGCTGTGGAGGTGAGCTTTGGAGCTGTGCCGCGGAATTGTGTCGTGGAGCGGTACTGTGGAGCTGTGCTTTGCTCCCTTCCCTGCATTCTGCATCCCTCGAAGAGTCTCTGTTACTGCCTTAGCAGCTCTGCGGTGCCGACTTGCTGCTGGAGAACTCCTGGAACTCTGAAACCCTGGATTTCTAAATCGTTGAATTTCCAAATCTCTGCATTCTTAAATCCCTGGACTCCTGTAACCTCGGATTTTGGAATCCTTGGATTCCTAAAGTCTCGGATTTCCTGAATCCCCGGATTCCTGAACCTCCGGATTTTGAATCCCCTGCCGTCTGGTTGTTTCTGAGGTGTTTGTTAACAATGGTTTCTACAAGATCAAAAGCTGTGGCTGGTATAAGTGATCAAGTTGGGCCCTCCAAAAAGGACGTGAGTGTACAGACCCACCCCTGCCCAGAATGTTTGAGTTTATTGGTGGCATCAGGGAGTGCTGTGGAGGAGAACTGCTTACGTTGCGAACAAGTGAATGACCTCCTTCTAATGGTGGCTGAGCTTAGGGAAGAAGTTGAAAGATTTAGGAGTATTAGGGAAAGTGAAAGGGGGATAGATTGGTGGAATTCAGCACTATCATCTTTAAGGGAGGTTACTAATCAAGAGACTGAGGACTTATATGCCTCCCATTCTCAGATAACAGAAGGGCATTTGGTGGATGAAGAGGAGTGGAAATGGGTCCCTGTGCGGGGTGGTAAAAATGAAAAGACCTGCCCCCCTCCATCATCCAGCCAAGTACCACTACAAAACAGGTATGAGATATTGGATCCAGAGATACAACTAGATGGTTTAGGAGAGAATTGTCTGCCTAGTGAACCTCCTAATTATGTTTCACCTGCAACACGAATTATTACCTCTAGTACCAAGAAGAAAAGAAGGGTAATCGTCGTAGGTGATTCCCTCCTGAAAGGAACTGAAGGCCCTATATGTCGACCAGACCCATCCCACAGGGAAGTTTGTTGCCTGCCTGGGGCCCGGGTACAAAATATTACTGAGAGACTTCCTACACTGATTCAGCCCTCTGATTATTATCCACTGCTGATACTTCAGGCTGGCAGTGATGAAATCGAGAAGAGGAGCATTAAGGCAATCAGGAAGGACTTTAAGGTACTGGGTCAGGTAATTGACAAGGCAGGAGCACAGGTAGTGATGTGCTCAGTCCCTCTGGTGGCGGAGGATAATGATGAAAGAAATAGAAGAATCCGTATCATTAACAAGTGGCTTAAGGGTTGGTGTCATCGACATAAGTTTGGATTTTATGATCATGGCGAAACTTTTACAGCATCTTCTTTGCTGGGATCAGATGGGATACACCTCTCCGTTAAGGGCAAAAGGATTTTAGTTCATGAACTGGCAGACCTCATTGAGCAAGCTTTAAACTAAGCTTGAAGGGGGAAGGGGAACCAGCTGAGCTAACTGGAAACAGGCCCAAGAATTGTAAGCGTAAGATAGGGGTGAACTCAGTTGCCCAGATGAGGTGCATGTATACCAATGCACGCAGTTTGGGCAATAAACAAGAAGAGCTGGAGGCCATGGTACAACTGCAAAGCTATGATGTAGTTGCCATCACGGAAACGTGGTGGGATGACTCATATAACTGGAGTACTACATTGGCTGGATACAGACTCTTCAGGAGAGATAGAAAAGGAAGAAGAGGAGGTGGCGTAGCTCTTTATGTTAAGCAAACCTTCGATGCCATTGAAATTGAAACAAAGGAAGAAGGTGTTGAATGTTTATGGATAAGAATCAAGGGGAAGGCCAACAACGCCGACATCATATTGGGAGTCTGTTATCGTCGACCCGATCAAGAAGAAGAAGTAGACGATTTATTCTATAAGCAGTTGTGCAATGTTTCTAGATCATCAACCCTTGTTCTTGTTGGTGATTTTAATCTACCAGATATCTGCTGGGAACTTAATACAGCAGTCAAGAGGCAATCCAGAAAATTCTTAGAATCTATGGAAGATAACTTTTTGTTACAGCTGGTAGATGAACCCACCAGGGAAGGGACTACATTAGATCTGTTATTTACAAATAGGGATGGGCTGGTGGGAGATGTGATGGTTGGAGGTCGTTTGGGGCAGAGTGACCATGAATTAATAGAGTTTTCAATATTTGGCGATATTAGGAAGAGCACCAGTATAACTCGTACATTGGATTTCCGGAGGGCGGACTTTGGCCTGTTTAAGAGATTAATTCAGAGCGTCCCTTGGGAAGCTGCCCTTAAAAATAAAGGAGTTCAGGAAGGGTGGGCTTACTTCAAGGCAGAGATCTTGAGGGCGCAGGAACAAACCATTCCTGTATCCCAAAAGATCAGTCAACGGGGCAAACGTCCAGCCTGGCTGGGAAAGGAGATCTTGGAGGAACTTAGGAATAAAAAGAGGACGTATCAGAGTTGGAAAAAGGGTCAGGTCTCCAAGGAAGTATTCAAGAGGGCTGCTAGAGTATGCAGGAAAAAATTAGGGAGGCCAAAGCTCAGTTTGAACTCAGGATAGCAACTGTTGTTAAGGATAATAAAAAATGTTTTTATAAATATATTAATAGTAGGAAGAAAGGTAGGACCAGCCTTTGTTCCTTACTGGACAAAGGTGGGAAGTTAGTATATGCAGACGAGGAGAAGGCAGAAGTGTTCAATGCCTATTTTGCCTCGGTTTTTAATGTTAGATGACTTGCCCTCAAGACTCCCGTCCGTCTAGGCTGGTCGTTGGTTTTAGGGAACAGAATGGTCCCCACATTATCCAAGAAGAGGCTGTTATAGAACTATTGAAATCCTTGGATATTCATAAATCTATGGGACCAGACGGGATCCACCCTAGGGTAATGAGAGAGCTGGCAAATGAGATTGCAAAGCCACTCTCTATCATTTACCAACAGTCATGGATCACTGGTGAGGTTCCAGATGACTGGAAGCTGGTAAATGTGATACCCATTCACAAAAAGGGTGCAAAGGAAGATCCTGGCAATTATAGACCAGTCAGCCTGACCTCTATACCTGGCAAAATAATGGAACAGTTTATATTACGTGCCATCATGCAAAATTTGCAGGACGGCCAGGGTATCAGACCCAGCCAGCACGGATTTAGGAGGGGTAGATCATGTCTGACTAACCTGATCACCTTTTATGATCAGGTAACCCGGCCAGTGGACGCAGGGAAGGCTGTAGATGTTGTTTTTCTGGATTTCAGCAAAGCCTTCGACACTGTTTCCCATAGCATACTCCTAGACAAACTCGCTGGCCGTGGTCTGGATAGGAATACCCTTTGCTGAGTTCAGAACTGGCTGGATGGCCGGGCCCAGAGAGTGGTGGTGAATGGTGTCACATCCAGCTGGCGACCAGTCACCAGTGGTGTCCCTCAGGGGTCTGTGTTGGGGCCAGTTTTGTTCAACATTTTTATTGACGATATGGATGAGGGCTTAGAGTCTTTTATTAGTAAATTCGCTGATGACACTAAATTGGGAAAGAGTGTAGATCTGCTAGAGGGGTGTAGGGCTCTCCAGAGAGATTTGGAAACGTTAGATGCATGGGCAGAATCAAACGGGATGAACTTCAATAAGTCCAAGTGCCGAGTACTGCACTTCGGCCACAATAACCCCCTGCATCGATATAAGCTGGGGACGGAGTGGCTGGATAGTGCTCAGGTGGAAAGGGACCTGGGGGTGCTGGTTGACAGTCGATTGAATATGAGCCAGCAGTGTGCCCAGGTAGCCAAGAGGGCCAATGCCATCCTGGCCAGTATCAGGAATGGAGTGACCAGCAGGAGCAGAGAGGTCATTCTTCCCCTGTACTCGGCACTGGTGAGGCCTCACTTGGAGTATTGTATCCAGTTCTGGGCCCCTCACTTTAGGAGGGATGTCGAGTTACTTGAGCGTGTCCAGAGGAGGGCAACGAGACTAGTAAGGGGCTTGGAGCACAAGCCATACGAAGAGCGACTGAGGGAGCTGGGGTTGTTTAGCCTAGAGAAAAGGAGACTAAGGGGTGACCTCATCGCTCTTTACAACTTCCTGAAGGGTGGCTGTGGTGAGCTGGGGGTCAGCCTCTTTCTCCGGGCGACAACAGATAGAACAAGAGGACACAGTCTCAAGCTGCGTCAAGCGAGATGTAAGTTAGAATTAAGAAGGAAATATTTCACAGAAAGAGTGGTCAGATACTGGAATCATTTACCCAGTGAGGTGGTGGAGTCATCATCCCTTGAAGAATTCAAAAAAAGACTGGATGTGGCACTTGCTGCCATGATCTAGTTGAACAGTTAAAACATCGGCTGGACTTGATGATCTTATAGGTCTCTTCCAGCCTTGAACTTCTGTGATTCTGTGATCTGAGTGGCTCAGCAGGTCCCCAGCTTCTTCCTCCTGGATTACAGGGGGGCTGTTCTGCTCCCTGTGCCCATCCACCAGCTCAGGAGAACACTTGTGCTGAGGACAACCTGACTCATTCTTGAATATTGCGGCAAAGAAGGTTTTAAGCAGCTCAGCTTTTCCTTATCTTACTTATTGTATTCCCCACTGCCTCCAATAAAGAGTAGATGTTCTACTTATCCCTCCTTTTGCTATTTGGTTCATTTTAAAACATTTTTTAGTATTTTTCACAGAAGTGGCTGTGTTAGGTTTTAATTAACCTTTTACCACTCTACTTTTCTTTCTGCATGACCTAACAACATCCTTAAACACTTCCTGAAATGCCTGATCTTCTGTCCAAAGATGATGCACCCTCTTTTTTCCCTCAGTTCCCACAAAAGCTCCATGGCCAGCCAGGACAAGAATTAGCTGGCTCAACTTTAGCACAGAGGCACAGGCTGCTCCTTCTCCCTCAAGATTTCTTTCTTGAGGTGTGTCCATCATTCCTGGACACCTTTGTTTTTAAGGACTGTTTCCCTTAAAAAGTCAGTATCTGATTTGGTACTCTTCAAATCTGCACCCTGAATAAGCCAACATCTGCCCTCCAGATTCCAGTGTTGAAGTTTTGTTGCAGCCCCTCTTTCTTTCATAGAATATTGGAAACTCTGTTATTTCATGGTGACTTTGCCTCTGGCAGCTTTCAACCACCACATCTCTCACCAGCCCTTCTCTTTGTGAACAGAAGGAGACAGAGCTTTCCTTGGGAGTGGGACTGTTACCAAAAATTTAGCGAAATAATAAAACTCCATAACCCCAATGTAGCATTAAGAGGCAGCATTCTTTATTTGGCTGCATGCACAGGGAATAGCTCCTCCCAAAGCTGTGCATGCTGAGTACAGGAAAGCTCCTGTTTATATTCTGTATTTTGCATACATATTCATTGATTGTCCTGCACTAAACACACATATGATAATCATTTCCCCAAATTCATTAACATATTTCCCCTCCCCTTTAGCCATGCATTCTCCCATCCTGGGGGTCTCTCTGGTGGTCCCTAGTGCTCCTGGACCCTAATGTTCCCGTGGGCCTGGCTGAGCTGGCAGGACACTGAGGCTGGTGAATTTCAGTTCCCCTTCTCACACAATGGGCATTGTGTGGTTTCCATAGGCCTGGGGTTTTGGAGAACCAGCATTGTGTGTGCTCACCTGGTGTAGACAATTTATCATCTGGTAACATGAGGTCACAGAGGGGAATACGACATCACAGAGTGGGTTATGTGAGGTCATCGAGCAACTATGGCATCATAGGCTGTCTCTGTGACATCACAGGGCAGAGGTCTGACATCACAGAGCGGACTATGACATCAGAGAGTTGGTAGTGACATCAGACACAACTATATGTATGACAATAGTAATGGGTTGTGACATCACAGAGAAGGCTGTGACATCACAGGAGGGCTGTGTGAGGTCACTGAGTTGGTCACTCTGCCCCAGCCCCCCCTCACAGTTTCCCCCCAAAGTCCAGAGCTGTTCACGCCCAGCAGGTATCCCTGGTATCCCCCTGGTATCCCCCTGGCCCACCTGGAGCCACTGCCTCCACCAAAGGATGTTCCACAGGATCTACCCCAGAGACTGGCATGGGACAAGGGGCTGGGCTGTGTGACCAGGACATCACAGACAAGGATTATCCAGGTCACTGTGGCCTGGGTTGAGTTCCCCAGGGCAGGAAAGATGTCTGGCAGCTGAAGCAGGGTCTGGGAAAGGCCTCCAAGGTGGGGCTGGAGCCCTTGGGCTGTGAGCAGAGGCTGAGGGAGCTGGGCTTCTCCAGCCTGGAGCAGGGAAGGCTGAGGGGCTCCTCATCCCAGCCTGGCAGTGCCAGCCAGGAGGGGATGGAGAGCACAGAGCCCCGGTTTGCCTCAGGCAGTTTCTTCTACAAAAAAGCTGGTGGGAGTTAATGCCAAGGAGTTGAAAGCTGCAGGTGCAGCCTGCAGTGAAGGAAGCTCAGATTTGCACAAGGCCGCTCAGGGCCCCAGGGTTTGGATGAGGGAAATGGTGGGGAGTGGGTTGGGAAAAAGTCTGATTGATTGTCAGCCACAAAGGGTACTGATGTTCATGTCTATTCACCCTGCATTAGGATGTGCTAAGATCACTATCAACAGGAAATTGCTGGTATCAATCTACAAACAGGAAAAGAAAACTAACAGGAAAAAATACTATCTTTGCATTGTTTTCAATATAGTAGATTCAGTTCAAAAACTATTTTGCAATCCGTCTAATTAACCAAAAAAATTTGTAGACCCTAAATGAAATTATTCCCAAGGGCTTGTCTTGTCAGAGGGTTTTAAAATGTTAATGAGCCCTCCAGCTCAGAATTCCTGAACTGAAAAGCTAAAGGCGGAACAAGCCTCTGAAGAAGTAAAATTCATATGGGAAACTCCAAGGTGCTGAGGATCCATCCTGATCAGAGCAGCAATGAGCAGAAATAGGCACAGCTTTGTGGCTGCCCCAGTTTTGGCATGGCCCTGGGCCTGGAGCAGGAGCAGCTCTTGAGGGCCCCAAGGCCACGGCTCTTGTGCTGCCCTGGGCAGATGGGACAGCAGCAGGGGCTGCAGAGCTCTCAGCACCTCAGCCCAAGGGGAGCAGGGCAGCCAGGGAGCCTCCTTTGGCCTTGGCCCAGCGCCTTCCCCCATGGCTGGGGCTGAGTCCTGTGGCAGCTGCAGCTGCTGCTGTGCCCTTGCCAGGGGCTGAGGCCGTGGGGCAGTGCCCAGAGCAGCCTGGCCTGAGCAGAGCTGTGGGGCCAGAACCAGCTGGGCTGGGCTGGGGAGAGGCCCTTGGTGCTGCCCAGAGCTCAGGACAGCTGACAGAGCTTGCAGGGAGCTGGGCTGGGCTCAGAGAGCCTGGCCCAGAAACCATCAGTGTCCATCTCAGCCTAGCTGAGCATGCAGGGGCCAAGAAGAGCAGCCCAGGGTCTGCAAGTTCTCTGTGTGGAAGCTGAGCTTGTGAGCTCTTGAGCCCTGCCAAGTGCTGGGGCTGCACCTCCAACTCCAGAGGAGATGGGACAGATGGGAGCAGGGACACATCATTCCTGCTGCATTCTTTCTTGTGTTTGCTTGTACAGGTGACCTGGATCCATATATAGAGGAGGTTTTGTGTGTCAAATAAGACTGGTAGACTGAGAAGAATAATGTTTCCTGACTTAAATTAATATTTCATGCATAATACACAGTGAGAAACAAAAGACATATGTATGATCAGAAGAGCATCTGAGTTTTTCAGAGGAGGAGAGACTCATTGATGTTCTAGTAGCCAAACCCGTTCAAATACTTTCCTCAGGGCTTCCTTGAGATGAGAGGTGACCAGCAGAGGCCAAGGCCAGCCAGAGCTCTCTGTCCTGGCAGCTTTTGTCTGGGACACCCTGTGCATATAGGGAATTTTTGGGGGGAGTATCAATTTTGACAGTGGACACCTGGACAGAGGGATGGTTCTTTTCCATAGGAAGGCAAGCACAGAGCCCCAGCTCTCCGGGGACTGATGAGAGGCAGCCTCCAACATCTCAAGATCAGCTGGACCTGTCAGGTGGCCTTGGGAGGCCAAACAAGCCAGACCTGTTCCATGTCCCCTTGGTTCCACAAGGCCCTGCAGTGTCACAATGTTCTCTTTGCTTCTGCAGTGTCACAATGGCCCCGTGCTTCCACGAGGCCCTTCAGGGTCGCAGTGACCCTTTGGTTTCGTAGGGCCCCACAGTGTCACAGTGGTCCCCACAAGAAGGAAACCACGGAGCCTCGGTGTTTCAGGGGCTGATGAACTGCAGTGATCAGAGGGCAAGGACACACAGATCTGTCTCTCCTGGCAGCTTTGTCTGGGAGCAACCCTTTGTTATTTGAAATTATGTATGTGGAATCCCAATTTCAGCCACTTCTCTCCTGGAGGAGAAGGCCAGTCCTTCTCCACAGAAAGGAAAGCACAGAGCCCCTGTGTTTGGAAGGCAGGTGAGAGCTGGCCCTCAGCAGGCCAAGGCCAGCCAGACCTGTCTGTAAGGGCTGCTTTTGTATAGCAGCAATCATTGGATATAGGACTTTTGGAGGTATGTGGAGAGATTTATTAATAATTGGTTAGCTGAGAAAGGCCACGCTGAAATAATGCCGCTGGTTAAGCTGAAGGAGAAAAGTCAGCAGTCAGCAAGCTAAAAGGAAAGGTCAGCAGTGACCTTGCTGCAACATGAGGATAGGGAGTTGAGATTAGTTCTGAAATATCCTAAGAATATGTAGAAAGTATCAAAAGTAGAACCATAGGAATGTAGAAGTAGGCGTAGATGCTGATATGTAAGCTGACCAATCCTGAGCTCAACTTTTGCAATATGTATGAAGCTTATCATTAACTGTATTTAACCCGCCGTACTGATCAATAAAATTGGGCCTTTGATGATCAACGGATGTCTGGGTCTCCTTCCGTCGACAAATGGTGGAGAATGCGGGCATAACCGAATCTCTGCCCTTTTTCTCGATTAAAAGAAAAAGGGATTACGCCACGGTCGGGAAGTTGGGTTTGGGTCCCGGCAGCAGGGACGGTGCCGGAATTTGAAGCACCCTTAAGGTTCACAATGGTGACTTAAGCCAATACGTGTCCGCCGGAGCCTGGAGAGCTGCAACAGCGCTGATTATTAGGTATGGATAGGCAAGCGGCATATGATTTATTTACCGCCTATTTAGAGCGGCGTGGGATAAAAGGGATAGATTTACAAAAGGAGTTACCAGGGTTATTAGCCTACGGCCATGCTAAGGGTATTTTTTCTAACCCTCATACAGTTCATGAGCTAGCAGAGTGGAAGAAGTTTGGGGAAATATTGTGGGATACAGTGTTGGACGATGATAAGTCAGCAAAGAAATTCGGGAAGTTATGGCGGGTGGTGTATAACACGTTACTGCAGCAGGTCTCTGAGAGAAAGGCAGCAGAAAGGGCAACAGAAGCTCATAAGAGGAATATAGGGTATGGTCGTGAGGATGATCCCCTGGCACCTTCTGTAACTAAGATACTTATGCCTAAGGGTCCCCAGGAAAGTAGTGTGGAAGATTTTCCTATAGGCACAGTGGAACCGTCTGCACCTTTCCTGTCTGAGGGGGAGGGCGAGTCGGATGGTGGGGGTAATAGCAAACCAGCTTTGCCTCCGCTACCGGCTTCGGGCAGGTCGGATGGTGGGGGTAAGAGCAAACCAGCTTTGCCTCCGCTACCGGCTTCGGGCAGGTCGGATGGTGGGGGTAAGAGCAAACCAGCTTTGCCTCCGCCACCGGCTTCGGGCGGGTCGGACGGTGGGAGTGGGAGCAAGCCAGCTTCGCCTCCGCCGCCAGCCTTGCCTCCGCCGCTTCCCCTCAATGAGCCGGCTCCGGTTACAGCTTCGGCGGGGGGGCTGCATCCCCCGCGCGAGCCGTCTCCAGCGGGGGGGCTGATTGCCCCCCGCGGGCCGTCTCAGCTTGAGCCGGCTCCGGTTTCACTGTCAGCTCCAGCAGGGGGGCTGCTTCCCCTGCTTCCCCCGCGCGAGCCAGCCTCTGCTTCACTGCCTTCCCCGTGTGAAAACTCGGTGTCTGCACCGAAGCGCCAGCAGCATAGCACCCTTAAAGAGCCAGATCCCATCCCAGGGGCACACCGTGATCCATGGGGGGAGATGGCTAAACAGAGGAGGGAAGCTTGGGCTGCTTTGGCGAAAGAAGTAATGCAAATGGGAGATGGTGAGGCGGTGGAAATAGCTTCTAGTCTTGCATGCCCAGTTACATACACACCACAGTATGATGCACAGGGGAACCTTACGCATAATATAGCAGAATATACTCCCTTAGATTGGAAGCTGTTAACTCAGCTACGTTCTACGGTTAGTCAGTTTGGAGTAAAAAGTGAACCTGTTAAGCAAATGCTAGATCATCTTTTTAATACTCAGGTTTTATGTCCTAATGATTTAAGAGGAATAGTTCGGTTGATATTTACTCAGCATCAGCAGTTATTGTTTAATGCACATGACCCAATACATGGAGTAACAGTAAAGGAGCTGATGGACTTAGAGGCATTTTTACGTACAGAGGCACAGATGATATCGGGAGAAGATAAACTTAGGGAGTCTATGTGGTTAGTGAGTGCTGCAATAGACATGGTTAAAGAGCCAGGAGGGTTACCGGTTTATATGGGCATTAAACAAGGTAGAGAAGAATCATTTGGAAATTTTATCGATAGAGCAGCTACTGCTATAGATCGGGCTGGTGTTGCAGGGCCCTATTGAAGCAGTGTGCCTTGCAAAATAGCAATCCAGCAACCCAAAGAGTGTTAGCTGCTTTAGGGGTAAATTGGGCTATTGAGGAAGCATTAGAGTGAATGGCATTAATGCCAACAGCTTCACAGGCATTTATAGTAGAAGCCTTAAAAAGGAATTAGGATTAGGGTTGCAAAAGCATAGTCTACTCAAAATCAGGTGTTAGCTGCTCTTGCTCCTCTCCGAAGCGGCTCACTGGTGGTCACGTAAGGAGGCTCGAGACCATTCATCAAGTGTTACCGATGCGGCAATGAGGGACAGACACAAGTTGCCGCCGTGTCATCGGAGACACCAGCTGCTGCCGTAACATCGCTGCTACCTCCTGTCTGCAACCCGCAACAGCAGGGAGCCTCGGCTTGGACTTATCAGCAGCAGTAGACGTCACACTAATGACGAATCGGCCTGAGAGGATACCCACTGGAGTAAAGGGCCCTCTTATATTAAATGGACAAACATGTGGAGCATTATTGCTGGGACGTTCCTCTACAACTATGTTGGGATTATTTGTTATGCCTGGTGTTATCGATGCAGACTTTACTGGGGAAATACAAATCATGGCTTACACCCTTTATCCTCCGATTAAAATTACAAAAGGACAACGCATTGCACAATTGGTACCACTGTCACAAATGACATCAGGAATACAATCATTTACTGGACAAACATGGGATGAAAAAGGTTTTGGCTCTACTGGTGTTACACTTTTAACTGTGGATTTACAAAATAGACCAAAGCAAAAGGTTGGAATTACTTATGGGCATCAAAGCATTACCCTTTATGGATTATTAGATACAGGAGCAGATACCAGCATCATTTTTCCAGAAGCATGGCCACAACATTGGCCTCTATTTCCTTCATCAAACATGCTCACAGGAGTGGGAGGATTTACATTGGCAAGCAGATCGCCGTCTTTGTCTGTGTGTATTGAGAATCAACAAATATCTGCTGTGTTTTCAATTGTTCAACTGCCTCCTACAGTTTCTTGTTTAATTGGAAGGGACATTTTAACACAATTGGGAGTGGTGTTAACTAATCAGCACTCTTTGGGGTAATTGCCATTGCTTGGACTTTCCCCATTCCACTCACCTGGAAAACAGATACACCGGTGGTGGTTAAGCAATGGCCATTAAAAGGGGAGAGTCTTATGCATGCCCATGAATTGGTACAGGAACAATATACAAAAGGGCACCTACAACTATCTACAAGCCCTTGGAATACACCTATTTTTGTAATCAAAAAGAAATCAGGGAAATATCGTTTGATACACGATTTGAGGGCTGTGAATGACCAAATGGAACCAATGGGAGCTTTACAGCCTGGTCTTCCAAATCCAGCTATGATTCCAGAACACTGGCCACTTTTAATTATTGACCTAAAGGATTGTTTTTTCACTATTGGCCTACATCCTGATGACATGAAGAGATTTGCTTTCACTTTACCAGCAATAAATCGTGGAGAACCGGATAAAAGATTTGAATGGACATCTCTTCCGCAGGGCATGCGCAACTCTCCCACTTTATGTCAGCTTTATGTTGATGCTGCTTTACAGCCACTACGTCGCAAATGGCCAGCAACTATAATATATCATTACATGGACGATATTTTGTTTGCACAGCAACAACCATTCTCCTCTTTACAGATTGAAACCATTAAAAATACTCTTGCTGCATATTCGCTTGTTATTGCTGCAGAGAAAATTCAGACTACAAAGCCCTGGAAATATTTGGGATGGACTCTGACGGATCAAATAGTAATACCACAAAAATTGGAATTACAATTGGACATTAAGACTCTACATGATGCACAGAAGTTGCAGGGAGACTTACAGTGGCTGAAGCCTATTGTGGGAATACCAAATCATTTATTAGAAACCCTACGGCCTTTGTTAAAAGGCGTGGACCCTACTACTCCTGTACACCTGACAAAGGAGCATCATCTTGCTTTGCAGCAAATTAGTAACTGTGTACAGCAAGGGTATGTGTCTCATTGACAACTCGACCACCCCATTGACCTTACTATCTGGAATAGCCCTTGCCACTTGCTTGGTGCTCTCTCTCAGTTGCAGAAGAAAACGGGGGAGATACGGGTGTTGGAATGGTTATCACCACCACTACAGCATAAGAAAACAATATCTTCAAAAATTGAACAATTGGTTGCATTAATCAAAAAGGGGCGTCTCAGAATTCTTGAAGTGGATGGTAGAGAACCTGCTACTATTAGATTGCCTATGGAAAAAGAAACCTTGGACTGGTACTTGATTAATTCAAAGAATTTACAAGAAGCATTATTGATGTCACCTGCTAAAGTAGAGACTAGTAAATTAGTGCCTAGAGTTTTGCAATGGATGACAGAATGGAACTGGATTACTCGACCTTTGAGAGAAGAACGCCCCATAGAAGGAGCTATTACAGCTTTTACAGATGCAGGAAAGAAATCAAGGCGTGCTGCTGTTACCTGGCAAGAAAAGGGACAATGGAAGCATCAACTCCTCACCTGCAGATAGCTTACAAACCCTGCAGATAGCTTACAAACTTTGGAATTGTTAGCAGTAGTATGGGCGGTATCCAACTTACAGGAGCCTTTAAATGTGGTCACAGACTCTATGTATGTTGCAGGAGTAGCCAAACGAATAGAGGAAGCAGCAATTAAGGAAGTGAATAATAAACGATTGTATGAGTTACTGATACAGTTAAGGAAGGCTTTACGAGAAAGAAATGCAGCATATTCTGTGATTCATATTAGGAGTCATAAGTGGTCTGAAGGTTTAGGAGGAGGGAATGAACGTGCAGATAAATTGGTTACCCTACCCATTGATAATTCTTGTCCTATTGACAAGCACACATTGGCCAGAGAAGCACATAGTAGATATCATCAAAATGCAAGAGGTTTAGCAAAACACTTTGAGCTGAGTTTGTCAGAAGCCAAGGCCATTGTCAGAGCATGTCCAACATGTAGTTATCATAATGGTGGGATAGGTCTAGGCATCGGGGTAAATCCTCGAGGTTTAGAAATAAATGAGAAATGGCAAATGGATGTTACACACATAGCCAGATTTGGTAAAGTCAAGCATGTGCACGTCACCATAGATACATATAGTCATTACATATGGGCTACGGCTCAGGCAGGAGAGAAAGCTACACATGTTATCAGACACCTGTTAAGTTGTTTCGCTGTTATGGGAGTTCCAAAGAGTATTAAAACCGATAATGGTCCAGCTTATGTAAGTGCTAGGGTCCAGAAATTTTTGAATCAGTGGTCTGTTAAGCACGTGACAGGTATTCCACACTCTCCTACTGGACAGGCAATAGTAGAAAGAGCAAACGGTACCCTTAAGCAGTATATTGAAAAACATCAAGATTTGGCAGATCCACAAGCATGTTTGGCTAAGGTTTTGTATGTGATTAACCATTTATGCATTTTTGGGGAAGATGATACCCCCCCTGCAATGAAACATCATCCGAGGTCAGGTCAGGAAAATACTAAGGAAACAGAGGTCTGGGTTAAGTATAAGAACCCGAGTACAGGATTATGGGAAAAACCTGCAAAAGTATTATATTGGGGTCGGGGGTATCTTTGTGTTTCCTCACCTACAGGGCCTTTGTGGGTGCCTGCTAAGTGGACTAAACCTGTTTTTGATGCAGCCTCTGGTGGATCGCCTCACGGAGGAGGACAGGGAGCGACTGGGGAAGAAACTGCTTCTAGTCCTACAACCACTACTGTTACAATTGAAGGGGTACTCGGAAGCGTTGGGCAGAGCACTGACACGTCACTATCGGACAGCCCAGGAGCTGATTGGTTTTATTGACTCATTATCAACTTTTCATTTAACAAATCCAGCGAAACTACATTGTCTTGACTGTCACAATCCACATTGTGCTGCCTGGATAGCTCTACGTTGTGGGGGTTGTGAAAGAACTTTTTGGATAGAACAATCACTATTGTGGGATTTGTGGTGTCACACTTGTGAACAAGAGCACACGTGGGGTAAAAGTTGGCAAGATGAATTAAGGAGACAAACAGGGCAAAACGCATATATAGCTTTAAATCTTTATGAGTCTCCTGAACAGAAAATTCTTGCTTATTATCGATGGGAACTACAATGTATTGTGAATAGAATTAAGGTTCAAAGTAAATCACGTATAGTTTCTATAAGGTGTAGGAAATTAGTGCCTTTAACACAGCATTCAATTGTAGGACCCTTCAAAGGGGATCCTGATAGAGCATTAGATTGCTGCATTGACAAATTGCAAAAATTGAGTTTGCAAGTGGCAGGACCAGTAAGATCAGGAGCAGCAAGATTAAAGACAGATAAGAAAAAGAAGGCAAAAGGGGAAGGGTCTCATTTGAATAAGGGTATCAGTGATTGCTAATTAATTTTCTATGATTAGAACACTTTTACAGTTGTGGGACCCTCGGGAAGATATAGTTGTTGAGGAGGATAACGAACAAGAACTACGATTACGAAATAAGATACATCTTGTGTTAAAGAGAGACCTTGAGCTGTTAGCCTCATACAGTAAAAAGGCAGAAGAGGCTTTGCGATCACCGCCATTGAATTGGTTGCTTTGGATTGAAGAACCACAATTTCATACTGGTCCTTACTTATATTCACTTCCTTGTTACGTTTGCAAAAGGGATAATGATAAATGCTATGCATGGGTAGCTTTGCATTGTGCAGATTGTAATCAGGTTTATTGGTATTCACAGAGGTCAGTAGATTATTTATGGTGTAAACCTTGTTCTGGAAAGTGGATTCGAAATTATTTCTGGGTTAGAGCTCTTGAACAAAGTACTGGCCTGCCAGGACGGACAGGATTACAGCTTTTTGAGAGCGCAGAACAAGTGATTATAGCATATCTTAGGTGGAAGTTGCAGGAAAACCTTAGAGTATTTGAAATTACTAAAGCTTCACGCATCATAGCAGCTCGCTGTAAAGCTGATTTGCCTTCAAACTTATCTCATGCTATACTTGTGAGCAAGGATGCTGATTTAGAATTAGATCAGTACATTCAAAAATTAACTCAGCCCTACAATAGACAATCTAACAAACCAGGGAAAAGACAGCGAAGAAAGGAAAAACAACGCAAGTAGAAGGAAGAAAGGGAGAAGCAAAGCAAGCAGAAAGAAAAATGAGGTTTGTTCTTGTTATACTGCTCAATGCTGTAGCAAGTGAAGCAGTAGGAATAACACACTTTAGTCAACCAAGGGAAAATTCATGGGTGACACTTGCTAATCAAACTAACCAATCATCGCTTTGTCTTAGTCTTGGAGGAGTCACTAACCCATTTCGAACATGCCTGGTGGGACTTCCGGTGTGGTCTCCTGGAGAATTTTGCAGTTTGATAAACAACCAAACCTTATGTATGTCTAACATGTCAAACATCACATTGCCAGTACAACAAGGGTATACTGCAGGTCAGAGTGATGGCTATCGTCAATGCTTACTAATCCAATCACTTAACACCTCTTTGCATTCTCCTCCTGAGGAATTGGATCTTTTTGGAAGTACAAATGCCAGCGTATCTAACACTACAGCTGGTGGATGGTTTAGCTTCAGACTTTTGGGTGCTCAGAATTTAAACCAACCTAAAGAAACATGGGCCACCCTAGATTCATCCCTGAATGTGAGTGAATTCTCTACACAGCATTACAATCAATGTAACGGCACAAATATCACAGCACCAATGAAATTACCCACAGGAATATTTTTGATTTGTGGAGACAGGGCGTGGAATGGCATACCAGCTAAACCACAGGGTGGACCCTGTTATTTGGGAAAATTGTCACTGTTTCACCCTAATGTGTCCTTGCTAATGCAGCTGAGTCAAAATTCAAACAGGAAAAAACGTAGCATACATGACTTAGACTGCAGCAAGATAGGAGATCCACGGTTTTGGGGCACATTCAAACAGGTGGTGGTTTCAACTATCTTGCCAGGAGGATCTGCCAATAAAGCCATGAATTTAGCAAAACAATTAGGATGCTGGGCAAGGGATGAGTTGAACAAGACATCACAAATTCTAGACATGTTAACTGCAGATGTGCAAAGTGTTAACCATGCTGTTTTGCAGAATAGAGCTGCTGTAGATTTTTTGCTCTTAGCACAAGGGCATGGATGTGAAGAGTTTGAGGGAATGTGTTGCATGAATCTGTCTGATCATTCGGTGTCCATTCACACTAAGATAAAAGAATTGCAACAAGGACTTCACAAACTTAAGGAAGAAGACGGTTTAGGAATTGACGAATGGCTTAAAGGCCTAGGACTTGGACCGTGGCTGAGGAACATTGTGATCTATGCTACAGGCCTGCTGGGTGTAATCTTACTGTTTTTGCTTATTTTGCCTTGTATCTTTAACTGTATTCAAAACATGGTTAGCCGTACAATAGCAAAAACATGGCAAACTAATCTCCTTGCGCAAGAAGAAAACGGGGGAAATGTGGAGAGATTTATTAATAATTGGTTAGCTGAGAAAGGCCACGCTGAAATAATGCCGCTGGTTAAGCTGAAGGAGAAAAGTCAGCAGTCAGCAAGCTAAAAGGAAAGGTCAGCAGTGACCTTGCTGCAACATGAGGATAGGGAGTTGAGATTAGTTCTGAAATATCCTAAGAATATGTAGAAAGTATCAAAAGTAGAACCATAGGAATGTAGAAGTAGGCGTAGATGCTGATATGTAAGCTGACCAATCCTGAGCTCAACTTTTGCAATATGTATGAAGCTTATTATTAACTGTATTTAACCCGCCGTACTGATCAATAAAATTGGGCCTTTGATGATCAACGGATGTCTGGGTCTCCTTCCGTCGACAGAGGTAGAATCCCCATTCCAGCCATGGGCACGTTGAGAAGGATGTTTCTTTTCCATAGGAAGGAAAGCACTGAGCCCCAGTTTGAAGGTAGGTGAGACCCAGCTCTCAGGAAGCCAAAGGCAGCCAGATTTGTTGGTAATGGCAGCTTTTGTCTGGGAGCAATCCCTGACAAGGGGGGGAAGATTAGAGGGGAATCCCATTTTGGCCATGGATGCTTGAATGAGAAGGGCAGTTCTTTACCATTTGAAGGAAAGCCCAGAGTCCCAGGGTTTCAGGGGTACATGAGAAGAGGCCCTCGACATGCCAAGGGCACATGGACCAGTCAGGCCAAGCCAACCAGACCTGTTCCCTGTTCCCTTGATTCCATGGGGCCCTGCAGTGTCACAGTGGTGGTGTCATATTGGATCCCTGGTTCCATCAGGCCCAGATGTGTCACACTGGCCTCTTGTTTCCATGGGGCTCCAGAGTGTCACAATGGTCCCTGGCTTCCATGAGGCATGGCAGTGTCACAAGGGTCTCCTTGGTGCCGCAGTGTCACAATGGCCTCTTGGTTCCATGGGGACTCACAATGTCAGAAAGGTCTCCTTGGTTCCACAAGGCCCTGCAGAGCCCCTTGATTCAACAAGGCCTCCAAGTGTCACAATGGCCTCCAGGATTCCATGAGGCCCCACAATGTCACAATGGAATTTTGCTTCCATGGGGTCCTGCACTGTTCCATGAATCCTTAGTTCCATGGGGCCCTGTAGTGTCACAATGGCCTCCTTGGTTCCATGGTGCCACACAGTGTGACAACTGCCCCTTGGCCTGCCAACACTCCAGAGTGTCACAGTGGATCCTTTGTTCCATGAGGCCTTAGAGTGTCACAATGGTGTCCATGATCCCCTAAGGCCTTCCAGTGTCACAACAGACCATTGGTTTCACTGAGCCCCACAGTGTCACTATGGTCCCCTTGGCTCCACAAGGCTCTGAAGTGCCACAATGGCCCTTTGGTTTCACAAGGCCTCCGAGTGTAAAAATGGCCTCCATGCTTCCATGAAGCCCTGCTGTGTCACAATGGACCTTTTATTACATGATGCGCCAGAGTGTCACAATGGAGTCTTTGGTTCCACGGCGTCAGAATGGACCCTTCACCCTATGGACACCCACAGTGTTCACTGCAGTCCCCTTGATTCCACCAGGCCCTGCCATGCTCTAATGGCCCCTTGGTTCCAGTGGGTCCCAAAGTGTCAGAACAGTCTCCATTGTTCCATGAGGCCCCGCAATGTCACTCTGCTCCCCTTGGTTCCACAGGGCCCCACAGTGGGACAATGGACGCTTGGTTCCATTAGGTTCCTCAGTCCCAATGGTCTCCTTGGATCCACAGTGTCACAGTGGCCCCTTGGCTCCATGTGGCCACGCTGTGTCACAATGGACTTGTGGTTCCATGAGCTCTCACACTGCCAGCAGCAGTCTCCTTGGTTCTGCAGTGTCACCATGGATCCTTTGTTCAATGAGGTTTCGCAGTAGAACACGGTCACCTTGGTTCCGTGAGGTTCTGCAGTGTAACAATGGACCCATGGTTCCACCAGGCCTTGCTGTGTCACAATGGCCCTTTGGTTCCAAGAGGTTTCTCAGGGTCACCATGGTCTCCTTGGATCTGCAGTATCACAATGGACCATTGGTTCAATGTGGCCCCAATGTGCCAAACTGGATTTAGGTTCCATGGGGTTCTGCTGTGTCACAATGGACCCTTTGTTCCATGGGGTTCCACAGTGTCACAGCTGACTCCTTAGGTCTGTGAGGAAACACTGTCACCAAATCTCTGAAATATCAGAACAAGACTCCATAACACTAACTTGCTATTTCAGAGGGAGTAATTTATTCAGGTCTGAGGTCAGGTGAGGGATAACTCCCAACCCTACATGGACATGTAATTCTACCAGTGTGTTGCTTATACAGAGTCACTAAATTTGAATTACAATTTACCCATTTCCATAAAACCCACCCCAAGTTCCGAGATTCACTCCTTGTTTTCTCTATCCCTGCACCCTTGTTCCCGATGTCTTCTCTTCCAACCATCCTTGCTGGGAAAGCAGCCCCTGCATGCCTTGTTCCTGTGCTGAAAGTTCACAGTCAGGGTAAAAACTGAATGAACCCTTTTGGTATCAGCCCCAGGCTTTGTGTGGGCAGGCAGAGGCAGGCAGGAGGCAGAGCTGTCAGCAAAGGAAGGGCCCAGCCAGGTGGGGCAGCCGGGGGATGCCAACAGCCTGCAGGGACAGAGGCGCAGGGCAGGGACACCGTGGGACAGCCTGGGCTGCACAGGGCACAGGGATGGGCAGCAGCTGCAAGACAGCCCTGCCAGAGCCAACTTGGGCAGCACTTTGGCCATGGCTGCTGGCCCTGGGCCTGAGGCAGGAGCAGGAGACAAGTGACCCTTGCAGGCCTGGGGCCTCATTGCCTCCTTGTCCCTGCTCAGCAGCCTGGCAGGGGCCGCCCCATGCTCCTGCCCTTGCCATTGCACATCCCCACATGCCGGTGCCCATCCCAGCAAGAGCCCTGAGCAAGGAGGGAGGGACAGGATCTGCCTGGCCAGGGGCTGGGGCTCAGGCCTTGGCCCTTGGCATTCCTGAAACACATCCAGCTTTGCTCAGCACCAGAGACACCTTTGCCTTGTTTGTCCCCAGCTGTCATCACCGCCTCCAGTGTTCTGCTCAGACTGGAACCTGGGGACACTTTCTCAGTCATGTCCCACAGTGGGACCCATTAGTACTTTAAGAAACTTCGTAGTTTCATTTTCACTTTGAGTTGTTGAGAAGTTTTTTGAAGACACTCTCAGGGACTGAGTCTGATGTAAACAACACCAAAGCCGTGAGAGCGTCAATAAAGTTTTACTAGTCCAGTTATGGAGAAAGATTTCAAAGAGCTCGTAAGAAATACATATTCCTATTCCAAATGAAGTATTTTATTTCATTTCTCTTTAGATCAGAGGTGATTGCAGCATTCTGTGATTGATATTGGCTCTTGGTGGGCCAGGGGGATGTGAGGGGCAGCAAGGACAAATGGCATCAACCTGCAACCCCTGCCAGCTGTGATAAATAGGACCAGGAGACCAGCTCCTTTAAAAGGCCTTTATTAAAGACAGCTCTGGGTGGGGAAGCCGAGGGGTTGCGCACACCGCCACTGCTCCCACTGGACTACGCTGAGGAGGAGGAGGAGGAGCGCAGCTTTGTCTTTCAGCGCAGCTGGGGCTTCATCCTTAGGAAGGTGATGTTGGCTCATAGTCCAGGGGTATCTTTCAAGCTGGGTACTATCAAAATTATGGTGACAGGACGGAATCCAGCTCTGGTCAAGAGTGGGTGACTTAGTGTGGTTCTGGTGGGTTAAAGTCAAAGTTTATGCGCTGGTTGTTGTTTTGAGAGGGTTCATATAGTTCCCACAGCCTCTCATTTGAATTCAGTCCGGGCGCAAGGCCTCCTGGGAGCAGGGGAGCAGGGAAGTGGTTCCCGACGGGAATGGATACAAATCCTGGGTGAGAGGGAAAGGGGTACAAATACGGAATATGACGGGGAGAGATACAAATACAAGGTAAAATAGCAACATCTAACAGCGGCAACTAAAGGCAAGTCTTAGAATTCTAACATTCCATGTTTAGCAGCAGACTAACACTTCAAATTAAGACCTTGTCAACTTCATTAACATCAACTACCAATTACTACTCTGGAAAAGAGCTGTCATCTCCAGGATTTTCATTCCTCACAATATCTCCCCTCTTTCTTTTTGATAGAGTTTAAGCCTGCATCAACTTGTAATTTCTGTTTTGTGGATATAAAACTTCTGTAACTTCTGATACTGATCATAAACTCTTTTAGCTGTTTTATGTTCTCCTTCTTGACTTTCAATCATCATTATTTTGGTTTTGACTTGAGCAGTTGTTTCTGAAACCTCTGTACTAGCTTGAATTTTAGATGACATAATCTTAATTAAACATGGGAGTAGGCAAGGTAAGACTATTAAACTTTTTAATGCTGCCACTACTATAAAGATTACTTCCACCATTTCCCACCAACTGGTGCCTATTAGGGGAGTCCACTCCTGATTTCCCACATATGCTATTTTTCGTATTTCTGTTGAGATGTTTCTTATTACCTCACTTCTATCAACGATTTTCATGCAGCACTACGATGAATTAAATTTTCCACATATCCCTCTTTCATTGGCTACTAAGTAATCAACTGCAAGTAAAATTTGGTAGATGACAGTTCTAGTTTGGGCCAATTGGTAATTAATATGGTCAAGGACAAGTGATGTTCTGTTGGGCACTACTTCTAGTACTGCCTGGAGTCGAATGATCCTACTGAGCATGTAAGTTGGAGTACGATGTCCCCAGGACCCATCCTGGGCCCAAGTTGCAGGTCCATATGTGTTAATTATCTCTTCTGGTGTCCAGATTGTTCCCTTCCAGGTTTGTTTTCCCCCCAGGTCAATTATATTCCTCTTTTTACAGTTAGTCTTTCTCAAATTGTCATACAATGGAACCCCTAAACTTGACCCTGATTCCTTTGGCAATAGAAAGAAAGCAGGTTTGATGACACCTATAGTGCAGCTTCCCATCCAGTCTCCTGGAAGAGTAGTATAGGCTGTGTTGCCACAAATCCAAAATAGATGATCGGGGGCTTTCCAAAAGATATCTCGGACTTCCCAAGGGTATTCTCAATATTTACATATTTGTCTTATTCCCCAAAAGGGGTTTACCCCTTTTTCTGTACATTTGTGCAGCCTATAGCCTTCAGGATAAATGCACCCCTTTTCCTTTTTCCCAGTGGACCAGTATTGATTTGGCTCTTGGGGAATCCATCTAGCATTTAAGTCTTCAATCTTTAGAAACCTCTTGCATGCCATCTTTCCCACTGGGGTATTATATCTCTTCCCTGCCCTTATTATGCATTCTTCCCCAATTACTTTAGATTTTAAGTCTCATTGTTCTTTCCTTCTTTGTCCTAAAATGTGAGGTTTCTGTCCTGATTGCTCCCACCTTAGAATTTCTAATGGTCCTAAACTAATTCCCTCCCATGGCCAAATCTCTGTCATTTTAGTACTCCCACAGACCCAGCAGTTGGTTAGATTTAGTTCCTTACTAATTCTTTCAACTAGGTCCAGGAATAGGTTCTTCCCTAAGGGCATTTCTAATTCATCTTTTTTGGTGGCTACTGTTAATTGTCTTTCCTTTATTAGATCTTTCAGTCCTTCCTGATTACTTTCATGCTCAAAACAAAACCAAGTTTTTCCTACGGGGCATTCTCCAAGTAAGCGTTGCCAAAATGAGGCAGTGCTTCTCGCAGTCCAATAGACTTTCCCGTCCTCTTGACAGGTAAATAACTGGGAGTAGTTAAAAAACAAGGATTTACATTGGTGTGAACCCTTATCAGTGACCCAAGGTTCTCCCCATCGTGTAGGGGGTGATAGTACATGGATTTTCCTTACTCCCTATACTTTCCATAAACAGGAATAACACCAGTCCTCCTAAGAGTCCAGTATGAACCATTGCCATGATCTCATCCGGCCTTGCCTCTTAGGATTAGGGAACTTTCTCCCTTCTCTTTTCTCCCACTTTCTATCAATTTAATAGCTCCCGAGGAGTGTTCTGTAGGAGAGTAGGTTTGAAACCCCCGGGGTTTTCCTTGGAGAAAAATAGATTATTAGAACTCTATTGGCGATATAACCTTTTGAACTTAACTATCATACTAACATTTAATTCTTATAACTCTTCAACTTGTAACCTTGAACAGTTTAAAAGAGATGGAGGAACCCGTTCTCTATATTCAAGATAATATATGAAATCTTTACACCAAACAGTTAACAAAATGTTCACTCTAATCTCTAATCCAATAATATCATAATATACTCCAAAACAAATGAAGGCTCCAACACAAACTAAAAATTCTACATTCATAAGTCAACAACAATAACAATAAATAATAATGACTTGAATAAAAAGTATAACAATTTTAATATATATCTTGTATTTTTATCAGTCTTTCTAACCAACCTTTGGTCTCTTTCTAAAGGTAACTTTGAGATTGTCCGAGTTCGGGATTGCAACCCACGTGGAAGCGTCTGTAGCTGGTGCTGTTGGATCCAGTCTGCTGTTTGGGGGGGTGGTACCGGTCCTTTGACTCGAGTGATGTGAGTCCAGCCTTTTTCTTGTGTCCTTCCTGCAGTGTATGTCATGAGTAATACCTCGAAGAATCCTTCAAATGTTGGAGTTAATGGGGTATTGCTCCATGACTTCATTAGTACCCAATCTCCCGGACGTATTTGGTGCACATCTGTATCAAGGGGGGAAGTTTGGGGAAGATATCCTCTTTTTCTCAGACTCTCTAGGGTCTTTCCAATGGTTTCTATTTACTTTCAGGTAGCTGTTTCCCCTTCAAAATAGTCCCCACTACTATATGGAGTCATTAAAAATGGGAGTCCAAACATCATTTCTTAGGGCGGAACCCCTATATCTGATCAGGGTCTTGTCCTGATCCTTAAAAGGGCAAGGGGTAGACATTTGAGCCAGTTCTTCTACGTTTCTGCAATTAATTTTGTTAATATATTTGTGAGGGTTTTATTCATTCTTTCTATCCTCCCAGAGCTCTGGGGATGCCATGGGGTATGTAATCTCCGTTTTATTCCTAAAGCCTCAATTATTTTATGTAATACTTGTGCGATAAAGTGTGGTCCCCTATCTGAATCAATATTGTTCACCAACCCATATTGGGGATTGATGTTAGAATTCTAAGATAATCTTGGCTACTATTTCCGCTTTTCCGGTCTCTTTTCTAGTTGGAAAGGCTTCTACCCAATGAGTAAGGTGGTCAACTATTACCAATAAGTGTTTGCAACTCTGTACAGGGGGCATTGCAGTAAAGTCTATTTGAATGTTTTGGAATGGTCTTTGGGCTAATTCTCTTCCCCCTCGTATGCTCTTCCTCATCACTTTTTGATTTAGTTTTTGGCAAATTAAGCACCCCTGAGTTACTGCTTTTGCTAGCTTATGTATTCCAACACATAAGTTTTCTCTTAAATAGTGATCACATAACCCTTGGACCCCCACAATGGGTTTATTCATGTATCTCTGTTAACATTTTCTGGGCTAGGGCTTTATTTAAAAATTTATGCCCATCTGGTGTCAACCACTCTCCTTGGTTATCCTGATGCATTTTTAATTCTTTAATTGCTTTTAGTTCTTTCTTACTGAATACTAGTTTTCCTTTCCTTTCTTTGCCTAACACTTTGTTTAACCTGAGTAATTTCACTGGCTCCCCTGGGTCTAATTCTGTCTCCTTAGCCACTTGGTCAGCTAACTGATTCCCTTTTTCCTCGATGGTATTCCCTTTCTGATGTCCCTTAACATGTACCACTGCAATCTCTGCAGGTTTAGGTGGAGATTTAATATTGATCCTATCAGTTCTGTGTGCACTAAGTTTTTTCCTTTGGAGTTCAGATACCCACGTTCCTCCCAAATCTTTCCAAATGTATGAATGATCCCAAAGGCATACCGTGAGTCAGTGTAAATTGTCCCTTGGTCCCCTTCCAATAAGTCAAGTCACCTCTTTAAGGCATAGATTTCACAACACTGAGCTGACCAATTAGAAGGCAGTTTGCCCTTCTTGGTAAATCTCATGTCTTCCTTTTCTGTAGTTTCAATTATTGCATATCCAGACATCGTTTTTCCCTCCACTACTCTCAAAGACCCATCAGTAAATAATTTTATTCCATAAGGTAGAGGTAACTGTTCTAGATCTTCTCTAACTTTTGTCTGAAAGTCCACTAGTTCCAAGCAGTTATGCTCTAGTTCTAATAATGGCTCTCCAGAGAGAAACTGTGCTGGATTTAGAGTTTTAGAGGTTACCAGCTCTAGGTTATCAGCATCTATTAAGATTATTTCATACTTTAATACTCTGGAGTCAGCAAGCCACTTCTGGGCTCTTTGGCCTTAAAATTGTTTTTAGATCATGTGGTGTATGGATTCTTATTTTACATCACAGGGTGAGTTTTTGAGTCTCTTCAATTAAGGTGGTTGCTGCAGCAACAGCTTGAATACAGGTGGGCCACCTCCTAGCTCCTGGCTCTAGCAGTTTGGAGATGTAAGCAATTGGATTCTTGCACCCTCCCCACTCTTGGGCTACCACCCAAAACGCAATTCCTTTTTCCGTATTTACAAATAGGTCAAATTCTTTTTCCATATTGGGCAAACTTAGGACAGGTGCTGAGGATTGTTTATCTTTCAAATTATTTAGTTTTTCATCATCCTCATTTCTCCATTCTATTTCGTCTGGGTTTACTAATTTGTCATATAAAAATTTTACACTTTGGGTATATTGGTCTAGCCATAACTTACAGTACCCAAATAAGCCTTATAGTTTTCTGACATCTCTCTTAGTTTTTGGTGCTGGTATGGATAGTATGCCTGAAGTTCTTTCAGGAGTTAATTTCTTGTATCCTTTCCCAATTATGTGTACCAGATAAGTAACTTCCGCTTCCACAAATTGCAATTTATTCTGAGATACTTTTAAATCCTTTGCTCTTAGGAAATTTAAAAGGCATATACTTGTTACCCTGACATTTTTTGGTTTCCTCTCCAGATATTTATAAGTCATCTACATATTGTAGAATTTGTACTTCGCTCTCAGGATTGAATTGTTCTAAAAGCCCTTCTAAGGCCTGTCCGAAGAGATTTGGGGACTTGGTAAATCCTTGGGGTAGGCACGTCCACCTTAATTGTTGTTTCCTCCTCTTCTCTGGATGTTCCCACTCAAACACTAACCAATCCCTACATTCCTCAGCAAGAGGACATGCCCAAAATGCATCTTTTAAATCTATAATAGTAAATGAGGCATGCTGCCTTGGGATCTGACTCAAGAGGGTGTAGGGATTTGGGACTACTGGATGCCTGGTTATAGCTCTCTTATTTTTTTTCCTTAAGTCTTGGACCAATTAGTATTTTCCATCTGCCTTCTTGATTGCTAAAATAGGGGTGTTGTGGGGAGACATACACGGCTCTAAGATACCTTCCTCTAATAGCTGCTCAATCCCAGGGGTCAGTCCCTTTTTTCCCTCAATAGACTTTGGGTATTGCTTTACTTGAACGGGAGGAATTCCTTTTTGCATTTCGATTCTTATTGGTGGGATGTCTAGATAGCCCCTCTTTCCTTCTCCTGCCCAAACCTCTGGGTTTATCTGCTCTGTATCTCCTGATGTCAATTTCATGATCTGGACTATCATTCTCCCATCCTTTGGGATAATCCCCTCTCCTAATTGGACCTGTAGGTCCTTTTCTAGTAAATTACTTTCTAGATTAGGTAAATAGATAAAATCAGCCACACACTGCCTTCCGTTTCCCTTAATTTCTACGTTTTCAGCTATGGAGGCTCTAAATGATTTTCCCTCTGCTCCCATCACCTCACAGACCTTTCTCCCAGGCGTCACTCCTGCGGGTAATTCCGTTATACTTGATCTATCTGCTCCGGTATCAACTTAAAATTCAAATTCCTCACTTTGGGGAGTGATTTCAAAGTTTACCAGAGGCTCTTCTTGATGGTACATTGAGTCCCCTAACATGTAAAGCCCCTGACACCCCTTGTTGTCATCCCTCAGGAGTCTCTCAGGAGCTTCTTGTTCTTTTACCATTGCCTCATCCAAAAAGAGTTTATTGCAATCCCTTCTTATGTGTCCTATCTCTCCACAATAATAGCATTTCCTGTCGCTCAGTGGTGCCCCTGGTCTTTTGTTTGTATCCACTCATGGAGGTAGTATAGGTTTATCTTTGGGTGTTTCAAAGGAGGACTTTCGTCCATTTTCACTGATTCTCGATGGTTGTCCCTGCTGATCTCTGGTTTCCCCTAGACTTTCCCTGGCTACAGCTACCATGATTCTAGCTTTAGCTTTAGTTTTCTCTTCTTCTCTCCTTAAATATATCCTTAAAGCTTCCTTTAACAGTTCATTTATTCCCTTCTCCTGCCAGTCATCCATGTTCTCTAACTTTCGCCCTATGTCCAGCCACGATTTTGTAACAAATTGCACTTTTAGAAGTACTTAGCCTTCCGAGCTATCAGGATCTATATTGGAATATAATTGGAAGTTCCTCTTTAATCTATTAAGCCAAGTAGCTGGGGTTTCATCCTTTTCTTGCATGCTGTCAAAAGCCAGTTTTGTGTTATTACTTCAGGGAACTGATTCCTTTATTCCTCTAACCATCAGGGACCTATAATCTTCCATGTACATTCTATCTTCCTCTTCATTAGGGTCCCACTCAGGGTCCTGTAAGGGTAATTTCTGGTCACTGGGATCTCCTGAATGATTTGCTCACTCCCAGATCTGCATTCCTGCAGCCCTGATCATCCTCACTTCTTCAGCGCTGAACCAAATTTTAAAAATAGAGTCCAGCTCTCCCCAGGTGTAAATGTTAAGGCCTAGAAATAGATTTACTTGGTTCGATATACCTACCAGATCCTCCACTAACTTGCCTAACTCCTTTTCAAAGCCTCGAATTTCAGTGGCTGTTAATGGGGCATTCACAAACCCAAGTCCCCCATGTATCCCACCCATGGGGACTTCTCTAAGAGGAAAAAGCTTCTCCACTTTAGATGCTTTAGATCTTGTATTACAGTAAGGTCCCTCCATAAGGTTACCCTTCTGGGAAGAAACAGGAAGAGTGCGGCTAGTTGACTTATACTAACTGGGTTAGAGATGGAGGTGCTCACCTCCCAGTTAGGAGGGGGTAATGGTACAGCAGTGGGTAAAGGGGAAGAAACTGAACCCGTAGGAAGGGACACTGGAGGTGGGGCTGGAGAGACAGTTGAAAAGGTTGAGGGGAAGACTGGAGAAATAACTGGATTAGACGGAGGTGGGACAGTAGTGTTTGGAGCAGGTAAGGGAGTTGAGGTTAGGGTAGGAGTAATAACCATAGGAGTGTTAATTGGAGGTGGTAGTGGGGTCGGAGGGGCTGCTGATTCTGGGGATGGACAGGCCAGAGGTAAAATCGGGGGATCCGGGAGAGGAGCGTGGGGCCTTGCCAAGTAAATAGGAGGGAATGGAGGAGGAAGTAAGTAATCAAGGGGGTCCCACTTAACACTAACCTCTTCTCTCCCCTCATTATTTTCCTTCCGTTTTTGTAGTTTACTGATTTTTATAACATTGCCAGTGGTATCCCTCTGCCAACATGCAGCATATGTATACTGCTCAAGATTGGGACTTTCTCGGGTTTTCAGGTGTTGGTTTAATTGGGAACACATCCATGGATCTCTTGTCCCATACCATGGCCACTCCCCCTGCAGGTTTAACTTAGGCCAGACTTCCATACAATAGTGAATCATTTTCATTTTGTCTAAGCCTTTCGTGGCCTCCTGAATTTTGGGAATTCTGTCCATCCCTGCCCCAAAGACCAAAAGAGATGTTAGAAAATTATTAGGTTTGTTTGAATATTGAAGATTATGGCTTGATCAGTATAAAATCACTAAAAGCGTTAAAATTCCATATGACAAATTGATAGACTCAGAGCCTGTAACCTGGACCACAAATGATGAAGAACAGCTTTGGAATCTGAAAACTAAATTGCCCTCTGCCCCTGTACTGAGCCTACCAGACCTTAAAAAGATATTTGACCTATTTGTAAACATGGAAGAGGGGATAGCTTGTGGAGTCCTTACACAGGATTGAGGAGGATGCAGGAAGCCGGTCACATATCTCTCCAAGTTACCAGATCCAGTAGCCAGAGGGTGGCCAGCCTGTGTGCAAGTGATAGCAGCAACAGCCACCCCAATAGAAGACACACAGAAACTAACCTGAAAGGGGAAGATCCAGGTTCATACCCCACACAATGTGAAAGATGTTTTAAGTCACAAAGCCCCTCAGTGGCTAACCAACTCCCAAACACTAAAGTATGAAGTCATCCTAATAAGTACCAAGGGCCTCGAATTAGTCACTTCAAAATGTTTAAATCCAGCCCAGTTTCTCATGGGAGAGCCATTAACAGACCTGGAACATGATTGTTTAGAAATTATTGAAATGTAGACTAAAGTGAGAGAAGATTTAGAAGATGGGCCCCTCCCATATGGGAGAATTTTATTTACAGATGGATCATCACAAATGGTAGCCAGTAAACGGGTCTAAGGGTATGCAAGCATAGATGGGCAGAACATGCAAGTTGAGGAAAAAGGAAAGCTACCCTCAAATTGGTGTGCCCAGTGCTGTGAAATCTGTGCCCTGAAGAGAGGGCTAGATTTACTAGAAAAAGATAAAGGAACAATCTATACCGACTCCTGGTACGCATTCAGAATTGTCCATACATTTGGAAAAACATGGGAAGAACAGGAGTACCTAAATTCTAAAGGCAAAAATTTCATACATGAAGAGCTAAGAAAATTAGTACTAGATTCCCTAAGGAAACCAATTGAGATAGCCATAGTTTATACAGAAGGACATCAAAAAGGGGACACCCTTGAAATAAAGGGAAACCAATTAGCTGATCAAGTAGTGAAAGAAGTAGCCTTGGAACAAGGTAGTCCAATTAAAATTCTTAAGATAGAGGGAACACCTAGTAGAGAAACAAAAGAGGAAAAACCGATCTTTGTCAAGAAAGAATTAAGAGAGTTAGAAAAGATGAGAGGACAGCAAAAAGAAAATGGAGAATGGTGGAGCCCTGATGGGACAGCAAATTTTAAATAAAGCTCCAGCCCGAACGGTGATGACAGAGTTACATGAGTTGACCCATTGGGGAATACAAGGATTATGTGACCACTTTCCAAGGGATCATATGTGCATGGGAGTACGTACCATAGCAAAGGCAGTTACCAAGGGATGTTTAACTTGCCAGCAAATTAATCAGAAAGTAATGAGAAGAGTACTGTCTGATCTCCGGGAAGAGAGTTGGCCTTGTAGCCATTCGAAAATGTGCAGGTAGACTTCACAGAAATGCTCCCTGTCCAGGGACACAGACATTTATTCGTGATCATGGATCACCTCACCCATTGGGTAGAGGCGTTCCCGACCAAAACAGAGACAGCCCAAGCAGCCACAAAAGCAATCCTAGAAAACATCATTCCCTGATATGGGTTGATAAATAATGTCGATTCTGACCGAGGTCCACATTTCGCTGCCCAAGTCTTACAACAAGTTGTTGAAGCCCTGGGAATGAAATGGAGGTTGCACAGCCCATTGGCATCCCCAGAGCTCCAGAAGAGTAGAAAGAATGAATAAAACCATCAAAAATTGGTTAACTACATTAGTTACAGAAACCCAGATGATTTGGCTTAAATGTTTACCCTTAGCACTGCTACAAATTAGAACAAGGCCTCGATCAGGTATAAGAGTCTCACCTTATGAAATGATGTTTGGACTCCCCTTCTTGACAGCCCATATAGCACAGGAATTTATCCAGAAGGAGAGACAGCCACCCAAAAATATCTAAAGGCTATAGGAAGTACGTTAGAAGATCTCAGGAAAAAGGGCTATCTCCCTCAAACCTCTCCCTTAGACACTAAGGGACATAACATCAATCCAGGGGACTGGGTGTTAGTTAAATCATGGAACTCTGCACCTTTAACCTCTAAGTTTGAAGGCCCTTTTCAGGTCCTACTCACCACCAGTACAGCCATACGACCCAAGAGAAGGGGTAGACATATAAAACCCAGATTAAAGGACCTGTACCACCTCCCACTGAAGAGTCAAAACCAACCACATCTCCTACTAAGTCTTCTAATGAATGGACTGTGACTAATCACTCAGACAATCTAAAGCTAACCCTCCAGGGGAGACCTAAATACTATTAGAGACTGTTAATAATAAAAAACTTGTTAAGAACTGTTAAAAATTGCAGTTAATATTATTTATCTTTTGCCTTTGAGTTTGAAAAGTAGATACTTTCCTGTTGCATTTATTATTAGTTAGTGTTTAATAAAGAATGAAGAATTTTTAGTTTGTGTTGAGGCTTTTGTTTCAGCATATGATTTTGTAGGATTAGACATAAGGTGTATTACGATTTTGTAGGATTAGCATAAAATCATACTATGATTTTATAGGATTTTTACTCTTATGCCTAATAGGATTAGGCATAAGAGTAAATACCTTGTTATTTGTTTGGTGTGAGTATTTTATCTATCATTTTGGATACCCAAAATTCTTAAAGTCATCTGACCATTGAGTTCAAGGTTTTCAGATGCAAGTTTTTGTGTTAAAAAGGTAAAACACCCCAGTTAACTCCAATCTTAGTGTGCAAAGCAATCTCCTATAAAACATCCATCAGGGCAAAAATAAATTAGTAAAGAAAAGTCAAATGTGTTGACACTGACAGCATAAAAGACTCTGTACTAAAACAAATGAGCTCTTCTGTAGGAGAAAAGCATGACCAGGAGGCAAGGCTGGGTGAGTCTACAGTCCACCTAAAAACAGCCACTCCAATCACTGGGTGCAGCTCAGTAGTTGTAGAGTTTAGGGGAATGCCTCATATCAGACTCCTGGGAATGCTCTTACTGATCTTACTTGTTTAACATCACGCTGGGAAGTCAGAAGAGCCCATGTGTTAAATGTTACTACCCCCTTTAGAGAGGGGAAGAAACCGGATCTTTAATACGAGTACGTACAAATTTAAACCTAAACTGTGCCAACCTCTCTCTCTTAGCAACCTGCCAAGGGCACGGGACGACTTATTGGATTTCACAAAATAGAGCCACTTACCGGCAAGGACTGCCTGGGGAGTGTCCTATAGGAGATGCTTGGATTTGCTTTGAACATAAGCCAAATCAAAAAGGCACAGCAAACTTCATAAAAGAGAAAGAAGTAACAACATCAATAAATTGAGAAAGAAGACCTAGAAACATCTTGTGGGAAAAACTTGTTCATAGATTTAGTGGAAAAGATCAGTAAAGAGTTAAATTTAACTAATTGCTGGATCTGTGGAAATACACAAATAGCTGAAGTCTGGCCTTGGGAAGGGATTAGCTTAAGACCAATAGAAATCTTAAAATGGACACAAAGAAGACAAAAAGTACCAACTATTGGACCAAGAGGAAAAGAATGGTGGGAATTAAAGTCTAAAATAATTGGAGAAAAGTAGTGTATATCTTGGAAAAGGAAAATGTATAAAATGTATAAATTTATAAAACCCCAGTAGGAGAAATGTCCTGTAAGAGCTATTTAAAACCAAAATATCCAGTAGCTGGGTAGGTCCCTAGCGAACCAAATAAATACTGGAAGTATTATTCATTATTTACATATTGGATAAATAAATATTATTTTTTATTAAATAGTAAATAATAACATTTTAATAGATTGTTTTATTATTATAAAATAATAAATATTATTACTATTAAAATACTATTTTAATAACATAATAATTATATAATAATAATATATCATAAAATATAGTAATGATTATTAATTAATATATGATGTACTATATATGATATATTATTATATTATTATATTATTTTATTAAAATTTTATAAAATTAATAAATAAAATGTTAATTAGTAATTAACATAATACATATAATACATTATATATTTTATAAAAAAATATAATATAATATAATATATTAATATATTAATATATTATATATTTATTGTATTAACATTAACATTAATATTAATATTAATGCTAATATTAATATTAATATTAATGTTAATATTAATATTAATTTAAGAAAATACATACTGAAAATCCATTTGGAAGAAAGAAATGGGATATATCTACCGAGAAGGATCTAAATTCCATGAGTGTACTGGAAAAGGAATAAATAAAGGAATAAATATAGGCATAAACCCATTGCAGGAGTGAGAGAAATACCCAAGTACTGGGAATTTCCAATGACTATCAATGATGCTTCTTGGAAAGCTCCAGATAACCTGGTTTGGATATGTGGGAATATGGCTTACACTGAATTACCCGGGGAGTGCAGCAGCACTTGCACTATCGGAATTATTAAACCATCATTTTCTTACTCCCAAAAGAATCTGGACTGAACCTACAGGTCCCAGTGTTTGATGATTTGAACAAATCTAGCTGACCAAAAAGAAACTTAATTGAAATTGGAGGAACACAAACATGGAAAAACACAGTATGGAGCCCCCAGGAAATAATTTGCACTTATGGACCAGCGACCTGGGCTCAAGATGGGTCCTGGGGACACCGGACTCCAATTTATACGAGGTTAAATCGGGTTCTGAGATTACAAGCAGTACTCGAGATGGTATCGAACCAAGCCTCTCTAGCTTTAGACCACATAAATGACCAACTATCCCAGATTAGAACTGTGGTGTATCAAATCAGACTAGCAGTAAATTATTTATTAGCCCATGAAGGAAGCACATGTGGAAAATTTAACTCCTCGAGTGCTGCTTAGAAATGGATGACCGCAGTGAAGTCATTAGAAATATCTCAAAGGAAATCTCAAAGGAAGTTAGTTTATGTTGGAACACAAGAGTGGACCCCTACATTCGATACCAGCTGGTGGGACAATTTCTGGTCATTAAAAGGAAACTGGTAGAATATAATAGCCTTTTCATCTTATGTGAAATTGCTAGTTCAATCCTCCTACCTTGCATGCTCCTCTGTATAATCCGAGTTGTAACATCTGCTCTACAAGCAAGTTTAATGACACAAAAGAGCTTAATAAGAAAGAAGTAAAAGAAATCACGATAATGAATGATCAAGAACGTGAAGATGCCAAGCAAATTCACAACCAATATTAAAAATTGTACTTTCAAGAAGAAGCAATTGCTAATTGATGCAGGCTTGAGCATAATCGAACAATTAGAGGGGGAAATTGTAGGGAATCAATTGTTAAAGAAGTTGATATAAAGTTCATTGTTAAAGGAGTTAATATAAAGTTCCAATGTTAGTTATAGATTGTTTGTTGAATGTTTAACAGTTATGTCAAGTTCCAATATTAGTTAAAGGATTTATAATTATTTAAATCCCCTCACTGTCAGGTGTTACCCCCACTGCTCCTGTTAGCATTCAGAAGCACATAATCACGAGAATGATTCTATGCAGGTGCTTTTATTGAAGAGCTCTGGGTGTCAGGGGTAAAAACCCAAATCTGTCTCTGACATGGGTTCGGGATGAACATGGTTTTATATTCTATCATTATATAACTTTCATGTTAATTATTAAACATATATTGTTCTATTGTATACATAGATTTCATCCAAGCTTGGGCTCCTTGTGGTGCCTCTCAAAATTCTAACATAGTTTCTCATTATTCTTCTTATGATTATACAATAATTATATTTAATTACTAAACAATCATAACATTGAAAAATTATATAATTTATCATATACTGCTTAAGTAAATGCAATTTCACATGATGTGGCAAACACAAAGCCTAACATTTTCAGAGTCTGTTTTCAACATTTTTCCAGGGCCCCATTAAGTCTAGCTTCTTTCTAATTCCCCAAATTTTATGATTTTAAAAACTTTTACTATCACTCCCACTCTCATCTAAGATGGCGAACCACCCGACACCATAAAGAAGAGGATATGTCACCCAATAACCAAATATGAAAATCCCATAAGACCAGCAAGAAAAGAATGACCAAACAAAAACCCCTAAAACAACAAGCCACCATGCAAATGAAGAATTAAAATAACATCTCTAACCAGAGAAAATATCAGACAACATCAGGGCCATGGTCAGAGCTTTTTGCCTTCGTCACCCTAACCAGAGAGGCCAAGAGCAGTACAGGGACCATAGACATGAAACCAACAATGTCTACCCAGAGACTCTTGAAAGGAGAGAAAACCCAGCCAAGCCAGGCCTTGCTCATCACTGCAGTTCCCTGCTCAGAGCCTTGGGCTCCCTGCAATCCTGGCCTCAAAGATCTGCTCTCACCAGGCCCTGGGCAGCCTTTGGCACTCCCTGCCCTCACTGGGGCCCAGCCATGCTCCAAGGCACTTGGAGTTTTGCTGCTGACTCCTTGAGCAGCTTCTTCATCCTTCTCTGCATGCCTGAGGCTCCTGGAGCCAGCCCCAAATCCAGCGTGGGGCTGATTAAAATACAGAAAGCCCTCAGGAGCTCTTTGTCTCCCTCCCATTGTCTCTGAGTCTCCAGGGCTTGTGCAGGGATTGGAGTCAGTTTGGAGTTCTCTTCAGGAGGGAGATTCCAAAATGCACATCAGGATTTTTGGGTTTTAATCAATGGTGCATTTTTTTGTTTTTCATTTCAGAGAAGAGGGGATGGAAGCATTTCCCAGGTGGTCTTGATGCTGAATGTTTCCTTAGGAGGCCTGGGCATGGAGCAGAATGAGCCCCCTGCAGGCTGAGCCTGTTTGGCCAAGCTGCTCCTCACCCCCAGCCTCACCATGTCTGACAGCGCCCACCTGGGAGTGAAATCAAAAAATATCCAAAGATCTCCATGAAATTTATTATTTTGGTTTTTTCTGTGACACAATAATTGATGTTAATATTTCATTATTTATATTTATAACAACATTAAAAGTTTTCTAAACTAGGTTTTATATTTATATAAAAACCAATACAGTTTTAGCAGCCAAGAAAATTAAGGCTCAATATTTCTAAGTAACACAATTCCTTTCATTAATTAATTAAGCTCTATTAGTTATTTATTTATTCCCCTTTCTTATAATTAGTTTTATATGTACTCTTTTTGTCATCTTTTTTATTATCTTTTTACAATACAGTGCCAAGGGGTGGTACATTGGGGTCCTTGGAGACATTTCTGGGGCACATTTGGGGCAGTTTTGGGTCTGGGGAGGGAATTCAGAGAGAACTTGAGGGTTTGGAGGACACTTGGGGGAGACGGGTGGGCACATGGAGAAGCATTCAGGGATCCTGAGGAAGAGTTCGGGGTCCAAGGCAGCACTTGGGGGTCCAGGGGGGCCCTTGGAGGTCAGGGAGGGGAATTTGGGGCCCTTCGGGGTCCGGGCAGGCCCTTGGGGGGCTCGAACGGGACTCTCTGGGGCGCGGGGGGTGATGGAAGTTGTAGGCGCGGGGATCATACGGTTTAACGGAGCCGCGGAGCATCACGGGAGTTCTGGGCGCAGCTGCAATGACTCTTGGTGGGGCACAGAGCATGATGGGAGCTGTAGTCCCAGAAGCGGTTGGAACGCAGCGTTTGGGGGTCCGGGAAGGCTCTTGGGGAACACTTTTGCATCCGAGCCGCGACTTGAGGTCCTCAGGGGAACTTAAAAGTTTCGGGATCGCTTGCGGGGAGCTCCGAGAGCCTTAACGGGGCTCTTTAGGACGCGGGGCACAGCAGGAGTTTTAGGCACGGGACTGTGTCTGAGGGGATCTGGGGCCACGGGGGATGAGAGGAGATGAATTCCCAGAAGTGGCTGTACCGGGTATCTGTGGGGTTGGGAGCACTCAGGGGTTCCGGGGACGCTTTGGGGGGTCCCGAATGGGCGCTGAGGGGGCACTGAGGGATCCTGGAGAGTCTGGGGGAGACTTATGGGACAGATGGGGGCAGATCCTGGGGTTCTGTTGAGCACGGGGCATGACGGGCGTTGTACTCCTGGCTCCAGTAGGGGTACATAGGGCCGCGGGGCATGACGAGAGTTGTAGGCAAAATAAATATGGCGTCCATGTAGGCACCGCCCCTAGTCTTGGCGCTGATTGGTTACAACTTATGATGGGCGAGAGCATTGGCAATTGGGATGCGGTGAAGGCGGGAACAGCCGAATCACCCTCCTCCAGTCCCTCCCGGTACAGACCAGTCTGTCGTAATACACCTGAGTTCATTCCCAGTCATTCCCAGTTCCTCCCAATGTCATCCACAGGATGCCCCAGTGTCCCCCGTTTTCTCCACAACATCCCCAGTGTCCCCAGTGAGTTCCAGTCACCCCAAGTGTCACTCCCAGTATGTCCCAGTGTCTCCCACAGCGTTCCCAGTGTTTCCCAGTGAGTCCCAGTCCTCCCCAGTGTCACTCGCAGTATGTCCCAGTGTCTCACACAGCGTTCCCAGTGTTCCCCAGTATGTCCCAGTCCTCCCCAGTGTTTCCAAGGATAGTTTCATTTCTCACGGTGGCCGTGGCAGCCAAACCCAGCAGTGGGGTCAGTGCAGTGCCCATGGCCACAGCCCCTTGCAGGGGCCCAGTGCAGCTTGGGCTGATGATCCACCCTCACAGCTGGCCCAGGGCAGCTCTGCAGTGGCTTTAGTGGCACCTGGGGCTAGCACACACCTGAGCACTGTGTCTGTTTGCAGTGGGGAAACTCAGGAGTTTCAGATTGCTTCAAAAAACCCAAAAAGTGAAAACCCCTCTTATGCTGAGGGCAGCCAGCTCTGCAAGCACAGCAGGGCCCAGGGCAGTGAGGACAGACAGGATGGGGCTGGGCAATGTGGAGCAAGGTTGTCCACACTGGGCCAGAGCTCAAGGCGCAGCTTCTGTGAGCAGGCCAGAGCTGCTGAGGAGAGACCCTGGGTCAATATCAATCCCAGAATGCTGCAATCACCTCTGATGTAAAAAGAAATAAAATAAAATACTTTATTTTAAATAGGAATGTGTATTTCTTGAAATATTTCTCCATAACTGGACTAGGAAAAGTTTAATGATTCACACAGGGCATTGATATTTTTTACCTCAGACTCAGTCCCTGCGACAGTGTCTTCAAAAAACTTCTCAAGAACTCAAAACTAAATTGAAACTCTGAAGTTTCTTGAAGTTTTAATGGGTCCCACTGAGGGAGATGACTGAGAAAAGTGTCCCCAGGTTCCACTTAGAGCAGAGCACTGGAGGCAGTGATGACAGCTGGGGACAAACAAGGCAAAGGTGTCTCTGGTGCTGAGCAAAGCTGGATGTGTTTGAGGAATGCAAGGGGCCAAGGCCTGAGCCCCAGCCCCTGGCCCGGCAGATCCTGTCCCTCCCTCCTTGCTCAGGGCTCTTCCCAGCATGGGCACTGGCATGTGGGGATGTGCAATGGCAAGGGCAGGAGCATGGGGCGGCCCCTGCCAGGCTGCTGAGCAGGGACAAGGAGGCAATGAGGCCCCAGCCCTGCAAGGGTCACTTGTCTCCTGCTCCAGCCTCAGGCCCAGCAGCCATGGCCAAAGTGCTGCCCAAGTTGGCTCTGGCAGGGCTGTTGTGCAGCTGCTGCACATGCCTGTGCCCTGTGCATCCCAGGCTGTCCCACGGTGTCCCTGCCCTGCGCCTCTGTCCCTGCAGGCTCTGGGAACAGGTTCCCCTGTACCTTCTGGAGACATACCTGTGCCTATTGGATTGTTGTCCACATGGTTGGCTACAGAACACTAAAACATAAATTCTCATCCCTTTTTTCTGAAAATATTGGATCATAAGTCTCTATACTATCCATTGGTGCTTTTCATTATAATGAAAGTGACCTTTCTGAACAGAAAGTTGTCCTTCTTTGTGTGTAATATCTAATAAGAAGGTAAAAATAATTAGGAATCATTTTAGGCATAGGGATTCATCACCATAGCACTCCTGGAAGGGGCCAAGTTAGAGTCCATGCATTTTTCAATACAACTATCGTTCTGGAAGCTTGAAACATAACTGAAGAGAACATTTGGGAAGTGACTTTGTCCTGCATTCTTATGGTGCTTCTTTTTTAAGAAATTCATGTGTGAAATTATAAGTAACCTGATGTCACTTGTATCTTTAGAGGAAGAAAGGGGTGACTAAGTGTTGTGGTGTGCTGTAATGTCCCATTTTGGCCTTCCAGGTCATCCCCCCAGGTGTGCCTTGCCTCTCTCCCTTCCCCCTTGCCCCCATGCTGAGTGAGTCCTGTCAATCAGGCTTAACATTCCAGCAAGGCGTCGTGTGGTTGGTCAAGTTTAAAGGATGCCCCTATGCCCAGAGGTCATTGGCCTTTCTGGGTGTCATCTTCCCCTGAGACCCTGCCCCTCTCACCTGGTTGGTGGCTCACCTGTACCTCCCCTCCCCCTGTCCCTGAGCTTAAAAAGGTGATCAGAGCACGCGGCCGGAATTCTGTTGGAGCAGTTCCTCACATTCAGACCTCTGTAACCATGGAATAAACTTCTGGACATTAAACCCTCCAGCAGAATCCTCTCCTTTTTCTCTTCACCATCGCCTTAAGTTATTGCTCCTTAGGTCAATGGGGTTCCAACAAGCCTGGACTTGTTCAGTGCCCAGCTGCAACCACCAGCAAGCCAAGGTATCTCTGGGGTGATACACCACAGTTTCTGCCTTTGGCCCAGCAGCGAGGGTCAGACCGGCCCAGGCACAATCTAACTGGTAATATTGGGAGCCATTTTCCCAATAACTAAGGGTAACTAAGGCCTATTCTTAGACTAAGACATTCTTTAAATCTTTAGATTACTGAGCCCCAAAGGATAAGTTATCATGGTATACCATGATAAAGGGTACCTTTATCAACACTCTATGGACCACCCTGTAGCTGGCCTTTGGACACTCAACTTTTCAGCTACCTCATACAGACATGTTCATACACACAGACAAGTGTGCAAAAAGGTTTCTCATCTGACTCCACCAGATCCCACTGGCTCTGCAGAGCAGTCAAAAAATTGAGTCTAATGAGGAAACAGGGTACTGTGGAACAGGACAGGGACCAGGTGCAAGGCAGGGCCTTACAAGCACACTGATCAGCATTTGTCAGCATCTGTCAGCATGACTGACACCACTTCTTGTATTATTCCTTTATTTTCCCATGTCTATTTTTCTCCAAACCACCTTGATCCCTCCATTTTCCTCCTTTGGTTCTTCCCCTAATATTCCATATTAAGCCTAGTGAAATTCAAAAATGCTGCTTCCTTGCACCCCAATATTAACCCTGTAACACTAGGCAGTAATACCAGCCATTCTGCAAAGCCATCTGGAGAGCCACTCTGCTGACTCATGCTGATAAGTTTTCTTCCCAGATCATGAGGCTGAGGCTGTCCTGCAACATCTGGGAATGTTTTTATTTATGTATTTATAAATATATTTTATTTAATGATTTTATTAATTTATTTATTTAGCATATTTAACCATGGTCCCTATATTCCATATGGTTGTCATGGTTTGACACTGGCGCAATGCCAATGCCCCCATGAAAATACACTCTCCCTGGTGTCTGCTGTGAGATGTGACCAGAAATAAGCAAAGCAGGCCCCCACTTAGAAATAAAGAAAAAGAAAACTTTATTAACTAAACTACAACTACATGTAAAAAGAAACACACAGGAAAAATGAATACCTTCCAAAACCTTTTCCTCCTCCCCCCACCAAATTTCCAATACATCCATCCCTCAGATCACCAACTATCAGTCCATCACCACCCTTTAGATAATCAATTCTCAATTCATCAAGAGGAGAGGAGTGCTTCTTGTACCATAGGCTTCCTCAGGAAACACCATCGAAACCTCGTGTGTTTCCATGTCACTTGTGGCACCACCCGGAGAACATCTGCCGTCGTGACATCTTCCTTCCATGTCCGGTGCTCTCACCACTGAACATGGACCAGAGCTGTTTCTAGGGTTTTCCTTTTAAGGATGCTTTGTCCCATTCCAAAAAGAGCACAGTCTCTCCTTTGGGACACTTGTCCCCCACAAATTTCTCCCCCTGGGGCCGAGGGATCTCAACACTGAAACCTCTTGACTCTGAGCCATTACCTGCTCCTGGATGCAATCCCTGTGTCACAGGAAATATGGTTCTGTCCAGGGCTATACAAGAAAAGTCCAGCTAAGGCCACTCCATCATCTCTTCCCACCTAAGATTCTTGTCCACTCTTCCAACATCTTTCACTTAGAGGAACTTTCATCACACTTGCCCATTTCTTCCTCTGTTTCATCTCCATCTCTCTTCTAGGAAAGTTAATGTTCTGCAAAGTTTTCATTGTCCAAAAAGGGGTTAAAATCTCTAGCTCTGCCAGCCCAGAACTCCCACAGCGGCCAGACACCTTCTCGCACAACCCCCACCGATTCTTCTCCTTCTCGGCTGTGCTGCTGGCACATGTTATCAAGTTTCAAGGTAGCACAGTCACAGGCACAGGCTGGCTCTCTCTCTCGTGGAGGGTGGGCTGCCCGATTCCTCCCAGTTTTTCTCCAGCTTTCCATCCTTAGGGCCAGGCCTACCTCACCTGGCTGCATGGCTTCCCCTCCCCCGCCTAACAGCTTTTTTCCCCTGGAACCCAAGAGAGCTTCCCCCTGGGAGTTCTCTGCTTTTAACCCCCTGTGTTCTCAGAGGCATATCCATGTCCCCAGTGGCCACAACAGGTGCCAATATCCAAATCTGAGCACCCATTGGTTTGACCACAGCATCCCAAAAAACTCACTTCGTCTCAAACCACGACCACGATGTATGACTTAACATTTGTAAAAACTATATTTTAGCATTGATATATGATTCTTCTAATAAGCTGTGTTCACACCCTTGGCTTACAGAAGAGAAAGTTTAGTGGAACCAGAACTTACATTTCACCTTCTCTTTATCTGTTTACTTTTAGGCCACCCAAGCCTCCAGATACTACATGAGCTAAAGTCAGAGGATGCTGCCGTTTGTTTCCACTGCAGCAGGAATCTGGATGCTCCTCCCTGAGCCGCGTGCCTTCAGCTGGGTGCTACCACAGTCAAGCCCTAATTTCTTGTCCATGGCCATGGCTGACAGGCATTTGAAGGCACGTGTTTTTTATACCTGCTGTCACATAGAGAGTCAGTATACCAGAGCATCCAGCTGCTAAAAGATCAAGGAAACAAGATCCAGATGGAAGGCAACAACGACTGGTTCAGTGGACTTTTCAAACACTGGGGAATGAAAGGCTGGCTTTCATCTCTAGTTAAGGCTGTTTTGCAGGCTTTGTTTATTGTATTCATTGTGCTGGTTATTGTGTCAATTTTTGCTAAATGCCTACAAACCTCTGTGGCAGAAGCCTTTTTTATAGAAAACAAAAAGGAGGGAGAGGTGAGGGCCCAGGGGCCTACAATTGGAACTGTAATACCTCAGGGCAAAGTGACCAAGGTAAAAGAGAGACACCGCTCTCAAGGCAGTGGTGTCACCCATGGGCATTTGCAGGCTGATGCTGATGCAGCATGTTTTCCTGGTATCACCCAGTTCAACTGCTGTTTTTTCCTTATATGTACTCCCTCTAGAATGTTCCCCACTCTCTTATACCTATTGTTCCTGGCTTACTGTAATGCTCTGCTGCTGTTCCCTCCCATATAAAACCCTGTGTCCCCAGCCCCATTTTGTCTCCCTCCTCGGACCCTGTTCATCGCAATACACAGTTTTTGGAGTTCCACACAAAAATCCCTCTATTGCCTTGTTCACCAGCAGTTTAAGCAAGCATGCTCCCAGCTCTGGGTGTGCCGTTTGCTCACAGAGACTGGCTGTGCAAAAGCCACCACACAGGAAGTGAGTGTGCCAGGGAACCTGGCCTCCAATAAAAGACATGAATCCTACAGCCCACCAAAACAAATGCCTTGCATGTCTCTACTTTTTCCTCCTACTCTCATCTCTCTTGTCACTTCCCCCATTTTCTCTGACTGGGTACAAGGCTTCTCTCTCTCCTGTCTGCAGGTTCAGCCACATGTGTGACCCTGCAGGAACAGCCGGACCCACAGGGAAGTAGGAGACAATTCATTGTCAGGAACTGTAGTGACAGGACAAGGAGGAATGGGATCAAACTGCAAGAGGTGGAAGAGATTTGATGATGAGAAGAAGTTCTTTACTCTCAGGGTGCTTGTCCCTGACAGAGGGACAAGTGTAGAGAGGCTGTGGATGCCCCATCCCCAACAACATCCAAGGCCAGGTGGGACAGGGGCCACAGCCACCTGGTGTGCTGGGAGGTTGCTCAGCTTGGAACCAGATGATCTTTAGGGTCCCTTCCAAGCCAAACCATTCAAGGATTTGATCATTCTGCCATCCCCATCTCCCACTGCGCAGTGGCCATGAAATTTCAGTGACATCACAGCTCCCAGAAGGTTCCAGGTGGAACGTCCAGGACCTGGAAACGAGCACAGCAGACACTTCACCGGCTGCCAAGGGTCAGTTGCCGCTTGCTCTACGCTCTGACCCTCAGCGCTGAGGTGCTGCTGCTGCCTGGGCTTTTCCTGCTGCCTGCTCTGGAGCACCAATCCCAACAGGATGTGCACTGCTGTGCCAATGGAGGTACAGTGCCATTCCAGGCAGGGGGCACCCGGCTTGGGCAGGCTGCAGCCATGTGGGAATGGATGGTGGGGGACAGGAAGCCCAATGGGAGATTGTGCTGCCCCTTGCAGAGTGCTAGAGACTCTGTGGAGGACATGGAAGTGGACATGGAGCTGGAGAGGGAGGAGATGATGGAGGTGGACGAGGAAGATCCTGTTGACGACATGGAAGTAGAGGAGGAAGACAACATCGAAGACATGGAGGTTGATGAGGAGGATAACACTGAGGACATGGAAGTCGATGAGGATGATGAGGAGGAGCCCATGGTCCTTGGATGAAGATGGAGCCCCACAGGTAAGACAGGCAGATGCTTCCCATGCCCTGCCCACACACACACTGGGTCCCCTGACGCCAGGCTGGGGCTGGGCTGGATGGCCCCGCTCAGGGACACGGTGCCCACAGGGGGCCTGGATTGTGGTGGCACAAGCACCAGCCCCGGCCTGCCCTGTGCTTGCCTGGGGCCACACCAGCCCTGCCAGCCCCGGCCCAGCCCCTGGGGCCCAGCTCCCAGCCCTGCTGGGCCCAGTGCTGGTGGCCGAGTCCAGCTCTGCTGCTTCCTTTCTTCCAGGACTCATGCATATCATGGCACAGATGCCACACTGTTGTAAATACGTTTGAAAGTTTTCAAGTTTCCTGTAAATATGTTCACTACAAGATAAGTTTCCTGTAAATACATTTTGAAGATTGTTAGCCCATCAGATCCCATGTCAAAACGTTCTGTACATTGTTGTTGTTGTTATAAGGATTGTTATAATGAAACATGTTCTGTAAACCCGAGCTTTTGCCGATCTTCGGCAAATAAATACTGTTTCTTTTTAAAACCTCACTTCTCTTTGCCATTCCTTGTGGCACAGGCAGTGTTTTCACACCTGTAGGTTCCACTTGTTCTAGGTTCCCGGGGCTGGAGGTCCCTGCGGGTGCTGGCACAGCCACCCCAGAGCTGGTGGTCCCTGTGCACAGGGGCTCCCACTGACACCACTCCTGGCCCTGGGCACTGCTGCTCTTCCTGGCCTGGGGCACAGCGCTGTCCCCAAGAGCTCAGCTGTCACCAGCTCTCACCCAGGGGGCTCTCACAGCACTGGCCCCTGCAGCCATGCCACCAAAGCAGGCAGCAAACCTTCAGCCACCCTTCCTGCTGCAGCCACAGGGACTCCTGGGCCCAGAGCCGGCAGCAGGCCACAGGCATGCAAAATCCACCTGCACGCTCTCAAGGCCCCCACAGCCTTGGCAACTGGGCCACCTGCATCTGGGCTGCTGCAGGGGCTGATCTTTAAGTCTTGCAGCCTCCAAAGGCTCCAGCCTCTGCTTCCCAGCCTGCTCTGCACTGCCCTGAGCCCGCCTTGTTCAAGAGACAAAAGCCAAGCCAGGGCATCCTCGCCATGCCCGCATTCCTGCTGCTGGCAGCGGTCACTGGCCCCTGGGCCCCACTTGGGTGACAGCTGCAGGGACAGGCCTCTGCTTTCAGCACAACTGAGCTCCTCACCCAGCAATGAAGTCTCAGGAAGTAGTAGTTTTGTGGAGGTCCAGGGGCCTACCACTGGAACCGCAATACCTAAGGGCAAAGATAATGAATTAAAGTGAGACACTCCTCTAAATGCAATGATCTTGCCCAAAGGCTTTTGCAGGCCTTTGGGGATTCAACAGGGTTTCTTGGTATCATGAACTTCTTTTTTTCCTTATATGTACTCCCCCAAGATGTTCTCACCTGTCTTTTCCCCCGTTGGTCCTGGGTTGCTGCATATAAGACCCTTTTATCCCCCATATAAACCCTGTGTTCCCAGCGCCATTTTGTCACTGTCGACTGAGAAACTCCTGTATTGACTAAAAATATAACTTCTTCGCTCTGAGGACCTACTTTTAGTTTTATTATCAAGGCCTCTTCTGGTGGTATTTCAGTCCTCTTCATTAAACAAAAAACTCTTGCCCTCTGTGATTCTCCTGAGAAGTTTTCTCATCTTGCCGTTTCTTTCTGCAATTTTTTTGCAGGTGCCCCTTTTTATGACAATAAAAACAGGTAGGTCCCGCATCCTTTAAAGTAGGACAAGAATTTTTAAGTATCTTTTCTTGTGGCGGGAAAAATGCACAGGTCTTGTGTTCCTAAAATTAGATCCTGACATTCGCCATTTGTTTTTCCCTGCAGATTTTTCTGTATTCAAAGCCGCCTGCATTTCTTGAACTGCCGCAACCAAAATTCTGGCATCTGCTTTCTCCTTTTCTCATTTCTCTTTACAAATGCCCTTTGTGCTTCTCTCAGTAATACTTGAAGTCCCCTGTCCTGCCAGTCTTCTAATTTTTCCAGCTTTTTCCTGATGTCACTGCAAAATCTGGTCACAAACTGAATTTTTAACAGAACCTGCCCTACTGCAGTATCAGTATCTATACCTGAATAGAATTGCAAGTCTCTTTTTAATCTTTTTAACCATTCTGCCGGGGACTCATATTTTTTCTGATGCTCACTCAAAGCTTTTCCTATATTATGTCCCTTAGGCACTGCCCTCTGAATTCCTTGATTTTCTTCCCTTCGGGATTCCCATTCATCCCAAAACCGATTATCATCCCCAGTGGGCTGTCCTGAGGAATGCTCCCCCCCTGAGAACCCCCCTCACGGTTCTCAGATCCCTCAAACCTCTGCGAATTTTCCTACAATCCGCAGCCCCTGGATCAAGGAACTTACTTTTTCCCTGACCGCTTTCTGGCAGCAGCAAACTAAGAAATCCCCGGTACCAGGAGAGCCTTAGTTTCCCACACTCACCTCATGGCTTAACTTCCTCACTTACTGCTCTGTCACACTGCCTTTTCAATCTACCTCTTCCACACCTATCTCTCCTTCTGCAATCTACTTGTTCCACTCCTATCTCTCCCTCTTTCTCAATCTATTAGCCCCGTCCTCTCACCATCTAATCACATACTAAATTGCCTGCTACCAACCCCTCCAAGGAATTTGAACCTATTCATTCACTCTCTTTCTCAGTCTCCCTAATGAGTCAATCCCTCCTGCTCAAGGACCCTCCCACAGGTGCCTGGACCAGGGATCCCCTTCTTCCCCCTGGGTCAAACCCTCCCGGGGTCCCCACTCATTCACTTTTCTTTCACTTCCCTCCTTTCCCGGCCGGCGTCCTCTCGGAGGGCACGAAAACGCGGTACTGGGAGGTCCCGCTCACTTCGGGGGTCTGGCACTGCCCTGCCCCCATCTCAGACACTGCACACACACTCACACATGCATACAGCCGCCCCCCGACCCAAAACCCCATTATACTCACAGCCTCCTTTTCTCACGAGGGTCTTTGTTCACAAAGCAGTTTTCTATGGATACTCTCTCTCCTATAAGCCGGCACTCTGATGGGAGCCTCTCTTGCGTGCTCTTAAAAACTAATTTGCTTATGCGTTATTGTAATAAAACCTCTCTTTTCCCAAGGGAGAGTGGTCTAGCACTGGGACCACTTAAAATTCTGGTGGGGAGCTCCTTCCCAGAAACTATCCACCTCCCCGGAGTTGAGAGAGTCACGGATATCGGCACCAAAATTGTTATGTTTGCCCAATTATCCTATCATAAAAAAAGCCAAACAATATTAAAATTAGTAGCAATTTTAATTGAATAGTTAAAATAAAAAAAAATATAAAATTAGATACAATGTAATTTGATTAAAATAAGGGATAATTTGGTTCCAATAATAGTGCATAAGCAAAAGATAACCACGGGGTACGGAGGGCAGGGTTTTGGGACCCTTGCAACATCACGTACAAACTTGCTAATGAAAATCACCCCTTATATGCCATGTGTCAATACCATCTCCTCCCATTTTCGGTTCGTCATATCTCTATCTCCGCCTTCATTACCACCTTTACCACACATGTGCCACTACTCGGTTTGGTGTTCACACAAGTCTTTGGGGCTCATCACTGATGAAGGCTCTGTAGTCTTCTTCTGTGTCCTTTTATTCATGTTTGGGTTACACACGCGCACCAAGCCAGTACAATGTAAGCCAAGACTAACGTATCACTGCATCTACGTATCAAGGCAATAAATCCCTTATAATTAGCATTTTCTGGGACCCAACCAGGTTTTTGCTCATTTTTAGCAACTTTATCTTCAGCTTCTTTCCTGTGGTCCTTGACAACATCTGCTGGGAAGGGGGGAGGGGGGTGGAGCCCCTCCTCTCCCTCTCTTCTTTGGCATTACAACTTCTAATTATTTTATTATTCTCAAATATCAATTACTGTATCAATATTGATTGCTGTTTCAATTTTTATCAGCACTAATCATACCTATTTATCATATATGTAAATTGCAGTTTAATGAACTTTACTTGAATTCAGTTTTGACGTCTGAAGAATTAAAAATGCGAATGACAATGACACAGCCTCACCTTCCCTTAGTGATATGTGAAAGGCCAGAACATGAAGAGGGAATCTGGTGCCTGCTGAAATCAACATGTACTGAGAAATTATTGTTATTATTGAAAGAACAGTTTAAATTACAGGAGGGTCTCTTGCTTTGGTGAGCCCTCATCCCTCTGTGATACACCTCACCTCAATGTAAACTTCAGGTGGTTTGGGGTTTTCTTTTTCTTTCTCCAAAACACAAAGAGATCAAAATTCTTGGTAAAAACAGGACTTCTACTTTCAGTCAAAGCTAAAGAGAAGCTCTCCAGGCTTCTTCCTAGATACGGATAAAATACCCTGGTGATCTTATCACCCCCTGTTCTCAAACTTTTGGGACCAGCTTCTACTCTGGAACACCATGACTTCCTTGTAATCTGAAAGAGGGAACAAATCAAACCTCAAGAGCTGGTCCTACCTTTAAAACCAGTGTTCCTGCCACCAGAAACTGCTTTTCCTGTTGTGATAGATGAGTCATGTGATGATTGACTCTCACAATTAATAGAAAAATATCATGTATATAAGTTAGGAAAAGTTTGATAGATTTATAGTTATGCTGCACCCCATCCCATGGTTATCAAGGGACAGCTGGGAGGGGTGGCTTGTCACTATGACTCCCAGATGTCCCCAAGGGCTTGGGACATCTGGGAGGGCTGGCTTGTCACTATGGCCACACTGGACCCCCAATCAGGATTTGAGGAAGAGATCTTCACCACTGGACAGCAAAGAGGAGGTTGATGGACAAAACTTTGGGAGGGGTTAAAGGGTTAAAAAGGGAAAGTCTCCAGTGTGAGGGGGCTGAGCACATGGCGAGGAAAATCTTTTGCTCCTGGTGCTGTAACCTTTTTTCTTTATTCAGTCTTCTGTTGTATTTTTTATAAGGTTTAATAAACCTTCCTAAACTATGAAGAGTAGCTATATCTCACACTGTGGTCTGCAACCCTCACTCCTTATTACAATAAAATGCCTCTTTTTATTAGGTTTAAATCAGTTCCATATGAGCTTTTATGAGCTTTTATGCCTTTTTATCAATATATGTTTAATACCACTTTCTGCTTATTGCAACATTCCAGGAATCCCTTTTGACTCTTCTCTCCATATTCCTGCAGAAGGTCAGGTCACTGTGGATGTTACACCAATAAAAATCCAGGTTGTTCAGATCCTAGGTGTGATGGGCAGGCACAATTCCCCTGCTGACACAGGGACTGAAGACAAACCCCTCTGTTGTCACTGAAACCAAAACAAAGGAGGAAGTTTCTGCCCATTGGAAAGTCCCCGTTTGCCCTGAAGGACTCTGCCTCTTCTTTCTCAGCAGCAGCTCAGCAGCCGGACGCCAAGGACAAAGAGAGGGAGGGGTGGTTGATTTGTGTGACAATTTAACAGCCCTTGCAAACAAGAGCTGAGTCTGTCAGTAACATCTCTGCAGAGGCAAGTCCTTGCTGAGGATGCAGAGCTGAGTCACTTGTGTTTAGTCTGCATCGAGTTAATGGCACGGTGGGTTTTCATGCTGCAGGTGTGGCCCCTGTGACAGCAGCCTGTTCATCCTTCAGGGGGTTTGCACCCACAGGGACAGTGCTGCTCCTGCCAGCACACCACAGCTTGTCCTCATGCCAAAAAGTCTGGGCAGAACTTCTTGAAGGAACATTTTCCTTTTGCTCTCAAACCAAAGATTTAGATGCAATGGTATAATAGAAACAAATCTTTTCCCCTGTTGTCTGTTGGGACAGGAGGAAAATCCTATCACATCCAGATAGCAAGGCACTGATTTCACGTCTGCTCTGGAAATGACTTGCAGGAGCAAGTAAATAAAATTCTCTGCTAGAACAGTGAAGTCCTGCCGCTCTAAATCAGTGTGGTGCCTGAAGGGTTTTGTAGCAGGGTTGCACCTAAGTTGATGCTCAAGAAGTTTATGACGTCCAACACAGACGTAAGGTTTGCACAGCAGGGTTTAGGCTAACAGCTAAGGGAGCATAAATTAAATGGTCTTTCCAACCCAGAAGGCTGAGGAGAATTGTTGGTATTTGTGCTCTCCTTCCTTGTTTAAAGGATAGCAACATATTTGATGAGATTTTGGAATTGCAGCTAAAAGTCATGGCCAGATTAAGTCACCTAAGTGGTTGTTGTGCATTTCTAATTGTGGAGGTCAATATCAATGTAGCTGCTTCTGGTAATACAAAAAGCTCTTTCAAGACACTTCTTAAGAGAAATGTCTTTTTTCTTTTCACTCTTAACTGCAAAGCACCTCCAGGATGAACAGCAAACAGGTTATCTAAATTGTCCTTTCACAATAACAGAAAACTTCCCCTTTCATCAGCCTGAATTGCACAATTCTCATCTGTATGAAGGAATTTCATTTAGTCTCTGCTGTAAAGAAGTGATTTCTATGCAACAGGGTTGATAAAGGGAGGACTCAAATTAACAAGAGTGGTATTTGTTAACACTGCCATTACTCATCACAAACTTTAAACAAACCACACCACCCAGCCCAAAGCTAATATGGCTGTGTGTTAAACATTTCTGAGGGATTACACATCCTTGTGTGAAGATGGAATTAGGATTTAAAGCCAGTATTTCTGCATATACAAGCATTGTGCAAGAACATTTCATCTTCAAAATGGAAACCAAATATCACCTGTACAGGGTAAATGCTGCAATAACATGAATACACTTCTTCCATCAGGTTCACAGGCAGCTTAACCAATTCTGTGCCTGCAGATAATCTGTTCTGGCATCTTTTGGGGCCCTGAACCAGGAAAGTCACACTGAAATACTTTGGGACCATGAAAATTTCTTCAGATCCAAACCAGTCTCCAGGTGACACAAGTGACTGCAGACATCTCCAACAACCCAGCGGAGGCCAGGTTTGCTGTGTTCTCTTTGTCATTGTGGGTTTGTAATTCAGACTCACAGAAAGGCTAGAGTTGGAAGGGGCCTTAAAGACCCTCTAGATCCAAACCCCTGCCATGGGCAGGGACACCTTCCACTAGACCAGGTGGCTCAGAGCCCCTGCGAGGTTTGGCAAATACCCAAAGACACCTTTTCCTCTGTTTTGCAAGGTCAGATTTCCATGCTCACTTTCACAGATGGCTCCAGTCTCACACAGAGCATTGCTGATTGGTCACTCTTATCTCCACAGCCCAGCAGAGATCCTGTTTTGGATGGCTCTCACTGCTCCCAAGGCCCCAGGGATCAGCCACTGCCTCTCCTCCTTCTGCTTTCCCTTCCAGGATCAGAGATTTCCTGCTGCTTCCTCCACGTCTGAGACAACTGGAGGAGATGAGGGGCTGAGGATGTGGCTTCTGACAGAGAGTTGATAACGCTCAGCTAAGTATTTTATTCTCCTGCCACTAAGCTGTCAGGCTGCTGCTGGAATTCCTCCTGCTTGGAAAGGCCTGGTGTGAGCAGCAGGAATTGTTGCTGGCTGGAATTTTCCAAGAGCTGGACAAAAGAAGCATTTTGTGGAAGGCCACCAGCTGCCCTTGGTCAGCAGCACAAGGTATGAGGTCCCCTTTGAAGGCCATCCCTGCTCAAGGACAGCCTGGCCTTCTCCAGTGCCCAGAGCACCTTCCAGGCTTTCGGGCAGGCCTCATCCCTCACCCTGGAGAAGCAGGTTGCTGTTGGAACTCTCATATCCACAGTTTCTGGCTGGATTGCCGTGTCTTACCACAGACAGCCCTGGACACACTAGTACAGACTCCATCTGCAATAAAAGGGGACTTTGTTCCAGCTTTTCCCTTGGACCAGCATGCAGCAAGCCCACCTGGGCCTCATTCAGGTCTTTGTGGGCTGGTAGTCAGCTTCTGCTGGGAATTTAAAGCTTTTGCCCTACTTTCCACAGCAAATAGTGGAGCAAACCCAGCTGCATCACCCCCCGAATTTCACTCTAAAACCCACAATTTTTATTTTCCTCTATTCAAGCCTTGAAGAAAACAAACTTTTCTTGAGTGAGCTGGAGGCACAGTGTCCTCCAAGATCATTCTTGAATAGGACAATATTGCAGGGGAAGATTGGCAAACCCAGAGTTTACTGGTGCTTAGGAAGCTTTGCAAAAGCTTCCCACATGCGGTGCTCTTGAACCCTCCTGAGCTCCTGGAGCCCTCACTCAGCTCAGGCACAGTTTGGACAGAAATGGATGGTTCCGTCTGTCACATGTGGAGACTGGAGGAGGGAAGACTTTGCAAACACTGCCACGAGGGCAGGGCTGTTTTCATTGATGGTGCCAAGGTAGTACATCATCTTGGATTAAATGTGAGGTGCTGAAGGGCAAAAATTCTCAGTGATGAGGAGAGTGTGTCTCCACTCACACAGCAAGGTAAGTGAAGGGGAAAGAGCAATCTGTATTTTATGGGAGGTATTCAGTTTTTAACAAAACCTTTTTGCAGAAGACGTGCCTAGGCAGGGGTGATTCAGAGCATTTTATCAGCCTCACAGAGCATCCCCACATCTGCTTTGCCACATTTTCTCTCTTTTTTTCATTGTGAATGATTTCTCCTGTCAGGGTTGCTCCTGCTTGGAGTTCTACTCTCAGTGGAGCCCCGGAGTTTTCTTAGCTGCCTCTGCAGCGAGTTCTGAGCCAACGTGGGGCTCTGCTGCCAGCCCAAATCTGCCCTTCTCCTGCCCAGCCTGAGTGCAGGTGGGGCATGTGCTGGGCATGGCTGGAGATTTGCATGGTCAAACTCCTCCAGCATTTACATCTGCTCATGGCTTTGGGTAGTACAAATGTCAGAACACCCATCACAGCTAACAAATGGCATTTCTTGCAGATTGCTACAGCCACGCTGCTGATCCACAAATACACGAGAATCAATTTCAGTTGGAAAATGTCATTTATTACAAAGTGCTACAACCACGCTGACAATACAGAACTATACAAATCTCAATTTAGGTTAAAAACTGGAATTTATTCGATTACTACAACTTGTGTATGTAATAATATACAAATACCATCCTCAGTTAATTTCTTGCCAACCTCTACAAAAACTCACTATACAAAAAGATCAATTAGGCGTTTAACAACTTAATTTATTACATATTACTGCAAGGATTACACCCATCTAGGAATACAAAAATACATCCATAGATATGAAAATAGAATTACATACATAAACAGATAAATATACCTATACAAATAGACTTAGATACCTATACAAATACCAATATTCCTATTTTAAAAGCCATATAACAAAAATCATATCAAAGGAGATACCTACACCACTGTACCCATACGAAATAGAAATTAACACAGATATAACAATATCCATGTATACAGAGATAAATTGATACACATATATGTAATTTCAAACATATATGTATATATACAAATAGCATGCACGCATAACAAAATAAATATACATAAATACAAGAATATACACATGGAAATAAATCCATACAAATAGCAACCCACTAACAGAAATACAGATGTAATAATCCCTGTCTATGTTCAAGTCCATGTATCTGTAAAGAACACTCAAAGGAGAGGGATCCCAGCTGCCCCATCTTCAAAGCCTCTCGCTTGGTCTCCTCCTCCCGTGCAGAGCAGCTCTCCTGGACAGGGACAGCAGATGGGACATCTGGCAAGCAAAGGGAACACTGAGTGAGTATGGGGATGTTTCCCTTGGCAGCAGCTGCACTTCCATCAGGGAAGAGGAAATGTCAGAGCCTCCCCAGGGGGTCAGAAAGAGAAAGCAGCCGGGCAGGCCGGGCTGTGGTGAGCGCAGCTGAGGCGAGACTGTCCCGCAGCCCGGCAGAGCCAGCACAGCTCCTGGGCCCTGCCAGCACAGCTGCCTTGCCCAAGGACAGCCCCTGTGCCAGCCAGGGCAGCTGCGCTGAGCAGCCCCAGCACGGGCAGGGCCCACTCCTGGCCCGCCGGGCAGTGCCCACGGCCACAGCCCACGGCAGCCTCAGCCCCACCTGCCTCCCCGGGCCTGTGGCCTCAGCCGGGCTCTCGGCAGGCTGGCAGCAGCAGGTCCCCGTTCACTTCTCTCGCTGCTGGCCTTCAGCTCCTCCCTGCTGGTTCCCGTCAGTCTCCAGCTGTCCTCAAGGTCTTCATGGCAGCTGTGGCAAAAGTGGAGGCTCTGGAATTGCTTCCAAGGCCTGGCAGAGCTGCAGTCCCGGAGCCCTCTGTGCTCCCTGCTGGCCCCCTCCATCCCCTCAGCCCTGCCATGCTCTCAGTGAAGCCCCAGCCGCCTTCAGTTTCTTCAGCCCCTCACAGTCCTCTCACGCCCCTCAGTCCCTTCTGAGCCATCCCGTCCCCTGAGACCCACCACCCTGCCAGCCTGTGCCACTTTGCTGTCACCTCAGTGCCACCAAGGCCCTCGGCTGCCCCACAGCCCTCAGCCCCAGCAGCAGCTCAGGGTCACCGTCCCTTCAGCGCCACGGCCCCCTCAGCCCCCTCAGTCTCACCGTCCTTCAGCAGCTCCTCAGGGACAGTGCCTGGGGCCATTGGCAGCTCCCACTGCTCCAGGGACAGCCGGGGCTGGAAGTGCTGCTCTGCCCGGCCCGGCCGCCAGCTCAGACCCAGCACAGGGACAGGGGGCACAGGGGGCACCGGGGGAAAAGCAAGAGGTGAAAAAGGCAGCTGAGGGGGGAAAGAGGTACAAATGCAGCCTAGGCCTACACAAACAGCAATCCTTCCATCAATCTCTCCATCTAAACATTCCTCTTACTATATAACTATACCATTCATAAATGTAACTTCATATATATATATAAATATATTACTCTACACATAGAAAAATCTAACTCTGAAAATCTACAAACGTAAATATAAAATATAATTATATCATATCTATACCTATATACATATCCACATTTAACTACACAGATCTATCAATATATGTTTATATAAATAGAACACTATAATCTATAAATGGAACTATAACCACTAATAAATAACCATAGAAATCTATGAACATATCTACAAGCAGAGGAGTTCTACCTGCCTGATGGTCACAGGCTCTCCCCTGTCTCTTCCAGCCCTCCTGGAGATGTTGGTCAGATGGCATCTGGGAAGCAAAGGGAACGCTCAGTCAATATTGGCCCTTGTGCACCTTTCCCTTGGGCAGTAATTGTCCTTCTACCAGGGGCTGTCAAAGATGACCTGAAATGCAGACTCTCACTTGGCACTTTGAAGCAATGTGCCCTTAAAAGAACAGGGACCATTCCAAGGGTTCAAAAGTGTGCTTCAAAGCATTGAATTATCTCGATAAACTCCCAGCCCCCACAGTGCAAAGGGCACCCAGGAGAGCTTGAAACACAGACAGTCCCAGCTGCCACAAGGAAGCCCAGCCTTGTTCTTTCTCTGAGCTGACAGAGAGACCTCAGTCCTCACTGAAATGGCTGAAGCTGAAGGTGCTGGGAGCTGAGTCCTGAACCAGCTCCATTACCTGCCATCTACAAACTGCCCTCTGCAGTGAGCAGCAGCTGCTCCAACTCGACCATCAGCTCTGGCAGCAAGGGCTGGGAGGGACAGAGCTTCCTACGAGGCCTGCAGGCTGCACCAGCTGGGCTAAGGAATGGATCCACAGTGCTCCTTCTCTCCTCTTAGGCCTCCCTAATCAGGGGTCATTCAAGCTTTTCCTTCTGATACTGGAGTTACCGTGATTTTTCAATTGGTTGGCCTCTGATGTTGTGCTCCTTGTTTTTCTTGTGGCCCAGGACCAATACCAGCAGACTGGTACTACATTTAGTCAGTGATTTGGACTTCTATCCTGAATTTTTGCTCTTTTTTTTCCCCTGCTCCTTCAGGTGTCGCTCAGCCTAGCCTTCCCTGGCACCCTGCAGCAAATTTATCCACCAACTTCAGCACAAAATTGGGACACACGGCTTGGTGACACAACTCACACAAGGTCAGGTTTACTCCCTGCTCTCTGCCCCAGCAGAGGACTCCGTGTCAGAGCCTCTGGAGAAGCGTGGAGGGCAGGGCTCAGGCAGGTTGTGCCAGCACAGGATTTGAACTCAAGGCACCAGGAAGCACCAACCCTGCTCAGAGCAGCCATCTCACAGCTCTCTAAAACAGTGTGGGCTCTGTCCTTACCAGGCTCCTCGGGCTCCTGAGAACTGTTCCTGCAGCTCTCAGTGCCAGATGAAGCTTCCTCTGCTGCAGCTCTGTTCACAGGCTCCCCTCCTGAAGAATCAGGGGCAACACCAACATTGCCCTGAACAGAAAAACAGAAAGAAAGGAACCCAAAGATCACTCACTATTTTGCTGGAATCATATCAGGGATACAGTAACTGTCCTTCTCCACTCCTAAAGGACATGGAGCACAGAGGAGGGAACACTGCCCACACAGCTCACATGACAAGCCTTTTAAACTCAGGATTCAGGGGGCCAAGGTGATGCCTGGAGGACACACATGGGGCAGTAGTAGAAGGCTCCAGGAAGCAGCAGCTGCAGCCCAGCCCTTGCTTTGCCTTGGCCTTCCCACCCAAAAGAGGCACAGCCCACATCTACTGCAGCTGCAACAGAGGCACCTCTGGCATGCCCCTCCCTGCACAGGACACTTGGCCTTCAGTGCCACTTCTCCCAACACTCTTCTCCTCTTTCCCAGCAAGTAAAACCTCTTCTTCATTTCTTTTTCATCCCCTCTTTTAGAAATCCAAGAAGAATTCAATACCAAGAATAATTCAATAGCTAAATAATAATGAAGTAATTTCAATTAAAGAAGCCTTTGCTTCTCAACCGTGTAACAACGTTCAAAAGCTCTCAGTCCAGCCCTTTTATCCCCATCCAATGGAATTACCTGCACAGAGGGAGATCTTTCAGACAGGGACCTCCTGATCTCCCGAATCATTTTCTCTACAGCAAGGCCTAGATCTGCTGGTGGCCATTCCTCCTCCCCAGGTGCGTTCTGTGCTGAGCTGGAGGCCGTCCATGCTGCACAGGCTGCACTGCCGGGTGGAGTGCTGGGCCCTGAAGTCCCCGGGGTGGCTGCAAGAATACAAACACATTGGTCAGGCTCCACAACGTGGCTGTGGGACACAGAGCTCTAGTGCTGCTGTGGACCAAACATCACGAGAAGCACACAGCAAAACCAAGCAGAGAATCTTTTGGCCTCCTAGGTGCCCCTTCCTAGTAGGCTTGACAACTTCTGGCCGAGAATGGCAGAGCCTTGCGGCAAAATACTTCAAACGGTCACTTTTCAGGATCTTTTGGAAAAACAAGGCTACAACTCTTTTCCTACCTCGTGCGTCGTCAGCTGGGGGCTGCTGCTCCCTGTGGAGCTGCTGGAAGCTGCAGGGCTGGATGGCGAGCCCCTCCCGCTCGGCCGGAGGCCGCTGCTCCCCGCAGAGCTCCTGGGAGCGGCTGCGGGGCCCCTCCCGCCCGAGCGGCAGCGGCCGCTCCCCGTGGAGCCCGAGCAAGTGGCAGGGCGGGATGCCGAGCACCGCCCGCTCGGCGGGCGGCGGCCGCTCCCCGTAGAGCTCCTGGAAGCGGCTCGGCCCCTCCCGCCGGGCCGGCAGCGGCCGCTCCCTGTGCAGCAGGTGGAAGCCGCAGGGCGGGCGCCGGGCGAGCAGCGGCCGCTCCCCGGGGTGCTGCTGGAGGCGGCCGGGCCGGGGGCTGCGCAGCTCCCGCCCGTCCGGCAGCGTCCGCTCCCTGTGCAGCAGGAGGAAGCCGCTGGGCGGGCGCCCGGCCGGCAGCGGCGGCCGCTCCCTGGGCAGCGGCGTGAAGCGACCGCGCCCGTGCCGCCCGACCGGCAGCGGCCGCGCCCCGGGGAGCTGCAGGGAGCCGCGGGGCGGGCGCCTGCGGCCATCCCGGCCCGCCGCCGGCCGCTGCCTGTTGGCCGCGCTCCGGCGCTTGATGCGGAGCAGGAGGTCGGGGCGGTCGCGGCGAAAGCAGGGGTTGCTGTAGTGGAGCCAGGCTCCGGCATCACCCGGCGCAGCCGAGCCGAGCCAGCCCGGCACCTTGTGGAAGCCGTAGCGGTAGAGCTGCCGCACGAAGCTGCGGAACTGCGTGGCCCTGAAGGTGTGCGGCACCGGGGCCGGCCCATGGCCACGGCCCCTGTGGGCGCGGCCCGAGCTGAGCAGCTCCCGCTCCAAGAGGGAGCGGTCGATGAGCAGCCCCTGGGCGCGGCTGTCCCAGCGCACGGAGCGGACGCGGGGGCTGTTCACCAGGCACCAGAGCTTGGCGGGGAAGGTGCGGGCGCTGAGCCCGGCGGGCAGCGGCAGCTCCGCCATGGCATCGGTCACCGACTGTGGCCACAACGACCGCAGCGCAACGGCCGCGGCTGCGCCGGCGGCGCGCGGCCCGAGGGGAGCACTGCGCTCGGGCCCGCGGGGACGCGCGCGGCAGAGCCGGGGCTGCGGGCACAGCGCGGGCGGGGCGGCTCCGGGGCTGGCCGGGCTCGGCTCGGCTCGGCTCGGCTCTGCACGGCACGGCACGGCACGGCACAGCAGGTTATCCCCACTCTGCATCCCGTGCCTGGGTCACCATCGGTGACAGAGAGGAAGGACATTGCTCTGTTTTGGCTGGGAAAAGCATGAAAAGGGGTGATTAGAAAACATTCATTTGGTCTCCTTTTCCACAGACTAGCTGGTTTTATTTCACTATGTCTGCCTGTCTTTGGCAGAGTTGGCACATTTCTCGTGATTCGGAGTCAGCTACAGCACCAGGAATGGGAAGCAATTTTGTTAGCATTGATATCATAGCCAAAGTGCTGCCCCATGGATGGATGTTGCTTTCTTCAAGGGATTTTTGGCCTAGAGCTGTAGCAAACTCACACTGGTGTCTTCCCAAGCAGCGTTGCCTTTGTATTTCCACAGGAACCACCTCTTCTTTTTTTTCCCCCCATTTGGGGAGAGCTCCAATGCAAATGCCTCCTGCAGCCAACTCTTGTCACTGTAGACTGACAAAGGAGATCTGGCAGTGGGGAGAGACTCCCTAGAGCTGCTGTGGAGAGCTGAAGGGGGAAGCTTTGTCCCTTAGTCTTGAAGTCTTGTTGGGGAGCTGCTCGTGCTCTGGGGGACGGACACCAGTGGTGTTTATCCAAGCCTTGCAAGTTCATTCCTGTAAAGAAAGAAAGTATACAGACGCCAGATAGAGAAACAAGGTGTATGGGAGAGAGACGGGGAAAAGGAGAGGGGTAATAGAGAAAGGAGCCCTCCGCAAGCAGAGATCAATCTTCATGGAGGTAATGATCGATACTCAGTTTATTGCAAATCTCAGGGTACATTTATATGCTAATGCAGGGTTCAGCAACGGGAGAATACTTATAAGTGGTTACAAAGTGTTATGTATAGGACAAAGAGCCAACATATCTTTGGTCAGGTACATAGATTGGCAAAAGTGTCAGCAGAACATTCTGCCCCATATCTTCTCTTCACATCCCTAGAACATCTTGCTTCACATCTCTTTTCCTGGGGTACATCTTGGCAAACTTCTTTATATTGTTTGCCCAAGGGCAGCATGCTTCTGGTCTAAGGCAACCTATGCAAGGTTGTGCACCTTGCTTCGATCCAGTGTCTGCTCAAAATGCTCTCTACATTCCTGAGCTTCCTGACACACTACAGAGACTTTGGGGTTGGTGTATTGGCAAACAAATTTCAGTCTTTTTGAAGTTCCCCGTTCTTTTTTTTTTTCTTTTCCTCCAGAAATACTGTCATAATCTAATGCTTTCAGAGAATCTTTTCCTACTTTTTGGGGAATTCCTTTTGCTGCCCTCCCAGATCAGGCCAATTCCCAGGGCTCCTTCCCAAAGTGAGGTGCAGCCCATGGCCTCTACTCTCCAGCTGGAACAGAAGGAAGCACAGAGTTTGCTGTTGTGGGAGAGGAGCTTCTCTTTCCTGCCTGCTTTCACTTTGGGACAGGTTGGTGTGTGCTCATTTGATAAAGGCAGGTTTAAACTCTGAAACAGTTGTGTTTCAAACTGCTCCCTTCTCCAGCTCTTCTGTGGGTATCCTTGGACAAAAGGCCTCTTGGTGGGAGCTCCCTGTGGCAGGCTAAGGAAGGAGATTGATACTTCAGGGTTGTGACTGCTGAAAGCAGCTGGTTTCCAGAGGTGTCTAGAATTGGGAGTGGCTCCTTTTCTCACCTGCCTGCAGAAAAGGAAGTTGCAAAGTGGGAATTTCATTTGTGGAGATGGCCACCAGGGGTGTTTGCCAAGAGATGGGCTGGCAGAGAGGCAGGTCTCATGCTAAACTGGCTGTGTGTTTGTTTTGATGGTGGAGAGGGTCAGAGATGCAGACACAGACACCAGCTGAAGGAACAGTGTGATTTACTGTAATGCACTAATGCAAGAAAGAGTCAGGAAAGGATAAGCTAAGCAATGCACCTCAGCATTATTACAAAAGGGTGCCTCTGGTGATTCAGGAAGATCCATCACCAGGTAGCCCAATGGTTTCCCCTTCATCCAGAGCTGCACATCAGCTGGGGGAAGCTGTCCCAGCCCAGCCCTGTAGAGCCATGGCCGGGAACTGGGAAATCCTGCGGTGCCTCCACCTTTGGCGGCCACGAGGCTCCCGAGTGCGCTGTGAGAGTAGCCCGGCTCTGATCGTGCTGGACAAGCAATGTGCCAGAGCTTCTGCTGGGGCACAGCTGGTGTCATTCTCCTCTTGGTTTTCTCCCCGAGCCTGCCCAGGGCTCAAGGAGGAACCAAGGCCAGGTGTGGCCATGTCAATTTTCCTCATGCAGAAAGGTGAAGACGTGTTTCACCAGTAAATGGATGCAACAATCCTTTTGATAATAACACTTGGTTAAGGAGCAGATACATGGAACATTGGTTTGGGAAGGTCACCTAGAGGGCAGCTTTGGCTCAGGTCCTGTTGTTGAGGCTTCAGTCAGGGTCTGTTGTTCAGGCCTTAGCCCTTCAGTATTTTGTGGTGCAAATCACACCTGTGCAGAGCTGGAAACAAACAAGTCTGTCTTTAGCACATTTGAGACAGGGAACAGGATTAGGCCTGCAAGGCCAGGCTGGGTCCAGGAGCAGAAGGCCAGCACCCTGCTTTTGCCCACAGGCAGCCCTGCAGAGCAAGCAGCCCCTCCTGCCCAGGGGCTGAGGTGCCCGAAGCTGCCTCCCCGCTGTGCAGCTCTGCAGAGCCTGCGGGGCACAGGGTCCTGGGCGGCCAGGGCAGCCCGGCTGCCTTGGAGCACAAGGAGTGCCCCAGAGAGAAGCTGCTGCCCTTTGCTTTGGAACTGTTCCTCAGAGTCTTGTCATTAATCCACAGCGTCTGATGTGTTTTCCTTTCCTCTCCCAAGTTTAACACAGCTTTTTGAGAAAACTGACTGATGTAGCTGCTGCTGGTGGTGGTGGTGCTTTTGTCTGCAGGTGAGGGCAGGTGATTTGGACCAAGGACAGAGTGCATTGGTAACACCCCAGCTTTGCCAAGTCAAGAAAACCATTCACAATTGGGCTACCAGTGCTGAGCAGTTTTCCTAGGTTTTGGAAAGCTACCACCTTAAGAAACCCAACAGATTTTCCTCCAGGAAGACACCAGCAGTAGCATGATGCCAATGTTGTCCACCCCTTTTCTGTGTCTTTTAAGAGTTCCACAGTGCCCAGCAGGAATGAAATAATCTGTGATAATGTGATTTGAGAGCTCTGTGTTGTTCATTGCCACATGAGTGTTCATGACAAGCTGGACACCCCACTCGTGGCTCTGTGGAGTTAAATTCTCCCCAATTCTGTTCAAACAGCAGCCCCGAGATGCTGAGAAGAGCAAGCACAGTGGGTGGGTGTGCATGCACGCACCTGGGGGCTGACTGCTGTGTGGGCAGATGGTTTTGCACTGTTGTAAATCTTCGCTCTCCCAAGCTGAAAGACTATTTCAAATAGATATGTTAAATGAAAATATATATTTAAAAAAAAATTGTCCAAAAATACATGTGCATTAAATTTCATGCATATTATATAGTATATATTTTGACTAACATAACATAACATAACATAACATAACATAACATAACATAACATAACATAACATAATTAATAATATATAATAATATAATATAATAACATATTATAAATATTATAATATATTGAATATATGAGATCATTTTTGAAGCCATTGCTTGTGGGCGTATTAGACAATCTCCTAGTGTTTGTACATTTCTGCTTTCTGCTACTGCTGATCCTAGCAGCAACTCCCTGTCAGTTCTTCCAGGTCACTTCACACAAAGGGATTCCATCATTTCAGTGTCTGTGAGAGTTTGGCACTGAAATGCCAAGTTGATTCCCAGCTCTCCAGCCTCCTTCTGGATTTTGCAGCATCTCAGCACTTGTGTCCATGGCCCTTCCTTCATCCCCAGCCTGCAGCAGTCACAGTCACTGCTGCCTCCCCCTTGCTGCAGCTCATTTGCCAAAGTGCTGCCAAAGGCAGCAGAGCTGGCTCAGGATCCCTGCTGGCTTCTGCTCTCTGGGATGAGCTTCAGGGGGACACTTGGAGCACTTTCCTAAAGAGCTGCCTGTGGGATGGGGAATTTGTCCTCCCCGGGTGGCTCCTGCTTGGACTCTGTGCTCATGGAGCCCCGGAGTTTTCTCAGCAGCCTCTGCAGCGAGTTCTGAGCCAACGTGGGGCTCTGCTGCCAGCCCAAATCTGCGCTTCCCCTGCCCAGCCTGAGTGCAGGTGGGGCATGTGCTGGGCATGGCATGGCCGGAGATTTGCATGGCCAGAATCCTCCAGCATTTACATCTGCCCATGGCTTTGGGTAGCACAAATCTACACTTACTTCTGTTGAAACATTGCATTTATTGCAGATAGTTACACCTGCACTACTAATGTACAAATACACAAACATTAACTTATGTTTAAAAATGAAATTTATTTTAAATTGCAACAGCTATGCTACCAATATAGAAACACAGAAATATCAATTTATGATTAAAATCTAATTTATTCTGAGAATTGTGCTATGTAAATATATACAGATATCAACTTCAGTGAAAAAAAAATTACTTTATTGCAACCCTCTGCAGCAACTCACTGTACACAAATATTGAAGTTACTGAATTGAAGTTTAACAATTAAATTTATTACATATTACTACAGCCATAAACCCCATGTACAAATACAGAAACATCAATATCCATCTCTAAAGAATCTCAGATCCAGAACTAAAGAAATAGAATTTTAGAACTATACAACTCCATACATAATAAATAGAAGTAAATACCTATATAGGCATAACAATATAGAGATGTAAACATGCATTACATATTTCATGACATATAATATGACAATATAATACAAACATAACAGACCTGTCTATAAATACACAAATATCAATGGACCAATAAAACAATCCAGACATCCCCAGCAATAGAAATGCACAGCTACAAAGCTGTACAAGTATGTAAACAGATGAATATACACACATCGATATAACAATATACACACATAATATCACTATACAAATATCAGTCAGTGTATGTAAATATCCCTATACTTGTAACTATCCAAATCCAACTACACATCCATAAACAGCGCTAGATCAGGAGGGATTGCGGCCGCCGATGTTCCCAGGCTCTCGCTCGGTCTCCTCCTCCCGAGCAGAGCAGCTCTCCTGGACAGGGACAGCAGATGGGACATCTGGCAAGCACAGGGAGCATTGAGTGAGTGTGGGGACGTTTCCCTTGGCAGCAGCTGCGCTTCCATCAGGGAAGGGGAAATGTCAGAGCCTCCCCAGGAGGGTCAGAAGGAAAAGCAGCCGAGCGGGCCAGGCTGTGGTGAGCTGTTCACTTCTTTCTGGCATCCCAGTTGCTCTGAGGGAACTCCCTCATGTCAGGTTATTGAACCACCTCTGCACTTATCAAGACTGTGGCCCCCAAATCAATCAGCATTTATGTCTCCAGCTGCTTGCACCAATGACAGGGAATGTCCTCTAACAGTGCTGGGGCACAAAGTTACCTTGCACAGGTCATCTGACAGGGCCTTGTTCTTTCTCTGCTTCCTGTGTTTCTCCTTACCTTCCACTTGGAATTTTTACATCATTTCTTTTTCTTTCCCCTTGATCAGTGCTGAAATGCGTGTTTTGCTTCCAAGTTTCAGATTGTTCAGTGATTCTGTCAAACCTTTCCTTAGAAGCTTTTATCAGGGAATTGAGTGGTAATTTCAGCAATTTTGGTGATTTTCTGTGAGATTTATGCAAGAGTCCTGTTCATTGGGCACTATTTAGGAAGGTACAAAAGAGAAAAAAGGATGTTCTGTATGTCAGTTCAGTAGTGGAATATTCATGCATAGAGTGAGTGATTAGCTGAATTTTACATCTGCTCCTAACCTGAAAGTGTAACAGGTAATTTGGGGAGATATTAAAGCAAAATTTCTCCTTCTACCAGCCTGTATTCAAATGTAAAGTAAATAGAGCGGGGTGAGAATGTCAGTGTTCAGTTCCTGAAGTGCCTTATTAAGGTGTTCTTAAAGTAATGGAGATAAAATCTGGGTGGGCATTCCTAATTTCCAGACACTCATTGTCAATTTCATTGACTCTGAAAACAGCAGAGATGTGCACATCATACCTGATCAATTCATTTGGGGATGTTTTAGGTTCAGATTCTCTGAGGCTTTAGATTTTTAGGTCTCTTGACAATGCTTCCAGGAATCTAAATAGCTTTCATAAATTAAACTTTTCTTCTTTTTTCCTCAGTCTTTGCACTCATGTGCACCAGAGACCTTCAGTGAATGGATTCCACTTTAATCCATCTCCAAGCTGAATCTCCCAGCTCTGTTCACACTGGTGGTTTGTGTGTCTCTTCTGCACAGTGCAATTTTAAAATCTTCGTTCCTTATTATCTCTGCCCTTCTTTTTCTGTTTTAGCTTACAAATGCATGCAGATGTATCAGAAATGATACACCTAATTTCTGATGCATCAGTTCCTGTCTAGCAATTTCATTTTATCCTGTTCTGATGTCATGCTAGCCTTATATGTTTTATTCTAAGTGGACTCCTGTTTTCTTGCATGTGGAAGTTTTACAACGCAATGCTCTCATTCACCCGCTTTCATGAAACCCTTCATTAACATTAGCACAAGTAACTCTGTGATTCCCTTCTGCTTTGTAGAAGATTTGGGAAATTCAAGCCCTGCTCGGCTACAGAAAAACATACATAGTGCTTGGTAATTCCCCTAAGAGCTTAAGTTAATGGTAAACAACTGCAGCTTATTCATTTCACAGAAATTGTGAGAAAAGACATTGCAAATACTGAGGAGTGTAGTGCAATAATGATGGGCATCCCTCAGTTATCCAGACAGACTGATGTCACTGGCAAAATTCCCTATTTTCCAAAGGCTTTCATTTGCTTTGGCTGTACTTCGTATGGCTGCAGGTCACATTTCCCTTGATTTAAGGAAGTATCTTGGCAGGTATTCTTGGTGATATATCTTGCTAATTCTGCCCTTGGAGGAATTACTCAGTTCTGCAGTCCTTATTACACGCCCTGTTCTAAAAGACTTTTATGCTATTTTTCCTCTCTCTGTGTTTTCACACTTGTTCAACAAGGTTTTCTTTCTAAGAATATTAGTCACAATATCCCAAATGATTAAAAAATGCGTAGGTATTTGTTCCCTAACTATTTACTAAAGAAAAATAATAATTAAAAAAAAAACCTGTATGCATGCTGGATGTAAAATACAAAGAGAAATAAACTTGAGAGTTCTCCCAAAAACCTTAAGAAAAAACCCCATGTATTCTATAAAACCCAGAGTATTCATCTACAAAATGGGCATGTTCTAGAAGAGAAAATTTGTGCAACAGTTCTGCACAGAATTCTATGCTTTCAGGCTGTTTGCCCTTCAAGGGCAGTGCCATTCTCTGAACTGTAATGCTCTGAGCATGTTCTGCTCACCATGGCAGCTTTCTGCTCTGCCCTGGTACAGATCATCCTCCCAACAAAGGGGGAGTGCAGCCACCACAACTCGCAGCACCTTCCCACACAGCAAGAACCAGAAGGACAGAGATGGCTTTCACCAGCTGCTGCGGGTTCTAACACTGCCACCTCAGCTGCTGAAAGCCTGAATTTCTGTGTTGCAGTGTGTTAGTTTATTGAGTCAAATATTCTGTTATATAGTGGTATGTTCAAGTGTTCCCCAAGTTATTACAGTTAATTTCTCCCCTGTGTTATGCCCTCCTACCCGTGTCCCTCAAGGAATCCCCTCCCTCCTCATCAGATTTTTCCCTGTCTGTCAAGACAACCCAGCCCCTTTGCCCCATCCATCAGCCCAAACCCCACCCTTTGTTCCAGAAAGTTCCCTGTCCCTCATCCCAAGATCAAATCCCTATCCCAAAGCTCTCTCTTCCCCTTGTTCTGATTTGTTGTAGTCCTCAAAACTACACACCGAGAGTCGCTTGTTGGTTACTATATGGTGTCCACCCCGTGTTTTGAAAGATTTTAGAAACCCGTGCACAGGGGTGTTGGGGGTTCTTTCAACATCTGTTCCCTTTGGGAATTCTGCCCTGTGAACCTTCCCCTTTCCTCTCCTGATGAATTTGCTGCACTTTATGCTGCCAAAGAGCCTCCTCTGCTTCCTCCACTCGGTCCACCAGGGGTCTTTGCTGCTCGGCATTTGGCCTAGAGGTTCTGGCTCAGGCAAACCCTAACCTAGCCAGATCCCCACTCTTGCCATTGTCCCTGGAGCATCACAGAGCTAGCCAGGGCTGCGGAGGGCAGTGACAGTGACCCATGCCCTGGCATGTCACAGCCCCCAGAGCCACACCTGCTAGGCCACAAGCCCCAGCCCTGGTCCCCACTGCGGCCTCAGGGGCTCCTGGGCATCCTCACCCTGAGTGCAAAGGCAGCCTCAGGAGCCCCCTAGGGCGCTCTGGATCCAGGCTGCAGACACACTAAAGCCAGCACTGAAAGGGACATGGATGGGGACTGCAGCTGGATCTTGCAGTGCTCACCAGCCCTGACTACTCTCTAAGTGAACCCAAACCTCACTGGCAGCACCTTGAGCACATTGATCCTGCTCGCCCCTCCTGAAACTCGGTGTTCCCACATCATACACCAGCCCTTTACAGGGAGTGACCAGCTCCCAGCTGCCCTGCTACCCTGGCCTTACTTTCTCTTTGCCAGCAATGAACTTAACAGATACACTCCTGAGAAACCTAGCACAACATTTACTTCTCAGGAGCTCTTTGGCAAAAAAACTCCACTAATCCCTAGATTTTGCACAGAGAAGGAGGTCCTGACATAAGGCACAGGCACAGGCAGGGCTCTGGCATACGAATTCCTGAGCCACAGGATTCCACCCATTGTTGTTCCTAGCTGCTTTGCTGATAGTTTAGAGCCAGTTCTGGACAGGAGCTGCTGCTGACAGGGTAGGAAAATTTGGAGAAGAAAAGGTGCAGGAGACAACCAAAAATAACCAAGGGGGAAAACCCTTAGAAATACAGAGCACAACAGAAGTCCTTGGAGATGGTTCAATAGAAAATGCCAGCAGCAGTCAGCAGAGCCCGAGGTTGCTCACTGCCACCCCAGGGGCTCCTCAGTCCCCTGCTGGTTTGTCTGATGCAGCCCTGCCTGGAAAGGGCTCCATGCTCTGGTGTTCCCAGCTTGCTCCAGGCTACATTCTTAGCAGCACTGAAAGAAGAGGTGAAACAAAGAGCCATTTTCTGTCCTTCCTGCAAACTCTTCTCTTTCAGTGCCGTTGCCAGAAATCATCCCTCTGTCAGCTTGGCACTGTGCCTGCTGCATCCTTGTCCCTGTCTCTTGCATCAGCTCCTGCACATTGGCTTTCGCTGTCCCACATCATGAACAGAGAGAGCTGTGTCAGAAGAGCAAGGAGTGCATTTTCTTGTTTGTGAGATGCAAAGCTGTGTTTCGTGTCAGGTACAAACAGGCAACGTGTGTATTTGTGAATGTAAAATGTGTGGACCCCAACAATGGGAGAGCTGTGAATTCTAATAATAACTGCAGAAATTAAAGCATGGAAAAAGGCCTTTGAACCTATCTTTTGTTTGCAAATTAACCCCAGTTGATTTAGGAGCATTGGAATTAAGGTGTTAAAGATGTTGCTTTTTGCTTGCATTTAATCCATAAAAAGCTCTGCAATAATAACCTTCTGAAGTATAATTTTAGAATATTACTTGTATCCTTGAAACTGTAGCTTTGGAATATATATAAAGGAAATATGCTTATCTCACGCCTTATTGAAGCAGAGAAAAACAGCTTGAGAAAGGAAGATGAACATCACTTCAAGGGTTTATGGTTTCGACCAAAGGGAAGCTGGATGTCACTGTTATGAGATTTAGAGTCTCTGCAATTAAAAGGTAGACACACATCTGGGGAGCTGGACCCCACCAGATGGGATTCATCTTTCTTCCTTCAGAAACTGGACCATCACCATCTGGGGATACTCCTTTGAGATACATCCTGAGAAATTAAAATCACAATAGTGTATAGAATTGTGGTGTAATAATTTGGAATAAAAATTGCTGATGAGTAAAAGATTGGAAATAGAAACTACTGAAAAAAATTTATGAGTACCCCTATAAATACTTGTAACCCTCAACTATCGGTGTGCAGTTGGAGGGAAAACTTCCCCCACTGTACCCAGCGCTGTATTGCTCATACTTTACCATATTAAATAATAAATTGATTGCTGCTTGAATATTGGCAGAGTCAAGCTTCTTATTCATAACACTGTTAGCTGTGCTCTTCTATGGGCTGGCCATGGCACTTGGTAATTAATATGCTGTCATGCTGTGAACTGAATTCACACCTTACAGGGCTGTGTTTACTGGGCCTGCTGGATCAGTGCCCACTTCCTTCCTCTGCTCCTCCTCACTCCAGGACTGTAAGAGACCAGCATGGGATCAAAGACCCTGCAGTATCATTACCCTCTAGTAATGCTCAGTGGTCCTCTAAGGGCTATGTAATGCACAGCATCTGGGTGTGGGGCATGTGCTAAGGAGAAAGAAACAGTCTGTGAGAAAGCTGAGCTGCTCTTACATGGGACTGAAAAAATGACAAGAACTTTTTGGCATATAAAGCTTTTCTTCCAGGCCAGGGACCAGGGAAGGCCTGATCAGCTTTGGCCCTACAGGGCAAGTCTGTGCTAACTCCCAGCACCAAGTGCAGGGCTGTGGGACAGGGCTCCTACAACAACAGCACAGCTCTGTGGAAGAGCCCAGCCTTGCATCTGGGTTCCTGCCTGCTCCCCCTTTGGAGACAGCTGTGGCCCGAGGATTTGCATCTGAGGGAGAGCTCCATCCTTGGACTTCCTGATCTTTCCCAAGTGGCCAAATGGGGATGCACCAGCAGCACTGCTGGGAAGGTGCTGGCTCAGTGGCTGTTTTTTGAGACTGTGCCCCCCATATCAGCTTTATGTGTGTGTGTGGGGGGGAAGGTGCTCTGGTGGGTGTGGTTACACACTCACTGGCCTTGGCAGAGCACAAGTTGGAACCTTTGAAGGTTCCAGCTGCTGTAAGGCTCAGGAGGCAGAGCTGGTGCTAGGCACAGTGTGGTACTGTGCTGAGGGAAAGGTGAAAACAGTTAATAATCCACCCTCAGCTAATCACTGAGGGCTGATGGGAGGCACAGGCTTGGTGGAGCTGCTTTGTACAGGCCAAGGTGCTTATCAGCTGTGCAGTGTTCCCAGCAGCCCCTGGCAATGCTGGTGCAGCTGAAGGACAGGCTTGATGGGTCTGGTGCAGCCCCACAACCTCAGACACTGCGGCTCCACCGTGCAAAGCAGCATGGCTGAGCTGGTTGTTGGTCAGGTGAGTGTCGAAGGAAGGGAGACCAGGACACCAGATGGTCATCAACAGGTCCCGTTTATTGAAGAAAGCATCAAACACTTATACAGCAAATAATAAGCTTATGAATATTCTGTAAGCCAAGCAATCTATTGGTTAAACTGTGCCATCAACTCTTCCTCATTCCTTTGGGTCTACGTTCTCTACTTCTCACGTCTCTCTGTCCACTCCTTTATCATACTCAGCTAGGCCCAAGGACACGCTATCTTGCAGGTGCACGACTTGGAATTAGCCACGGCCTTGTACTTTTCCAGTCTCTAGTCAGCTTAATTCCCAACAGGTGAGGGCTCAGATGTATTTCCTGCAACTTGCTCCAGCACAGTTCAGCCTGGAAAAAAGACATTTTTCCAAGTGTAGGGGAGTCAAGCTCCAATAAATGCCAGCTGAGCCCTGGTGCTTGCTCCCCTGCATGAAGCCTCAGTGAGGCACCAGGGCCTCCTGTCAGCAGGAGGGGAAGGGAGATCAGACTTGTTGGAAGAATACGTGACTGAAGGCTGAGCACAGGGTTGGTGGTGCTTTGCGTGGCTCTCGCATGACATCCAGGCTGGCTGTGGCAGTGTAAGCTAACCTTTTGTTTTGCATCAGGCTTTATGCCAGAGCCAGCCTCTTTCCAGCCTTTAGGATGATTACAGCTGTTGCTCTATATTTCCCTCCCTCCTTTTCTTCCAATAGCTATTCTACTCCAGCACCATAGGCAGGCAGTGATGGCTGCCTGTAGCTAACAAGACAAACTGAGATCTGCCTGCAGAGCCATAGGAAAGTGTCCCTGGGCTTGTGACACAGGCCAGGACAACACAAACTGAGGCCACAGCCATGCTATGCTTTCAGTTGAGCCTGTGGTGGAGCTGCTGTGCTTGTAGTCAGCATCTAGATTGGGTAGGTGACATATCTATCTTAGCTGGGACAGAAACAGAAGTACAGCCCTTGCACAGCATCCTTCTGCTAGGCTGTTCTAAGCTCAGGGGCCTCTAAACTGGCCCTTAAGACCTAGGTCTCCACTCCTTACCCAGATCCCCAGCCTCAGGGAGAAGGACTTGGGTTTAGGAGCCATGGGTTTTTCTTCCATCAGACTCTATTAAGAAAAAGTCAAGTTAAGCAGTTCATTAACATTTAAAATACTGTACCGTGTGTAAAACCAAGTATCCCCCTCCCCACAACAATCACATGCTCTCAACAGATGCTCTGGTGAAGAATAACCGCTTTTGGCACTGTTTGCCTTCTCTTTCTCTTTCTTCTTTATGGGATCCATCTCAAAACAGCTCCAGACCTGCACTGTTTCATCAGCAGCTGCTGAGGCCACTGCTGTACCATCAGGACTCATGGTCAGGTTCAAGATTCTATCAGTATGACCTGAAGAGGAGAAGGAATGTGCAATCAGGGCTGAGCTGATCAGCACATGCACATTTACTCCTGTATGCTCCCATGAGCCCTGCCAGCTTTCACAGCTGTCTCCCCAGTGGCTGTGGCAGCATGATTTCAGACCCCAAGCATACACTTGGATCAGTGGTATCTCTTCCACAGCCCCGTGGGCATGCCTTACTCCTAGCAGCATGGCCCCAGATACTGGCCTGTATCAGTGATGCTGCAGGCTCCAACCAAGGAGTGCAGCTGTCTTCAACCTCTAACAGCCCCCCACACACCCAGGCCCTGTCCACCTACCTTGCAGCTCTGCAACCTTGTTCATTCTTGGATACTTCCATATAACCAGCTGATTCTGTGCAAAGCCATGGCCTGAAATGAGCTCCTTGTAGTTTGTGGACCATAGGATAGAAGTCACCTGCAAAGAGGCAGTAACACAGGTGAGACAAGGTCCTTGTGCTGATGCTCACCACTCGGAGGTGAGCATGGTCCCCCTCCTTCCCCATGCCTCTGGGCCTGAGGAGCCAGCAGCTCTGTGTAGGTGTGCTGCCAGAAGGTGTTTGTCTCCAAGCTGATGTTCATCTCTCACCTGGGAACGGGTATCAACAGCACTGAGGCAGGCGCCAGAACACACGTTCCAGATGCGGATATGTCTGTCACTAGTGCCACCTCCAGTGGCTGGAACATTCATCTGCCATGGGCACCACGCCACAGCCTGAGAGAGGAGAGTTCATTTTAAAACATACCAGAGGCAACCTGCACCCAGCCAGTGCTGCATGCATGCCTTGCACACACATATCCGCCTGTGGCAGCTCTGTGCTCATCTTGACAGCACCCTGGTGCTAAGTGAAGGTCTGTAGAGGAGTAAAGTTGCCACCCCCACCTTGGATGCATGGCCAGACGTTCACCCGACTGTCATTGCCACCACTGGCCAGGTAGCGGCCATCCAGAGACCATTTGAGTCTGCACACCTCGTGTGTGTGGCCAGCAAGGGTGGCCACGTGATGCTCAGCCACTCGGACATCGTGGTGATGGATGTGCCCAGTCCATGCACCACTGCAGAGAGAAGAGAAGGCTTGCAGGGTCAGGCTGCACATTTTCACCCAAATCCATTTTTGTTGTTGCAAGACTGCTATAGCTGCCACTGGGTTTCAACCAGTGTTTCCAGCAACACAGGTCTGTTGGTGTGAGTGAAACACCCACACAAGCTCTTTACAACTTCAGCACAAATTGCAATACAGGAAAGAGGCCTTCTCCTCACAGCCCCAACAGATAAGGCTGAGTAAGGATCCCAAGCCAGGACAAACTTCTCTCTGCCATCCCTAACCCATGCCCCACATAGATTGATAGGATAGGAGTTTGCAACAACTGGAAACTGCCCTCACCCACTGCTTTACCTGGAGAGGATGCAGCTGTTCCAGCTGAGGGTTCCCACACAGGCACAATGGCTGGTCATGGTTCGGAGACGTTTCTGCTGCTCAACGTCCCATAGCTGGAGAGGCAAAGCAAAATGTTCTTTGGAAGAAACCCAATCCTGTTTCTATGCCCTAGGAACCTCACTGCACAGGCTCTCTCAGCTTACTCAGTAAGGGAACAGAGAAAATGTGTATCTCATGACTATGGCACAGAAGGTTACACTACTTATCAGAAAACCCCCAAACGAAACGCTGCCTTGCACACTGGGCAGTTCCACCCCACACCAGGGAAGACAAGTCAGGTGCATGGCATCCTTCCTCTGCCAGCCAAGGTTTTGTCCCCAGGCCCCACAGTTCTGTCAATCCCTTGAAAACACCTCTAGTTTTACTCCTGCATTCACCTGAACCTCAGCACTACTTGTGCCAACAGCAAGGTAGTCTCCATCTTTAATCCATGATGCAGAGGAAATGTAAATATCTGGATGCTCCGTCTGCAGCAGGGGGATAATCTCCCTAGTACCATAATTCCACAGATAAACAGTGTTGTCCAGAGCCACTGCCAGGAATTTCTGGGAGCTCCAGTCTATGAGATTCAGATCTACAATTTGAAAGAGCAATGCAATGCAATTCTGATCTACAATTTGAAAGGTCACACCATGCTTGGCTAGAGAGCATGCCCTTCACCCGTGCTGCTGCAGCAGGTGTGGGTGCACATGTGCACACACACACGTACAGGGGAGGGGCACCCTTCTGAGTGTCACTATGCCCAGCTGCTGGGGCCAGGTACCCTGCTCCAAGGCATCTACACTGTGCCCTAGACCACTGTCCCAGTAAGGCTACACAGGGACACTCCAGCAGTGGTCTGTGCTAGCCTGGGTACACCAAATAATACAGACAGCCCAGTTACACTGTCCTAGGAACAGCAATCCAGTGCAGAATGTTCTGGATGCCCAGCACTCAGCCCTGTACCCTACTTACAGTAGTCGTTGAACATCTCTGATGCATCCAAGACCCGTTCTGGCTTTGAGGGAATATATCTGCTCTTCTTCCTGCTGAATCGAGATGCCATTTTCTAACTGTAGAGCACTTTCAGGTTATTCTGATAGCCTGTGTGCAGGTGTCGATGGAAGGGAACCAGGACATCAATTTGATCATCACAGGCCCGATTTTATTGATCAGTACGGCGGGTTAAATACAGTTAATAATGAGCTTCATACATATTGCAAAAGTTGAGCTCAGGATTGGTCAGTTACATATCAGCACCTACGCCTACTTCTGCATTCCTATGGTTCTACTTTTGATACTTTCTACATATTCTTAGGATATATTCAGGACTAATCTCTACTCCCTATCCTCATGTTGCAGCAAGGTCACTGCTGACTTTTCCTTTTAGCTTGCTGACTGCTGACTTTTCTCCTTCAGCTTAACCAGCGGCATTATTTCAGTATGGCCTTTCTCAGCTAACCAATTATTAATAATACTCTCCACAGCAGGGAAGATAAGAAAAGTGTGTGTGTAAAGGCCTTTTAATTCACAGCTCTCAAAGAGAGTTTTGGGGCTCGTGGCTGGACAGAGATGCTCCTGCTCACACCTCTTTCCAAAGAGTCTCTGCAGGTCCAGGCGGATGCCAAACCTGCTCTTCACAGCCTTCTCTCTTGCCCTGCCGCTTTGCCAAGTGCAACAGGCCTCAAGGACTGAAGGGAGCACAGAGAGCCAAAGGGGGACACTCGCACCTACCTCACTGCAAGCTCCCTGGGAAGCACTTTCCTTGAGAAGCAAGCCCCTTTCCTCCAAAGGCATTTCCCCAAGTGAGTAGCATTCCTGGGAAAACCCAACACACTTAAGAAAAGCTGGCAAGGCTGAATGACTCCAGGTCCTTTCAGGACAGACCCTCCAGCTCTAGCTCCTATTCCCCCAAGTGTGTTTCCAGGTGGAGGTTCAGAGGTGCAGCCCCAGGCCCTCTACAAACACAAGCTGCCCACTGCCTCTTCACCTGCCTCAACTCCTGCCTGCGCTCACAGCACCAAAACCAGGCTGTTCCCAGCCAGAGCCCAGAGCCCTGTCCTCACAGGACGCTCTTGCCAGCACCTTCCAGGACTCTCTGCTGTGCATGCAGTGCTTTCCATTCCCACTCCCAATAGGCTTTGGAACGCAGAGCCCAACCTGGCTGGTTCTGCCACCAACACAGAGCAAACACAGGTGGAGGAAGAAGCAGCAGGTGTTGTTTTGCAGGCATGCCCAAGAGTAACTGGAAGGGTGCCCTCCCTCTGGTCTCACTTGGTTGGCATTCTGACTGGGTCTGAGCCTGGGGCTGCCATTCCTCACTTGTGGGGACCAGAAGCACACCCGAGATCCCGGCACTGCCTGACAGCGCTCCGGGCACTGGCACAGTCGCACATCCAAGTCTTGGGCACTGTGCTGCTGCTTCATTTGCTCTTAGGCACACCCAGAGCTCTCTGTTATGCCCGAATGGTCTCTGGTTGTGCTCTCTTCCTCATCCTGTGCAGGGGTGGAGCACTGCTGTGCTTTCAGGAAGCTGTTCTTGAAATCTTCAAGCATTTCAAGCTCCTTTGCCTTCCATGGATGCTTGCCATGGAATCCCTCACAGCTGGGTTCAGGGCATCCATCCTCGGGTTGGCTCTTCCAATGTCCAGGGGCTCCAGAGTGCTCAGCAAGATCTGTAACTCCACAGTGTTGTGAAACTGGACCTTCACCACAGGAACCTTGCCAGCCTGATCTGCCCTCGTTCCTCTGTGTCTGTGCACAAAACACAGCGTGGAAGAGAATGGCAGGAGGGACCTGAGTGTCCCAGGGCCCCGGATTTGCATCGCTCCAGCTCCACAGAGATGCAGGTAAAGCGAAGAAGCCAAACTGTTTATTAATGGAAGGCAAAGCAAAGGGATAAACTGGAAGGGAAGAAAGGGGATGGGCAGGTGTGGAAATGTTCTGCAGCCACGGGATGGAGTTTCTCTGGCTGGTACACCCTTGGTGGCCAAGGGCACACACAAGAGGGGCCGCCCCCTGATCTCTGCCAAGACTGTCTAGGGTGGCGGTAATTGCTACGGCATGGGCGATACAGCAGGAGCACAGCACGAGAAATCAGAGGCCCAGGAAACAAGGAAGGATCACTTGTCTGAGTTTCCAAGAAGGCTTTATTCCTGAAAGGGGTCAGGTGCAAGTCACAAAGAAAATGGGTCTTGTAATGGGTTAAAACTTTAAGTTTGTTCATCAAAACTGACAAAGTTATTCCAGTAAGACTGCTGCATCACCTCAAGTTTGTTTAAGTAAATTTCCAGACTTTAAAGGATAAGGAAGGTGAAAGCAAAAAGACAATCAGTTTCACAAACATTTGTTTATCTGTTTAGTAAACTGTTAATGTGGGTGGGGGGTTTGCTATGATTGATAACACAGTATCAGCTTATCCGCTCAGTAAACGTAAGATTCCAGGAACTCAGCAGATTGAGCCTAAAAATTCCAGGAATCAGACAAAGGAAAATTACCAACCTTCATCTTCAGACCCCGGGAAGTGGACTATGACCACCTAAACACAAAAGAAGAATATGCAGAGTACTACACATCAACCCGGAAGCAGGACTGTATAAGAACTCCACAGAAAATCAGAAGGGTGTGACAGTGGCGGAGCGGAGACTCCCCTCGCCCAGTGCTGATTTGCTTATTGCCTTGCCCGCTGTAATCAATAAATTCTCAATTGGTTTTACTTGGCAAATTGTCGTCTCAATTTTTAACAGGTCTGACTAGCATTTTTAAAGAGGGGATGGTGCAAGGGGTGGATACAACTCTCACCCAGTGAGGGGATCTTAGGGGAGGAACAGATCACTCAGCAACTCCAATAAGGATCATTTAGGGGAGGGAAGAAGCCTCACAAACCAATCAACCATTGAGACATAGCTGACTAACACAGAACATTTGAGAATACATGGGGAGTGACTACAGAGTCTGACAAGAGTAGGAGTAGTACAAGTGAGATTGACAAGGGCTTAGAAGGGAATGAGGGGAGGAGCAGGGAGACTGACACACTGACGGGCAGACAAGTGGCGGGAAAACTTTGTGGTAAACAATTTAGGACTGAACCATTAGGGGGAACAAAATGGGGTACATGGGAGAAACCATTATAACTAACTAACATAGGAAATCTAACTTTTATGTTAAAACACCTGTAGAACACCAACTACCACAGGTAGGGTCTGAGGACTGGAGGGAGGGAGCTGTCAACAGGGAGGGAGAAGGAAGGAGCTATGGGAGCTTCCCACAGACTCAGCTGTGCCAATCATCAGCTGTGCCTGGAGATCCAGCTGGTCTCCTCTGGTCTCCAGGTGGTCTCACCTTCCAAGGGATCTGGAGAGATCTCTGAAGCCAGGCTGTGGAACTTGCAGTTTATTGTAAAGGGTATGGGTGCCAGGCCCTGTTCAGAGCTGCCAGACACAGCTGGAGCAGGCCTGAGAGAAGTAAAGAGAGTGGGAAAGAGAGAGAAGGCAAGAGTGTGGTAAAGAGATGAGAGAGAGAGAGAGTGGATGAGAGAGCGAGGTTCTCATTACAATACAATAAATCATCTTCTGTGTTGAATATTCTAATTCTCACTAACCAATCTAGTACAAGATACAAATCCTATAGCATTTACATACAGCCTATAGGAATCATTACATTACCATACTGTGTTACATTTTAAACCCTAAAAACTCCTCTTTGGACCCCTTCTGCCAAGCTAGTGGGGTCTGCTTGGACCCTTGGAGCTGTCTGCAAGCAGAGGGAATTGTTTTATCAAAAGGGGATTACCTTCAGTTGCCCATATCATTGTTTTCCAGTTGTTCAGTAACTGAGGTATCTCAAAGCTTGCTTTCATTTCAATCTTGCTTATAGTTTCTATATCCTCAAAATCTTTTAAAAGGCAATCATATTTATAAGGCTTTCCTGTTTCATCTTCCCCAGCAATCCAATTTGTTTTATGGCTTAATAATGTTACAAGTAAGAAATGATAAAGCCAATCAATAATCAATAATTTTTATTTTTTTTTTCACAACCAAGATTCGGTTTCCGATAGCCACAATCAAAGGGACAGCTTTGAGCCTGGGATTGGCGCTGGGTGAACACTGATCTAAACTCTATCACTTTGGATCCCCTCTGCTCACAAATGTTGTCTCCTTCAGGTTGGTTTTATACAGCTTTTTCCACCTGGGGCAGAGTTTCTCCTATTCTTCTTGTCCCTTCACATTTTTATGTAGTTTCCTTTTCTCTGTGCTGGGCTGGACAGAACTGTTTCTGGGAAGTGATGAATGCTGATTGTCGAGTTACGGGAACCGAGCATTGGGATGCACACCCTTGAAGACTCTGACTATCTTGATCATAGATACTTACTGAGTATTCATCGCTTTGGTGTCTCTGGACTGTCCTGGGAAAGGGCCCATCTCTGCACAGAGCCACGTCTTTTTGCTTGCTAATTAGTTTTTTCTCTCCACTGCCGTCTGTGATTTCTCAATTTGTGAAGCAATCTTGTCCCTGGCTGCAGCTTGTGGTTTTAAATCTTTAAGAATTTTTTTGTAGAAACACAACTTATTTAATGTATATTTTACACAGACACAAATTATTCCATAACATATATCACAATAAGGTGAGGAATTAATGGATCTTTAAGTTCCACTGGAAAGCAGGCACATGGATTCAGAGCTATCACACACTAACTGTGTGGTTTTGGGCTTACTTTAATAATGGTACTTGCTGTGAGGAAATGACACCGGTGGAAATTTTCTCCCAACCCTTCACCCAGCTCTTTTGGTCTGCCCCACCAGTTTTCAAAGGGTTCAGATCCACTCTAAATGCTAATGATATCATACAGTGGGTGGTGTTGCTGATAGGACTGTTCTATTTAGCATTCAGAGATAAGGGAAGATTGACCTGGATAAAACCACGCTGACACCTACCCCAGAGACAAGGGATGCTGCTGCCCCAGAGCCTGCCCCTGCCCCACAGCCCACCTCAGAAATGAACCACCCAGACTGGGTGGGTTCTGGTGAAGGAGATGGGCCAGATGCTGAAGGAGCACATTTTCCCAGCTGGTGAGAAACCCTCCCCCTGCCTCACAGAGGGAGAGTCTGATAGTGCAGCAGTGGAACACAACTGTTACAACTGTCCAGGTTCCAGCTGAACTGCAAGGGCAGTCACAGCCAGCAGCAGTTGCTCCTGTGGAAACGAGGAGGTCTAAGATGAAATCAGAGCACCCAGGTGAGGATAAGAAAGGAGGGCCCTCACAACCCACAGGGGAGCGAACAGTTGAGATCATCACCGAGTCCCTGATGTACAAAAGTCTCTGTAATCTGCACAAAGACATAGTATGACGGGGACATGAGGCTTATACAACCTGGCTACTCTGGGTCTGGGACCTTATGGGTAAAGGCGTGCAGCTGGATGGTGGTGAGGCTGGAATTTGGGACCCTTGACCCAGGATTCAGGTGGGAATCAGATTTTTGTAAGGGAGTCAAGGTCCCCTTCTCTCTGGGAGTGGCTTTTAATGAGTGTCAGAGAGAGGTTTGTCCACAGGGAGAGACTGCAGGAGCACCACCATAGAATGTGCTGGAAGACCCTCGAGGAAGGGCTCCAAGAGCTGAGAGAAGTGGCAGTATTGGAGGTACTCTTTGGGAGGGATGGACAGCATGATAATGACCCCAGCAAGGTCAGGTGCCCAGGGCAAATGTTGTGCAGTCTGGCAAATCTGGGGCCATCCCAACAGACCACCTTCATTGCAACGATTAATGCTGATACCAACCGAGAGACAGTGGGTTCTGTCACCAACAAGCTTAGATATTGTGAGAGTGTGATCAATGGCCCAATGCAGGCTCATGTCTCTGCTGTAATTAAGAGCCTACAAGAAGAGATGAGGGTGGAGGGAGGAAGAACAGTTCCCACATGGCACCAGTGTGAGTCACAGGCCCCAAAGTCAGAGCCCAACATCCCCCAGCCAGAGAGAGAGGGTACACCCCCGGGCTGACCTGTGGTTCTTCCTGTGTGACCATGAGGAAGACATGGGAAGGTGGGGTGGGAAGCCCACTTCTGTCCTGGCAGCACAGATGCATCAACTCAAGGAGGGAAACACTAACTGAGGGAGTTCCACTACAGTGAAGGTAGCCTCAACCTCCCATGACCAAGTTACCAGGTGTGATCTGTCAGATTCCCTTGAAAGTACCTCTAGTATGTATGCCCAGGAAAGAAATAATAACAAGGGCTAGGGGGGCCCTGCCTCTAGCCAGGAAGAGGTACAGCAAAACTGGATGTTCCTGATGGTGTGGATCCAATGGCCTGGCACATCAGAACCACAAAAACACAACGCCTTTGTTGATACAGGTGTGCAGTGTACCCTGATACCATCAGGACATGTGGGGGCAGAACCTGTTTCCATTGCTGGGGTGATGGGGGGATCACAGCAATTGACCCTGTTGGGAACTGAGGGGAGCCTGACTGGGAAGGAGTGACAGAAACATCCTATTGTGACTGGCCCAGAGGCCCCGTGGATTCTGGGCATAGACTTCCTCTGGAACAGCTTTACTAAGACCCAAAGGGACTCAGGTGGGCATTTGGAATAGCTGCTGTAGAGGCAGAGGACATTAATCAATTAACCACCTTGCCTGGCCTATCAGAAAGCCCATCTGCAGTAGGACTCCAGAGGGTGGCAGAGCAACAAGTACCAATTGTCACCTCAATGGTGCACTGCCAGCAATATTGAACAAATCAAGATGCCGTGATCCCCATCCACAGAATGATCCATAGGCTGGAGAGCCAAGGGGTTGTCAGCAAGACCCACTCACGCTTCAACAGTCCCATCTGGCCTGTGCACAAGTCTGACAGAGAATGGAGATTGACAGTGGACTATCGTGCCTTGAATGAAGTGACTCCACTGTTGAGCGCTGCTGTGCCAGACATGCTGGAATTCCAGTACGAGCTGGAGTCCAAGGCAGCAAAGTGTTTTGCCACTATAGACATTGCTAACACATTTTTCTCTGTTCCTCTGGCAGCAGAATGCAGGCCTCAGTTTGCTTTCACCTGGAGGGGCATGCAGTACACCTGGAACCGACTCCCCCAGGGGTGGAAGCACAGCCCCACCATCTGCCATGGACTGATCCAGACTGCACTGGAAAAGGGTGAGGCTCCAGAACATCTGCAGTACATCAATGACATCATTGTGTGGGGGAACATGGCAATGGAAGTGTTTCAGAAAGGAGAGGATCATCCAGATTCTGCGAGAAGCCGGCTTTGCCATCAAGAAGAGCAAAATCAAAGGACCTGCCCAAGAGATCCAATTCCTGGGAGTAAAGTGGCAAGATGGACTGTGTCAGATTCCCACTGAGGTCATCAGTAAGATCCAAACAATGTCTCCATCAACCAGCAAGAAGGAAACACAAGCTTTCCAAGGTGCCATAGGCTTTTGGAGAATGCACATCCAGATCGTGAGCCCTCTTTACCTGGTCACCCACAAGAAGAATGATTTCCACTGGGAGCCTGTATAGCAACAAGCCTTTGCTCAGATCAAGCAGGAGATGGCTCATGCAATTGCCCTTGGCCCAGTCAGGACAGGACCAGAGGTGAAGAATGTGCTCTACTCTGCAGCTGGGAACTGTGGCTTGTCCTGGAGCCTTTGGCAGATGGTGCATGCGGATACTCAATACCAACTACCAGGATTCTGGAGCCGAAGCTACAGAGAGTCCGAAGCCAACTACAGAGAGAAGGAAATCTTGGCTGCCTGTGAAGGAGTCCAGGCTGCCTCAGAGGTGACTGGCATGGAAGCACAACTCCTCCTGGCACCCTGAATACCAGTGCTGGGGTGGATGTTTAAAGGAAAGGTTCCCTCTACCCACCATGCCACCGATGCCACATGGAGTAAATTAATTGCCATCATCACACAGCACGCCCGTACTGGAAACCTGAATCACCCTGGGATTTTGGAGACAATTACACACTGGCTGGAAGGTGAGAACTTTGGTCTCACTGATGAAGAGAAACAAGTGACACGGCTAAAGAAGCTCCACCATTCAATTAGCTACCAGCAGAGGAAGCACACTATGCGCTTTTCACTGACGGTTTCTGTCGCATTGTAGGGATGAGCCAGAAGTGAAAAGCAGCCGTATGGAGCCCCACACAACATTTGCACAAGCTACTGAAGGAGAAGGTGGATCAAGCCAACTTGCTGAACTCAAAGCTGTTCAACTGGCCCTGGACATTGCTGAGAGAAAGAAGTGGCCAAAGCTTTACCTCTACACTGATTCATGGATGGCAGCCAATGCTCTGTCAGGTTGGCTGGAAAGGTGGAAAAAGGCAAACCAGCAGCGTAGAGAAAAATCAATCTGGGCTGCTGATGGATGGAAAGACATTGCCTCTCGGGTAGAAAATCTATCTGTGAATGTCCACCATGTAGATGCCCCTGTCCCCAAGAGCTGGGCCAGTGAGGAGCACCGAAAGAATGAGCAGGTAGGTCAGGCTGCAAAGATAGAGGTGTCAACGATAGACTTAGATTGGCAGCATAGGGGGAGTTGTTCCCAGCTTGATGGGCCCATGATGCCTCAGGTCACCAGGACAGAGATGCCACTTATAAGTGGACATGAGACCGAGAGGTGGATCTAATCATGGACAGTATTTCTCAGGTTATCCATGACTGTGAGATGTGTGCTGCCTTCAAGCAGGCCAAGCGAGTGAAGCCCCTCTGGTATGGTGGGCGGTGGTCCAAGTACAAGTATGGGGAGGCCTGGCAGATTGACTCCATCCCACTGCCCCAGACACACCAGGGCAAGCGCTACATGCTCACCATGGTGGAAGCCACCACTGGATGGTTGGAAACCTACCCTGTGCCTCATGCCACTGCCCAGAACACCATCCTGGGCCTGGAAAAGCAAATCCTGTGGAGACATGGTGTGGGAGGATCTTTGTCCATTTGTCCCAGGTGTCCACGGGGTTGGGTTTCTTACCTAGGTATGGGTTGTCATTTGGTGACAGGGGAGCTCCCACCAGGCATGTTGAGAGCAGATCGTCTATGCTTCCCATGGCCATGCATAGATTGTCTGGCTTTAATGACTTTGACAAAGTGACCCAGATGTTTTGTTTTGGCTGAGGGACGATCCAGCTGGTGGTCTGTTGCAGACATTTTTTCATAGAAATCCTTTCTTTGGGATTTGTTCATCTTCTGGGAAGCTGAGGCCCCAGAAGAAGAATGTAAACAATTGTTATCGGCTGGTGTGGAATGCAACAGGTGCAGCGGTGATTGGTCTTCTGTGAGTGTTTGGATTTGCTGACCACTCACAGGAGAGTTTGTCCTTCCTTTCTGCTGGACTTTGTTATTCATTCTTTTCTATGCTATTCTTAGGTTAGCAGCCTCTGCAACTTCTCTCTTTATTCTTTTTAGTATAGTAATAATGTATTATATGTCATATATCAATAAATCTAGCCTTCTGATCATGAAACAAGATTCTTGTCCACTTCTCTCACCCTGAAGACCTTATCAGGTTGCTGTAATAGTGGTCACTTGGATATGGATGAGGGCTGAATAAAGACGATGGCAACGGTGACACTGGTACTGCTGCAGGGTGCCCTGGAGGATGTTGCAGAAAGAATCATACTTCTTCTTTCCCACTGGGTAGTTTTCACTTGTATATGGCAAAAACACACATTAGTTGACTTATTTTAAGACATCCTTAAATATTCTTAAGTTCCCCCTATAGTTCTTAACAACTCCTCCCAGTCACTGCCTTCTCTTTTTTAAGGGAAGTTTGAGGCAGGGAAAAGGGAGTAGTTTCAAGAGGGGAAAGAGGGAGCGGTAGAGATAAAGGGTCACTGGTAGAGGGACGGAAAAGGGAGGGGTGTGTCTGCATTTGAGATTGACATGGACGTTATCAGTGGGATATATCTACGTGCAATGAGTGTCCTTGCCACAGTGTTTGGATAGATGAATTTCTTTTTTCTTCATCTCCAAGAGAAAGCTGCTTCTGGGGCATGGTGGGAGAGGGAGCTGACTTTGTGTTCATTTGAGGGGTCGTCTTCGGATCTGTGGTCTACATAGGGACTGATAAATCTTCTGGGAATCCATTGGGGTCCTGTATCTGTAGAAACACAAGCATATCCTCTCCCCCACATAATGAGAGGCTATTGCCCTTCAATAATTTTACATTCATGATTCTGGTCAAGTACTGGAGGTCTTTCTTTGAGGTGTGTGTACATGTTGGTATGAAAGTGCCTTAAGACAGGGGGGTTTGGTTCTTTTTGAGAGCAATTCATGAAATAGATATGATATTAGAATTAATGAAATTCGAATAACATAAACTACTTTGCACAGTCTTTCTTGTGAAAGGAGGGAGCTGGGGGCTATGCACAAATCACAAACAGGACAGGACTGCTGTGGAACGTGCCTTGAGCTGTTTTATTTTTCAGCATCAGTCTCATTACATGGTTATGACAGTGGGAAGATGCCATCAACTCACATCCCAAGCAGCAGACCAAGAAGTTAATGTTACAACTTACTTTATAAGTTTTTTGACCAATCACACAAAGCAAAAGCATATTGACAGTTCTATCCAACCCCTGTAAGCACAGGTACCTTTGGATAAAACAATGCTTACTTATTTTGAATACAATACCTGCTTGTAAGCCTGAAAACACAATGCACAGAGCTGCATTATTAAGCTTCAAACTTCCTAATATCTTGCCAGAAAAACTTTTCTGTATCTTAAGGAGTTATTCTAGACAAGCATTAATACACAGACCATTGTTCTATTTGTCCTTGCTTTTCTACTTTTCAAATAATTTTTCTGCTGATTTATCTCATGGCTGCTGCTTAGCTCTAATCACAGTTCTGCTGTCTCTGAGGCCTGCCTTTTGCAGCTTTCCAGAAACCCTCTGATTTTGTGGATTCTCACAGTGGACACAAGTTCAGCTATTTTAAATCAAATGCACACTGATTTAGATAATAATAGACATGGCACACTGCAAAATGGAGCTGCTATAGATTTTTTGCTGTTAGCACATGGGCACAGGTGTGAGAATTTTGAAGGAATGTGTTTTATGAACCTCTCTTCTATTCACAGGAAACTCAAACAACTAGAAGACAACATGAAGAAATTGACTCTCAATGACTGGGGCTTGGATGAATGGTTTGAGGGATGAGGAATAACTGGATGATTGAAAGATACCTTAAAGAGAGCTTTGTTATTACTAGTAGTTATTATTACATTGCTTTGTGCTATTCCATGCATAGTGAAATTGGTGACCTGCTTGGTAGAAAATACAGTAAAAAGGGTTTGGCTGGTGCAAGAAGAAGAAGGGGGAATTGTAGCAATGTATCTGAGCAACTTAGGCCACACTGTGCACCAGCCATGTCGCTTGTAGTCATTCTTATCAGAGCCCTCTGGAATTCACCAAGATTACTAAGACATAAAGTGTGCTAAATGAAGAAAGAAAAGGCTGAGAAACAAAATACCAGGACCAGAAGAACTCGATAAAAGAAGGCTGTGAACCACCTGGACTGGAAACAATCACATATCCTGCGAAGTGCGTGCAGAACACAAGGACAAGAGAGATACACCAATGAAGAAGAGCGTGATCAGTCTATGCAGTAGGGTTAGAATGTACAAATAAGTGCATAACATAAACAATCAATGGCTTCTGCTTAATCATACTGGTTATTAGTATGGGAGTCCTGTTTTCCCACAATGGGTGCCTGGGAAGGAGGGATGATTCTTTTCAATAAAAAGGAAAGCACTGAGGCGGGAGCAGGAGACAAGTGACCCTTGCAGGCCTGGGGCCTCATTGCCTCCTTGTCCCTGCTCAGCAGCCTGGCAGGGGCCGCCCCATGCTCCTGCCCTTGCCATTGCACATCCCCACATGCCAGTGCCCATCCTGGCAAGAGCCCTGAGCAAGGAGAGAGGGACAGGATCTGCCTGGCCAGGGGCTGGGGCTCAGGCCTTGGCCCTTTGCATTCCTGAAACACATCCAGCTTTGCTCAGCACCAGAGACACCTTTGCCTTGTTTGCCCCAGCTGTCATCACTGCCTCCAGTGTTCTGCTCTAACAGGAACCTGGAGACACTTTCCCAGTCGTGTCCCTCAGTGGGACCCATTAAAACTTCAAGAAACTTCAGAGTTTCAATTTAATTTTGAGTTCTTGAGAAGTTTCTGGAAGATGCTCTCAGGGAATGAGTCTGATGTAACAACACCAAATCCCCAAGAGGCTCATTAAGGTCCTTGTGCTGTGTCTGTGCTGCTGAGCTTTAAAGGAACAGCTCTTCCAGGACCAGCTCCTCTCCCAGCCCAGCAGGGCTGAGGGCTCTGCCTGCAGGCACTGAGGGGACAGGAGCCAGGCAGAGACAGGCTGAAGGCAATCAGGATTGGGAAGACATTGAGCTGAGACTTCACCTGGGGAAACATCTTCACAGCCCTGTGCATGGTGAGTGTGTGGGTGCAGGGCAATGTCCCCTGTGCTCCTGGAGGGATCTCCTGAAGCCAGCACACCCCACAGCCTGGGGGATGTGTCAGGAGGACTCTCTCAGTTTCTCTGTGGCACAGGAGGAGGAGGAGGAGGATGTGATGCAGAGCAGAGCTGCCCTGGGCACCGTCAGAGGGAGAGGGCAGGACGGCTCCTGCTGCCAGGGACGGCTGCAGGGGCTTAAGCTGGGGCTGCATCCAGGGCTGCCCAGGGCTGTCCTGCAGAGCAGCTCCTGCAGCCCTCAGGGCTCTTGGCCAGCCCAGGGCATGTGCCACCTGCCAGGGGCAGCTCCCAGCCTGCCTGGCAGCTCCCCATGGACGCTGCAGGGGAGAAGTTGGAGGTGGAAGGAGCCACCCCCATCAGGGCAGATTCCTCCTGCTCTGGAGATGGTGCTGCATGGCCAGGGCTTCTCTCAGCTTTCTCCTAAAGGGAAGGGAAAGGGGCTCTCAATTTTGGCTGTGTCACTGAGACTCCTGCACTGTCAGCCTGGGCATCAGCAGATGTGCCTCAGATCTCCCTCAGAAAGTGCCTCCTCAGCCTCCTCTCCCTACAGACAGCAGCAGCAGCAGCTTGGCTTGCAGCATCTCTGTTTGTCTGGCTTGCCCTTAAGGCCCTGCTGCCACGGAGATGCCCCTGGGAAGTGCCCTGTGATGGGAGGGGTCTGCAGGGCAGAGCTGAGCCCCCAAGGCTTGGCTGGGCTCTGGCAGCACTGGCAGGGACAAGGCTTGGATAGAGAGGAACAGCTCCAAGTAGGCAAAGTTACAGGCAGCAGAGAGCCAGACGCATCCTTGGTATCCCTTTCTGTTCAGGTGCACTGGGAAAGAGAGACGGACTTAGAGAAATTGACTTTGAAACTGGAGTCTTTAGAAACTCCACTTTTGTTTTTAAACATGTTTAAAATTTCATCACCCTGAAATAAGAGGAGATGTAATAGGCATAGGGCACCCGTGTGGGAACAGTAGGTCTGACTGCACTGGGGCACAGAGAGACCTGCTTTGCCTTTTGGGCTTCCCCGGGGTTCAGGCTGAGAGCAATGCTGAAGATGAGGAAGGAACTCAAAAGCATAAACCAAATCAAAAATAAAAAATGCTTAGTGAAATTCCCCCACAGATAGAAAAGTAGTTTTGAGGGAATTCCTAAAATAACCTCATAGGATTGACTCAAAGCACTTGTCAATGTCTTCTTTCAACAGTCCACCATGGCCAGAGTGAAAAAATGTCCAACAGCAGCTCCATCAGGCACTTCCTCCTGCTGGCATTGGCAGACACGCAGCAGCTGCAGCTCCTGCACTTCTGCCTCTTGCTGGGCATCTCCCTGGCTGCCCTCCTGGGCAACGGCCTCATCATCAGTGCCGTAGCCTGTGGCAACCACCTGCACACGCCCATGTTCTTCTTCCTGCTCAACCTGGCCCTCAGCGACCTGGGCTCCATCTGCACCACTGTCCCCAAAGCCATGCACAATTCCCTCTGGAACACCAGGGACATCTCCTACACTGGATGTGCTGCACAGCTCTTTTTCATAATGTTCTTCCTCTCAGCACAGTATTTCCTCCTGACCATCATGTGCTACGACCGCTACGTGTCCATCTGCAAACCCCTGCACTACGGGACCCTCCTGGGCAGCAGAGCTTGTGCCCACGTGGCAGCAGCTGCCTGGGCCAGTGCCTTTCTCAATGCTCTCATGCACACAGCCAATGCATTTTCCCTGCCCCTGTGCCATGGCAATGCCCTGGGCCAGTTCTTCTGTGAAATGCCTCAGATCCTCAAACTGTCCTGCTCCAAATCCTACCTCAGGGAAATTGAGGTTTCTCTTTTCTCTATCTCTGTAGCTGTAGGTTGTTTTGTTTTCATTGCTTTCTCCTATGTGCAGATATTCAGGGCTGTGCTGAGGATCCCCTCTGAGCAGGGACGGCACAAAGCCTTTTTCACCTGGCTCCCTCACCTGGCTGTGGTCTCCCTGTTTCTTAGCACTGGCTTTTTTGCCTACCTGAAGCCCCCCTCCATGTCCTCCCCATCCCTGGATCTGGTGGTGTCAGTTCTGTACTCGGTGGTTCCTCCAGTCTTGAACCCCCTCATCTACAGCCTGAGGAACCAGGAGCTCAAGGCTACAGTGTGGAGACTGATGACTGGATGGTTTCAGAAACATTAAATGGCTGGCCAGATTCTGCAAATAATCTATAATAAAAGTCATCTTGGATAGTTCTGTTGATTTGGGTTTTTTTCCCCTCTGTTTTAGTTTTTATTATTGTCTCTAAATCTAGGCTTTTCTTTATTCCATTTCTCATTTTCTTTCTCTTAAATTGTCCTGTGGCCCCAGACTTGTCAAGGAGTAGCTGTGCTTTTAGTGACTGTAAATGAACGAAAGGCTCTCCCAGCAAAGTTTTAACTACAGATGCCCCTTCTGTTGCCTTGTCTGGAGCTGCAGCAGCAATGTCTGTGTGCAGAGCTGGGGGCAGATCAGTGCTGGCCCAGCAGCTGTGCCCAGCAGCAGCAGCACTTGGTGTTGCCAGTGCTGCTGCCATGGCCCTGCCCCGCTGCCCTGGTGGCCCTGGTGTTTCTGCAGGGCCTGAGTGCTCTCGGGACCGGGCACAGCCCTGGGGGTGGCAGTGTTGGGGCTGCAGCAGGGACAGGCCATGGGCACTGCTGGGGCAGCGCTGACACCTCAGCCCAGGGCCTGGGGGCTCCAGGCTCCTTGCCCAGGCTCTCTCAAGAACATGCCCAGGCCAATGCTCAGCACAAAAAGCCTCGTGAGCAGCCCCAGGCTGGCCGTGGGCAGGCTGGGGGCAAACAGCATGGCTGGTGCTCTGCAAGGGCCCTGGGGCAGACGGGAAGGAGCAGCAGAGCAGGGGCTGATCCATCCCCAGTGCGCTGGACAGCCCAGGGCAGCGTCCCAGAGTGTCCTCACGGAGTAGCCAATGAAATAAACAGGGCCAGGAGACTTCTTCTCCTTTTTATTGCCTTTCTTAAAAGTGATCAGGTGAGGATTGGGCGGCTCGACGAGTCTGCAGCGTCCGTCCTCTCTCCCAGGGCGGCTCAGAGGAGGAGGATATGCACAGCTCTGTGCACTAGGGGCAGAGCTGGGGAATCCCGTCCTCGTGGGAGCCTCTAGGGCGTGGTGGTCCTCAACAGGTCTTCCTGCTTTTGCTGCCTGTCTTAGCAGGCCCTCATCTCCGGGGGCTACTCCCGTGGTCAGGGCGAGAGGCTCCAAAGGTGTTCTGCATCTCTGCAGGCTCAGCACTCAGCTCCTCATGTCCAGACATCACTCCAGTCTCTCAACTCTTATTTGGTTCGTTGTTTTTGGGGTTTCTCCGTGGGTTTGGAGTCGGAGGTCCCACAAAGCATGCTGGTCCTGGAGTCACTTTGCATAACCCCCCCCTCCAGGTCTCTTTTCCTCACTGTTCAGGAAGGTCTCCACCTGTTACTGTCTCAGGAGAAGGGCCATTAACTCGCCCCAGCAAGGGCTTTTACTAATACAAAAACAACCATTAACGACAATGACCCGTAATTACCATAACACAGGCAGCAGCCCAGCAGTAGTGGCAACTTTTTTCTCACAAAAAAATATTAACCGAATTTTTGTTCATAACAGCCAACAACATCCCTCCTTGGCAGCCCTGGCCTCTCCCCCAGCTCACACAGGTGCCCCATCCTTGCAGGCACAGACACGGCAGCACTGCCTCAGCAGCCCCTCTTTGCATTGCACAGAGCAGGGGGAGCACCTGCATGCTGTTGGTGTGGGGACATGAACCTGAGGGAGCACAAATGCCATCAGCCCCTGGGGCCAGCAAGGGCTGGGGGACACCAGGGAAACCACTCAGCTTTGTCCTGGCCTCTGCACTCAGCCAGAAAGTTTGTTCCCATCAGCTGGGAATTTCCTGTGCCACTGCAGGCGCTGTTTCTCAGAGCCAGGGCTGCCTGGCAGCCAGCCCCAAACTGCCCTGAGCATTTCCTTCGCTTCACCTTTGCTTTCTTTCTTCTTTCCTGACACAGATTTCTTCTTCTCGCCCATCGCTGTTCCTTCTCCTGCACACAGCCCATCCCTGTTTGCCCTTTCCTCTCTGGCCCCACTCCCCATTGCAGTTCCTGACTTGGCCCCATGGGAACGTCCCTTGGGCAGAAGGATCATCCTACAAGTGCTGCAGGAATTGTCTGCAGGCTCCTGCAGTGCCTGGTGCTGCTCCCTTGCCAGAGGCACCCCAGGCCAGGGGGGCACATCTGGGCTGCTGTGTCTGGCTCTGGGGCTCCCTGTTCTGGGCAATGAGCAGGAGCTGCAGAGGCTCTGCAGGACTGACAGGATGGGCTTTGGGGCTGGCAGGAGAAGCTGAGGGACCTGGGCTGCTGGAGCTTCTGAAGAGGATGCCCAGGGCTCATTGTGCAACTGCTTCAAGGGTGGTTTCAGAGAATCCCTGAATCAGCAAGGTTGGAAAAGGCCTTGGAGATCATCAAGTCCAACTTGTGCCTGGCCACGGCCTTGTCGCCCTGAGCCTCCTCTTTTCCAGGATAAACATCTCCAGCTCCTTCAACTTCTCCTCAGTGGACTTGTGTTCCAGACCCCTCACCAGCCTTATTGCCCTTCTCTGGACAGGCACCAGCCCCTCCATGGCCTTCGTAAATCGGGGGCACTCGAGGTGTGGCATCACCAGTGCCAAGCACAGGGGAAGAATCACTGCCCTGCTCCTGCTGCCCACACCATTCCTGATCCAGGCCAGGAGCCATTGGCCTTCTTGCCCACCTGGGCACACTGATGGCTCCTGTCCAGCCTGCTGTCCACCAGTCCCTGCAGGTCCCTTTCTGCCTGGCTGCTCTCCAGCCACTCTGTCCCCAGCCTGTAGCACTACAGGGGTTGTTGTGGCCAAAGTGCAGGGCCCGGCACTTGGACTTGTTCAACCTCACCTTGTTGGATTTGGGCCCTGGATCCAGCCTGTCCAGGGACCTGTGCAGAGCCCTCCTACCCTCCAGCAGATCCACACTCACACCCAGCTTGGTGTCATCTGCAAATTTGCTGATGCTGGACTCAGTCCCCTCATGGAGATCATCTGTGCTGATATTGAAATCCACGCTGGCTGGCTCTGGCCATCCTGTGGGTGTCCTGTGATGGCACTCAAGGTGATCTGTTCCATAACCTTTCCAGGCACCCAGGTCAGGCTGACTGGCCAGGAGTTCCCCAGCTCCTCCTTCCAGCCCTTCTTGGGCATGGGCTCACATTGGCACCTCCAGTCCTCTGGGACCTCCCTGTTGAGCCAGGACTGATGGTAAATGATGGAGAGCTTGGGGAGCTCATCCACCAGCTCCCTGATCCCTCTGAGATGGATCCCATCTGCTCCTAGAGACACCTGTGAGCATCTGAGTGGCTCAGCAGGTTCCCAGCTACTTCCTCCTGGATTACAGGGGGCTGTTCTGCTCCCTGTGCACATCCACCAGCTCAGGAGAACACTTGTCCTTAGGACAACCTGTCTTATTCTTGAAAAATGAGGCAAAGAAGGGTTAGGTACCTAACCCTTAGGGCATTTCCCTCACATTTGGTAACCCCATCTCCCCAAATAATGAATGCAGATTGTCCTTCTACCTCCTTTTGCCATAAATTTATTTATAGAAATCTTTTTATTATTCTTCACAGAAGTGGCCTGGGTAAGCCTTTAGCTTTCACCTCTCTAATTTTCTTTCTGCATGACCTAAGAACATCCTTAAATCTTCCCTGAGTTACCTCGCTCTCTGTCCAAAGATGATGCACCTTCCTTTTTCCCCAAGTTCCTGCAAAAGGCCCATCACATTCAGAACGTCACCTGTTGGCTAAAGTACAACTCAGAAGAGGAAAATACAGTAGACTGTAAATTAAAACAGGGAAAGCAAGCTAGTAAAGTAGAAGAAGAGGCTGGGAAGGCTAACAAAAACTGGGACCTCCTTGATCACTTTCCTCCCTCCTACCCTTGCAGTACCTTAAATCCTTCCTCCAATTCCTCTTGCTGTGGACCCAATTCCTCCTCCTCTCCCAGCTGTCATTCCTTTACCACCTCCTAACCCAGTCATACCTCCACCATCTTCCCCTCAACCCTCTCCTTACTCTCTTTGCCCTTCACTACTGTCCCCTTACCTCTGCCATCTCATGCAGCCCTTATTCACCAGCAAGTTCCTGCTCTGCCTCCCCACCACAAATGAGAAGCCAAACAACATCTCAGAATCTCATGCCCAAGAGTGAAGCTACCCAGCCAGCCTCCACAGCTGATGTTGTAACACCAAAGCAGCTAAAGTGGAAAAATTGTTCCCCCTCAGAGAAGTTCCCATGGGTGGGGTGGCCAGTGAGATTGGATTTGTAAACGCTCCTTTGACTGCGTCCGAAGTTAGAAACTTTAAGAAAGAATTGTGAAATTTAGTGGAAGACCCAGTAGGAATAGCAAATCAAATTGATCCATTTTTAGCCCTAATATTTATACATGGGGAGAATTAAACTCCATCTTTAACATCCTATTTTCCCAAGAAAATTAATAAGAACTGCAGGAATGCAAATTTAGGAGGGTGAAAACCAACCCGGGCCCCCAGGTGACCAAAAAATGCCTTCAGTGGAGCCTGACTGGGACCCTAATCAAGAAGAGGTGAGAAGGAATATGAGAGATTACAGGTCCCTGATGACCTGAGGGATAAAAGAATCAGTCCCTATGTTGCCCGATTGATAAATGACACAAAACTCGGATAAGTTTTGTGGGTGCTTTATTAAGGGCCCGGGGATCCGGTGGACTAGCGTCCCAAGTCCGAGCCCCAATATCACGTATGGGTGCTTCCCTCTTACACATGCGATTCATAACAAGGTCTCCAAGAAACAGTTCCCCTTGCCTAGCCACAGATCCCTTGTGATACATTCCTTAGTTCACAAACAAGATCATTAATCCTCTGCTTATCTTATTCTAAGAGCATTGTATGCTGCCTTCAGACAGGTTAGCATTCTTACTTTCCTACACTAGTTTAAATATTTATTAAATTCCTAAGACTACCTGCTAGGTTACACACAAAACCCAACACACACTTTCAACGGCTACAAAACTGCTTTTAACAAACCAATTCACACACAACTCATAACTAAACTGTAATTAAACATTTCACTAAATTTCATTTCTTTTCCAACACCTAGAGGGAGTAATACCAGGTTAGTGTTTGACAGCACCCAGAAAAAAGATGAGACCCGAGCACCATGACTTAATACTGCTAGATCAAAACTTCCAGATTTACTCTAATGTTGACCCAGACAGCCCAGATAGCCCATCTCAGGTTCCCTGCAGTCAGGGATGACGCTGAGAATCCTTTTTTCCCAGCCTGGTGTTTTGAAGAAGGAGTCTGAATTCTTCGGCTCGGGTTTCCAAGGTTGTTTATTGTTTCTTCTCTATAACATTTTTTCTCTGGCCTGCCAGAGGTCAGACAGAGGCACACTCCCTGCCCCTGGGCTGGTGTCTACATTTTATACTATGAACTATGTGTACTTTATTTATCATTATTTTCCAGTACCTAAAGACACACATCAGGGGACATTCAATCAAAACAAATGCACCTTTTATTGAGTGCCCACAGCAGATGCGACAGAAGGATTAGAAAGGAGATAAAGGACAGAGAGAGAGAGAAAGGAGGGTTGGGTGGGGGGAATAGCTACCAACAGAGAGATGAAATCCTTGTGGTCTGGCCAATAGATCCGTCTGGTCACATTGGGGAGAATCTCAAAGTCTTTGGTTAACTCAGGGCTCTTTTATAATCTACCACCGGGAGGGGGGCAGGATGGCACATGGAGGGCACAGTGGAGAATAAATCCATTGAGAACAGGTACAGACAGTCCAGTTCTGAACAGCACAATCCGGTGCCAGCAGTGAGCAGGGCCCGTTGTTTCAGGACTGGTTCCTATGGGAAACATCCCGCTTCCCATGGCAGGCATCCCGCTCCAGTCAGGCCAGCACCCCCGGGTTAGAATTTGAAGGGTCTCATCTCAGTCCTTGGGGAGGGCTTCAATCTCTGTCCTTGATGGTGGCTGTGAGGCAGATGAGGGATCTTTGGACCATCTCTTACGGAATGACATCCCAAAGAATTAAAAATTTATGCATTTTCCTGTAAAAACAAGTAATTAATTAATAAATTATAATTATTTACCCTAATTTATTTGTAATACTGTTATTCTATATTTGTATTACCAAATTTTAATATTTACTTTTTGGAATCTATGCATTTTTAGCAAGCAAAAAATTTATTGGTCATTGGTTCTAAGTAACACAGCTCCCTTCATTAATTCATTGACCAGTGTGGCTATTGATTTCTCCTCCTTTATGCTAATTAGTCCTATTTTAAATCCTTTTGTCATCATTTTTATCATTATCACAGACAGGGTAAAAGGGGCCACTTTGGGGTTCATGGAGACACTTCTAGGGCACATTTGGGGCAGTTTTGGGTCTGGGGAGGGAATTCAGAGAAAACTTGAGGGTCAGGAGGACACTTGGGGGAAGCCAGGTGGGCACTTGGAGGGGCACTCAGGGATTCTGAGGGACAGTTTGGGGTCCAGGGCAGCACTTGGAGGTCCAGGGGGGCCATGGAGGTCAGGGAGGGGAATTTGGGGCCCTTCAGGGGGGCTCGAACGGGCTCTCTGAGGCGCGGGGGATGACAGGAATTGTAGGCGAGAGTATATTACGGTTTAACGGGGTGGTGGAGCATCACGGGAGTTCGAGGCGAAGCTGCAATGGCTCTCGGTGAGGCACGGGGCATGACGGGAGGCGAAGTCCCGGCTGGACTAGCGCCGGACATTCGCCGCGGAGCATGATGGGAACTGTAGTCCCGGAAGAAGCTCGAACACAATGTTTGGGGGTCCGGGAAGGCTCTTGGGGATACTTTTGCGTCCGAGCCACGACCTAAAGCCCTCGGGGGGAACGTAAATGGTTTGGGAGCCCTTGGGAGGAGGTCTGGGAGCTCTAACTGGGCTCTTTAGGGTGTGGGTCACGGGAGGAGTTTTAAGCGCGGGACTGTGTTCTGAGGGGCTCTGGGGCCGCAGGGGATGAGAGGAGATGAATTCCCAGAAGTGGCTGTGCCGGGCATCTGTGGGGTTGGGAGCACTCAGGGGGTCTGGGGACGCTTTTGGGGGGCTCCCAAATGGGTGCTGGGGGGGTACTGAGGGATCCTGGAGGGTCTGGGGGACACTTACGGGACAAAGAAGGTAGCGGATCCCGGGGTTCTGTGGAGCGCAGGGCATGGCAGGCGTTGTGCTCCCGGCTCCAATGGGGCTCAGTTGAGCCACAGGGCATGACGGGAGTTGCTGGCAGAGAAAGTTTCCCACTCTAGGCACCGCCCCCATATCCCTGATCTCCAGCGCTGATTGGCTGCAGGCGGTGATGGGTGGGAGCCTAGAGAAATGGGATGCGATGGAGGCAGGAACAGCCCATTCAAACTCCTACAGTCCCACCAGGTTCATTCACAGTACAGAGCAGTACAACCCCAGTACAGCCCAGTTCATCCCAAGTAGAACCCAGTTCAACCCTGGTGCTCCTTCATTCCCTCCCAGTAGAGCCCAGTCCATTCCAATACACCTGAGTTCATTCCCAGTCCCACCCAGTTCCCCTCCCCCCATTGTCATCCACAGGATGCCCCAGTGTCTCCCGGTCTTCTCTGCAATGTCCCCAGTGTTACCCAGGTTCTCCCAGTCCTCCTCAGTGTCACTCGCAGTATGTCCCAGTGTCTTCCACAGCGTTCCCAGTGTTCCCCAGTATGTTCCAGGCCTCCCCAGTGTTTCCAAGGACAGTTTCATTTCTCTCAGTGGCCGTTGCAGCCAAACCCAGCAGTGGGGTCAGTGTAGTGCCCATGGCCACAGCCCCTTGCAGGGGCCCAGTGCAGCTTGGGCTGATGATCCACCCTCACAGCTGGCCCAGGGCAGCTCTGCAGTGCCTTTGGTGGCACCTGGGGCTGGCACACACCTGAGCAGTGTGTCTGTTTGTAGTGGGGAAACTCAGGAGTATCAGATTGCTTCAAAAACTACAAAAAGTGAAAACCCCTCTTAGGCTGAGTGCAGCCAGCTCTGCAAGCACCACAGGTCCCAGGGGAGTGAGGACAGACAGGATGGGGCTGGACAATGTGGAGCAAGGTCAGAGCTCCAGGCACAGCTTCTGTGAGCAGGCCAGAGCTGCTGAGGAGAGACCCTGGGTCAATATCAATCACAGAATGTTGCAATCACCTCTGGTCCAAAAAAAAAAAAAAATTTAAAATATGAAAGTGTATTTCTTACAAGTCTTTGAAATATTTCTCTAACACAGGACTAGGAAAACTTTAATGACCCTCTCAGGGTTTTGGTCTTGTTTACATTGGACTCAGTCCCTGGGAGTGTCTTCAAAAAACTTCTCAAGAAGTCAAAGTAAAAATTAAGCACTGAAGTTTCTTGAAGTTTAATGGGTCCCATTTGAGAGACATGACTGAGTAAGTGTTCCCAGGTTCCTGTTAGAACAGAACACTGGAGGCAGTGATGACAGCTGGGGACAAACAAGGCAAAGGTGTCTCTGGTGCTGAGCAAAGCTGGATGTGTTTGAGGAATGCCAAGGGCCAAGGCCTGAGCCCCAGCCCCTGGCCAGGCAGATCCTGTCCCTCCCTCCTTGCTCAGGGCTCTTGCTGGGATGGGCACTGGCATGTGGGGATGGGCAATGGCAAGGGCAGGAGCATGGGGCGGCCCCTGCCAGGCTGCTGAGCAGGGACAAGGAGGCAATGAGGCCCCAGCCCTGCAAGGGTCACTTGTCTCCTGCTTCTGCCTCAGGCCCAGGCCCAGCAGCCATGGCCAAAGTGCTGCCCAAGTTGGCTCTGGCAGGGCTGTCTTGCAGCTGCTGCCCATCCCTGTGCCCTGTGCAGCCCAGGCTGTCCCACGGTGTCCCTGCCCTGCGCCTCTGTCCCTGCAGGCTGTTGGCATCCCCTGGCTTCCCCACCTGGCTGGGCCCTTCCTTTGCTGACAGCTCTGCCTCCTGCCTGCCCCTTCCTGCCCACACAAAGCCCAGGGCTGACCCAGACTCCTTCTTGGGTCTATGCTGCACCACAGCCCTGCCCTGCCAGGGAAATTCCTTTGTCCTTTTGTCCAGTCCTGATCTCCTCAGTGGCAATTTACATTAAGTTTTTCCATTTTTCTCCCTGTTTACTATTATATTTAAAAGATCCACCATCTCTGAAACCTCCCTTCAATTCTTCCCAGGGCTCTCCTCTGCTGTCCTCAGTCCCCACCTCACAGAGCACAGAGCTCCTCTGGCCCTGTACAGTGCTCGTGTGCTTGAGGCCAGGGTGCCTGGACAAGAAAGACAGTTCTTTTCTACAGGAAGGAAACCACAGAGCCCCAGAGTTTTGAAGGCCGATCAGCGGCAGCCTCAAGGAGGCCAAGGCCAGCCAGACTTGTTTGTTTTCAGAGCTTTTCTCTGGGAGCAATCCTTGGATAGACAGAGTTTGGGACGCCAAATACCATTTTTTTCCATGAGCACCTGGACAAGAAGGACAGTTCTTTTCCATAGGAAGGAAAGTACAGAGCCCAAGTATTTCACAGACAGGTGGGAGCTGGCCCTCAGGAAGCCAAGGGAACCTAGACAGTCCTGGCAGCTTTTGTCTGGGAGCTATCCTTGGATATAAGGAATTTTGGAGGCAGATTCCCAATTTTGGCCAGAGACGCCTGGATCGAAAGATGTTTTTTTCAATGGAAAGAAAAGCACAACCCTCCAGTGTTTTGAAGGCAGATGAGAGGTGGCCCCCAAGATGCCAAGGCCATCCAGAGGAGTCTGTTCTGGCAGGTTTTATATAGAAAGAATCTTTGGATTTAATCAAATATGGAGGTAAAATCCTAATTTTGGCCATGAACACCTGGAGGAAATGGAGAGATCTTTCCCACAGGAAGGAAAGCACAGAACTCCAGAGTTTAAGGGGCAGACGAGAAGGAACCCTCAACATGAAAGGTCAGCTGGACCAGTCAGGTCAAACCAATCAGACCTCCTTGGTGCCCTGCAGCACCACAATTGTCCCTTGGTTCCATAAGCCTCCATATTATCAAAACAGATATTTGTTTTCTTGAGGCCCAGTGAAACCACAAGCAGTGGTCTTGGTTTGGAAGATGTGGGAATATGTTGTGAGCCCAGTGCCCATGGCGCTGGTCTCTTCCGCCCGAATTTTCTTGATGAATTTGCAAACCAGCTGTGGGAGAAGAGCAAGAAGCCAGGGATGTTGCAGGGAATGCTCCAAGCGCGGTGCCAGCAGGCCCAGCCCAGGTGGGGGTGGCTGCAGGTACCTGGGCTGTGCTGCGGAAGAGGCCACGGGCGGGGTCCTGCTCCTGTGTGCGCTGCAGGGCTGCACCTGGCAAAGAGCGAGCACAGCCAGAGCTGAGGGGCTGCGGGAGAGGCCGGAGAACACGGCCCAGCCCTGCGCTGCCCAGGCAGGGAGAGCCCCGGGATGCCCCAGGGGATGGAGCACGGCCCCTGCAGGGTGTCTGCCCGGCCCCTCTTCCGTCCTGTCCGTGGGTATGGGATGGGAGAAAATGGGATGGGATAAAATGGGATGAGATGGAATGGCGCCAAGTTGGCTGCAGGCACCAACCCTGTGGCCCAGCTGTGCCACTCACCCTCCTGCGGCAGCTCAGACGGCACCACCGCTTTGGTTTCATGTGCTGGGGCAGCTCCAGGGCTTTCTTCCTCCTCTTCCCCCCAGGCCACCTTGGGCGCTTTCAGGGGTCTCTGCTCCATGAAAATGACTGGATTTGTCAGGGCACCTGCAGAAGAGAAGCCTTTGGAAGGCCACAGGTCACCAAGTCCTGTGGTCTGGCCTCGAGCTCAGCTGCAGGAATAACGCCTTGGAAAGGCTCCTGGTCAGACAGGACCGAGTGTGCTGTGCAGGGGCTCCTCACGGCACTGCTCTGTCCCGTTCTGCCCCGTTGTGTGTTCCCAGCAGCTGGGCAAGCTTCTATTTCCCACGTGTCACAAAGGGCCCTTGGTCACCGGGTTCCGTTCCATGGCACCGAGACCGTGCTGCAGCGTGCCACCCAGGGCCCTTGCACACACTGCCTTCTGCCCTGGGGCCGCCCCCAGCCCAGCCAAAGTGGCCCAGCTTGGAAGGAATGCCTGGCCCCAGGTGTCTAAGACAGCCCGCACAGGATCTTTGGGAAGGGCTCAGACCACCAGCAAACGCTGCCCGGCTCTGCGGGCACAGTCCTATCCCCATATCTTTCCCTGAGAGCATTTGAATTACTAAATGAGAATCATTTGAAGGGAGGAGATTTACATTTTCCATTTCAGAGAAGGCTTCTGCCTTCCTTAGCAGGCACCTCTCTCTTCAAACCGAGACAATTGTTTATCATCTTGCAGATGCGCAGTTGCTGGGGAGCCCTGTTTTACACCAGGGACCCGGAGAACCATTCCCAGCAATTGGGAAAATCCTAGGTGGTCCATCCACCCACAGATGAGGTCTCCAAATGTGCCCGAAATTGGGTCCAGCTCTTAGAGGCCTAAAAGAGCAAGTCCAAGTGACTGGATGATATTTTTAGCCCAGAAAGCCCTGCAGGTGATGGCACACTTCACAATCAGCAGGGGACACAGCTAGGCCAAAGCCCAGACCTCTGCCGGGAGCCTTTCTCCTCAAATACCCTTCAAACAAACCTCCATGCAAGTCACTTGGAAAGTTTCTTCAAATGATCCATTTCTGGCACATGACTACACAGGGTTAAGTGAAAGATTCTAAAGCAGCTGCTGTGGAGTCCAAGAGCCAGCACTAAGAGTCCTTGTCATCTCTTTGTAGCTAAATGCCACTTTGGGGGATTTGAGGGAGTTTGGAACGAGCTAGAGAGCAGACCTCCGAGTTTTTTAGATGATGCCATTGCTTTTTCTTCTCTTCTACATAGACAGGAAGGGTGAGTTTGGCTCACATCTGCACTGCATGGCTCACAAGGCCCGCAAGACTTGTAGTTACAAGAGCTTTGAAGGATTTCTTGGCCAAGAAGACACTGCCAACAATAATATTTATGTTTTGCCACCAATCCTTCAATAATTCGTCTTAGGGACTCACGCTACAGCGTAAGCTTCCTTAGCCAATTATGACACACAAACTCAAAGCACTGCATCCTAAGCTTCTTGTTTACCATTGTAACTACTTTGATTTTTTCTAGATCTGTAGCACTAAAACTCTAAACTTTCCTCCACTTCAACTTTCCTCCCCGTGTCTCTGCCATAATAAACTAGAAATCCACATTCTCGCTTCTAGCACCTAGCTTTGGAAGCCCTTTCAAGGTCTCCCATCAAATCCTGTGTTTAATTCTAAGCTTTGCTGACAAGACCAAAGGTCTGAGATTTCCCTGCATTTGGATTTCCAACAACGCTGATGCTGTTAGTTCCAGAGTGCCCAGGGTCCCTCTTGCAAGTCAACTCTGGTAGGAACAAGGCGACTGGCAGGGGGCTGCTTGTGGCCTCTGACAGCCCATTGCTGAGGGCTTGCCAGCGCCCCAGCCCCTCATGGGCTGCCCCAGCCCCGCCAAGCTGCCCGGCAGCAGCGCCGCAGCCCCACAGCAGCTCCAGAGCAGCCCCATCCAGAGGCACCTGGGAGCCCTCAGCAAGGCAGCCAGCAGCACCCGGGCAGGAGGACACGGATGCACTTTCTGCCTGGCACAGGGCTTGTGGCCATCTCCGGGCACTGCTCTCACAGGGATCCCCGCAGCCCCAGCTCCTGCCCAGCCGCTCTGTCACCAGCACAAAGGCTTCAGCAGAACCACCAAAGGCCAAGGGGCTTCTGGCCATTTTCCCTGCAACACTGCACACCTGGGCAGCTTGCTGAGCCATGGCACCCTTCTCCCCCTCTTCCCCAATGCCCTGCAGACCCTGGGCAGCAAAAGAAAGCTCCTGGGAGTCAGTGTATTATAACATACTCTACATTTATACACTAAAGAGAAAACAAATAGAAGAAAAGAAACAGAACAATCTTTCAGAAATGGAAAATTCCTGCTGGCTCAGGTGGCCTCAGCAGACAGAGCCTCTGGGATCAGCACTCAGCAGAGCTCCAGCAGCGCAGCCAGCCGAGCCCCGAGAGACGAGGCTGTGTCCTCCATGCCCTGCGGAGCTGATCTTGCAGCCTCTGGAAGACGGAATATGGCTCACTCTGCAGTGCCTGGAGGACATACAATGTTTCAAGTGCCAGATCTGACACAGCGCTGCTGATGTCCTCTGTCAGGTGTTCAAGGGCTGAAAGAGAAAGGAACAGAGGCAAGGTCAGATCCCAGATCTGCAGGGAGCCGAGGAGAGCCCCCTGCCAGGGCCATCCCAGCCGGTTCTAGCCATGGCCAAGAGGGAGCAGGGACCAACGGTAACAGCCTGAAGCTGCTGGCCATAAATTCCCCAGGTGGCCCTGAAATTTCTGTGTGCTCTCCCCACGCCGCCCCTCGTCCGCACAGGGAGCAGAGCCCTCTGCAGCCGGGCCAGGGCTTGCAGCTCCCCCGGCAGCCCCCGCTGCCAGCCCGCTGCCCTCACTCACCGTTGCAGATGAGCCAGAGCTCTTCCTTCTTCCCCCTCAGGTGCCGCGCGTCCATGCCTGTGAACACAGAGCCTGTCACGGCGCCAGCGGCACAGCTGCCTGCCAGCGGCGCTGCCGGCACTGTGGCCACACGGGCTGCTGGCCTGGCAGGGCTCAGCCCGGCCCTTGCCGCACGCTGCCGCCCCAGGGCACGGCTGCCAGAGGGCGGCAGCAGCGATGCCCGGGCCAGGCGGGGCTCCACGGTGCCGGGTCCGGCTGGCGCTGCCGAGGCAGCAGGCGGGGCTGGGGCCGAGCTGCGACGGCCGGGCCGGGGAGGGAGCCCGGGCTCGTGGCTCACCCGCAAAAGTGATGGCCACCGCTCGCAGGGGCTCCTGTGGGCTCTTCAGGTAGGGCAAGACCCGGTGCAGGTGCTCGGCCGCTCGGCTCCTGTCCTCTGCCAGCTGCAGAGAGCGGCAGGAGGGAAGGGTTGGGGCGGGCTCTGCCCGTGGGCCAGGTGCTGCCTGCACCCAGCCCCGGCCTCCCCTGCCCGCACAGCCCTGAGGCGCGGCCAGCAGCCGCTGGCCAAGGGCTTCCGAGGGGAGAGGCAGAGGGCCGGCTGCTGCCGGGGAGCCGCGGTGCCGGCCCGCAGCCCCGCAGTCCCGCCAAGCCGGGGCTCCATCGTCCCCCGGTTCGGGCCCAAGGGAGCCTGGGGCAGAGCCTTCACGGCTTCTGGGTGCAGCACCGGGCAGGGGCACAGCTGCCAGCCCCACACACTGAGCACCGCGCTCAGGGGGCTTCTCCAGGCTGAGGCTGGGGCTTGCAGGCTGTCCTTACCAGGCACTCGCTGAACTTCCACAGATTCTGCCTCTTCACCAGTCTTTCAAGATTCCTCCTCTTCAGGAACTCGGCCACACAAAGCAGAGTTTCCTGAGAAGCCTAGAGAAGAGCAGAAACGCAGAGAGGGAGAGATGGCCCCACAGCCCAGGGTGCAAGGCCCGCGTCCCTGTGCCAAGGCCTGGAGGAGGCTGCAGCCTGGCAGGTGCCAGGGCAGGAGGCAGACGAGCCCCCTGCCAGCGGGACAGCAGCAGCCCACGAGACCTCACCTGTGCCACAAGCCGCTTCTCATCGTGGCAGTGAAAGAAGAGGGGCAGCAGGCTCTGGTGCAGGGGTGTCTTCAGGGCCTTTTTTTCCTTTTCCCCTTCTGGAAGAGTCACCAGTGTTCGGAAGAGCAGTATGGAGAGCAGCTGCACCTGCCAATTGTTCTGTATGGAAGGAAGAAAAAAAGACCTCAGCATTGCGGCTGCATGGGGCTCAGCTTGGTGCAGGCCTGCAAATCCACAGGGCACAAAGTGTCCGGGCAGCAGCCAGTGGCAGTGGCTGGGCGCAGTGAGCCTTACGTGGTCAAAGAGTGGCAGGAGCGCCTCAAGCAGCTGCAGTGTGATGGGGCCGGGCATCAGCATGTCTTTGTCCAAGATGATAAAGCTGAGTAGCATGACTGTCATGAAAACGATCTCTCCATCTGCATCCCACAGGAAGTCCACAAGACTTTCAGTCAGGCTCCACATTTTTTTGGTCTGTGCGGAACACAAGTTTGAGAAATGCCATCCTGCTGCCGCAGGGCCCAGAGGCCAAAGGCCTGTCCTGAAGCACTGGGGCAGCTGAACTGGGAGGCAGGAGAGGTGGGAGCAGCTGCCCCAGAACACAAAGCCCAGCCAAGCCCAAGCAACCGCATTCCCCAGCTCAGCCTCAGCCACTGCCCCCTTCTCACCATGGAGGGCTCCTCAATGAGCTCAAGAAGGGCCCTGAGCACCAGGCGACGCCTCTCCCTGCACTCGCTCTGCAGCTGCCTTGACAAAATTTGCAGGACCCTGTTAGCACCACCTTCACTCAAGTCCAGGAACTCGAGGACCTGAAAGGTACAGGGCAGTGACAGGGACCCGGCCGGCAGGAGCCCGGAGCCGCACGGGGCTGGGCCCAGGCAGCAGCACAGGGCGCGGGCACCGTGCCAGGCAGCTGCGGCTCCGAGAGGGCAGAGAGCTGGGAGGCAGCTCAGCCAGGCAGCGCTGGCCGTCAGGCTCACCTCTGCAAGGAACGCCATGGCGGGCAGCTCCCAGCGTGGCTCCTGTGTTCTGAGCAGCCGGAGCAGGTAGTGAGCGATCCGGGAACACAAGGGGATGGAGACACAGCACATCTCCCTGGCAGGAGGAAAAGGAACCAAGGCTGTGGGCCAGGGGGACAAACCTCTGCCAGGACTGACACACAGAGGTCTGGTCTTTCCCCAGCATCCTGCAAGGGGCCCTGGGCTATTTGGGAGGCAGCTCCTGGTGGGCGCCCTCCTCTCCCAGCCTTTCCCAGTCTGCTTGGCCATCCCTCGGTGACAAGGCCTTCTGGGCCACGACCTCGGGGACTGTGTGGAGCTCCCTGGGCACAGAACACAAATGCCAGAGGCAGTGGGGAGAAGGGGGTCTCACCTGGCCAGCAGAGCCACGGCATAGTGGTGGGTGTCAGCGCACAGCAGCGTGTCCCAGCCACAATTGCGTTCCATTGCCACCACCACATCCTGGTGCTGCATTCGGCAGAGCAGGGACTTCAGGGTCCGCACTGCAAACCTGCGTGCACAGCAAAGCCCAGGTCACGCTGGGAACACTGGCTCCTGCCCAGGGACGTAGCAGGGAAAGGAGGAGTGGGATGGAGCACCTGTTGGGGCTGGTGGCAAGGCCGTATTCCTCCTGGCATCCCTTCCAGAATGCATCGACCTCCTCTGGCGTATCCAGAGTGCTGAAAAACACTTGGGAGAGCAGATGCAGAAAGAGTCGGGGCAAATACACCGTCACCATATGTGGGATACAGGGCATCTGGAGGATCTTCCACATAACCACAGTTGCCTGCAAAAGACAAAGCCCCCCGAGACAGGGCTCAGTGCCGAGGTGTCCGTGTGGCAGGGCCCGAGCAGGGGAGGGAGAGGCTCAGACAGACGCAGGGGGAACATGGGGCCTGGTGGGCCTGAAGCTGCCCCTGGGCCGGGTTGCCACCCGGTGCCTAAGGCAGGGAGATGCAGTGGGGGAAGGAGGATGGAGAGCTGCTGGAGAGGCAGCCTTGGGGCCAGCAAAGGCCAGTTACAGAAACTCACAGCCAGGACAAAGACACCCATTTTGTCCCCATCCGAGGTGCACATGCTGTGCTCTGGCCAGCTCCCCAGCACATCCAGGAGGATCAGCTGCGCCAGCTCCGCAGTCCTGGCTGAGCCCATGATGCTCTTCCACATGGCCATGGCAGGTCTGTGGGGTCAGAGCTCTGTCTCAGGGCATCTCAGACACAGCACTGTGGGGAGCTGAGCTGGCTGCCATTTCTGCCTCTGCCCACTGGCCCTGGCCAGCAGCAGCCCGACAGCCCAGCCCTGTGGGGACAGAGGAACCCACACGTACCACAGACAATGTCTTTGAAGAAATGATCAGAGGAAGTGAGGGAGATTTCCAACTGTTCCCCTGCCAGTCGGTTTCAGAAATTACTGAATTCATCATAATTGATTGGATTACATTATTCCAGCCTTAAAACTTTGTTTTTTTAATTTTCCCAGATTTTACTGTGTTGTTCTGGTAACGGCCATTATGACTCTTTATATATAAAGCAATTTCAGGAAAATGCTGCCATTTGCCACGGTAAACTTGAAATAATGTTTCTCTGAAAGAGAATTTTGTGTTTTCATTTGTTTAGAGGCAGGGTTTGTTTCAATTTTCAGGGGTGGGGAGAAGATAGATGGAAGCTCACTTCTGGTATATTTTATGCATAGACTCATTTTTTTTTAACTTGTTAAGTGGGTTTTGAAACCAAATGACTTTCAGAGGTCCCTTATTCCCAACTGAGTTACGTTATGGTCCTGTCCTTAACTGCATTTGATGTTACTACAGCCTTGTAACAGTAGATAATATCTGAAGATTTGCCTGCCTTAAACTGCAGGAGTTCTTATGGATCTCGTATTATCAAGCTTTGTGTTGGTTTGTTCAGCTGTGTTATATGAGATCCTCTACAAAAATGTGTTTGGCGTGGATGAGGAAGAATTAAGGTCTGCAGTTGACGTGCTCCGAAGTGGATCCAAGAAGAACAGAAAGAGTGCTCCTGCAGGAAGTGGGAATGTAAACTTTGGCTGTCTCCATGAAGAAGTGCCCTGAAATCCATCAGAAAAGAGGTAGTGTGTTGGGAAGGGGATCTGGTAAGAGGAAAGCAAAAACTAACCCCAAAAAACTCTTTAAAAACCTTGCAAAGGACAACCTGTCCAAGTTTCTATGAATTTTATGGAATATTAACTCTTCTTTTCCTATGTTATGACACAAACACAAAGCTCAAGTATGCAATGGAAGAGTGTGCTTTTCTTGGAGCTGGGAAGTGCCACATAATTGACTGTCCTCTGCTGCAGGCTGTGCTATAGTTGTGTGTTACTCTGTAAAATGGCAGCTTATTTGTAAGTGAAATTGTTCCTTATTCATTAGAGATTTTAAAATTATTTTTTAATGAGAGACTTATTCTTCTAAGCCTCCATAGTTCTGAAAGGCTTGAGAGCTGCCTCTGAATGCTTGCAGACAGCATTGGTTTGATGGCGCATGGCACCGAGTGTCCTTTTGTCCTTGACAGTGCCAGAATTCAGTCAGTGGGATCACCTCCATCCTTTCCTAATGCAAGCAGTAGCCCTCATTAGGGGTGGGTATTGGAACGAGCAAAGGTCAAGTTCTCAAGGCTTGGAAAAGGCTGATCCTGCAGTGCGTTGAACCTTGCTGGTGTTTAAGGCAAAATGTGCCACTTGATGGCACCGTGGTGCTTTTTCAGGTTGTCTGAACAGTTGGTGATATTAAGCCTGTCTGGAAATCATGTGTTGTGACTTTTGTTATCTTATTTTCAATTTTTTAGACTGGAGGACTGGAAAGGCAATGATGCCGACAATCCACAGGAAACCAAGCTCGAACAAAGCACTGAAGAACAAAAGGTTTGGCAGTTTGGGAAAAATCCTTATGCCTTGCTTTTGGGGTTTTTTTTCCCTATTGAATGATGTTACCCTTGTTAGGGCTGAATCTTCTTTACCAGTTTCTAAAAATGTATTTTTGGTTAGTAGGTGGTTTATTTCTTCCATCTGAAGCAAAGTGAAAATTTTCCAGGATAGAAATCCATTTTAATTTTGGTGAAATGTACATTTTTGAGTTGAGTCTGTGGTTAGAAACCATAGTTATTTAGCCAGACTGCAAGGCCAAAGCTCAGTGAGGTTACTTCAGCAAAGGACAGAGATAAAGGGGGGAGACAGAAGATGATAGGGAGAGACAGGGACTGCTGTAAGGGCAAGTCAACCTGACCTCGGAATTTTTTCTGATAAAAAGGAACTAGTGGTTAATGTCACATGAAACCCAAAAAAATGAATATGTATGAACCTGTTGTGAAACTGTATGCGTATGTATTTGAGAGAGAGATAAAAAGAGACTTGAAGTTCTCAGAAGCACGCATGCCTTTTTTGAGGAGAGCAATCTCCGCATGCGTCCAGCGCTGTGATAAACATACCAGCTTTACAACTTTTACAAAATTGTGGTGTTCTCTTCTTTTCTCCACAAAACACATCTACTTGTCTTTTGGTTTTGCCCTTGAGATTCTCTTAAACTGGAAATGGCTCTTTTACTTTCTGAATTTCTCTAGTGTTTCTCTAGCTGATTTTTATTTCCCCCAAAAGATGGAGCTTAGCAGATGTTTCTTGATTTGTTTGTTTTTCCCAGAATGTGGTTTAAATTAGTTCACTTTTGTCTTGACCATAATATAAATTGCTTCAGAATACTTCTGAAAATTGTACAGGGTTTTCAGATACAATAACTGAAACGCTCACTTACTTTTGAAGCCCACAGTGGGCTGGGAGGGCAAGCACTTCTTGGGGAAAGCTGGGCAAGCTGCTACCTTGGACAGCGCTCCAAATCGTCCCCATGCTGCTTCCTTCAGGTACATGCCACGGTGAGTGCCCTGCTGCAGAGACTCACGTCCCGTGAGTCTGTGGATGCTGGGCTGCAAATGGCCATTGTCAGCCTCGCTGAACAACACCCGGCCCACGTGGTGATGAGCCTCCTGCGCTGTGCCCCAACGTGTGACGGGTAAGGGGCACAAGTGCCTCGAGAGCTCGATGCTCACCGGCCCGTAGGGCCCCTCGCCCTGTACAGCCTGTCCAGCGGCGTCTGCCACACAGGCGGAGAGCAGCGGCACCCTCGGGCCCCTCTGTTTCCTGAGCCTGCTGCCGTGCTCCCTCCCGGCCCCACGCAGCTGCTCGGGGCACGGTACTGACGCACAGTACTGCCTGCCTGGAAACCTTGTGCCCTTTTGGGCCTTTGCCCCAATGGGCCTGGAGTAGTTGGTGCTTAGGACTTTTTTTTCCTCCAGGACAACAGCCATGTGCAGCTGCTCTCCATTCAGCTCTTCAGCAAGCTGATGGAGCTGGTACTGGAAGAGAGGGAAAACGCTCTCACGACAATTGTGAGCCAGAGCCTGCTCCCTCTATTCTTACACTGGCACCATGAGAACGTGCACATGGCCGAGGTGAGGTTCACTGTGATGCTGCCGCATCCCTGGCAGGGGTCTCGCCTGCCTCCTGCCCCGACTCCCGTGTGACTCACCTGGGCTCTGGTGCCACCTGCGGCTCTCTGCTTGCTGCTCTGCAGGCGTCTGGCGAAGCCCTGCTTGGTGCGGCCCGCTTCCTGAGAAGGAGGGATCTTGAGGAGCTGCTGAGAAAGAAGCGGCGGATGAAGTTTGCCGAGAGCCTGGTAAGGACAGCCCGGCAGCCCCAGCCGCAGGCTGGAGTGGGGCAGCCCCTGCCCCCGCTGCTCAGTGTCAGGGGCCGGCAGCTGTGCCCCTGGCCAGCGCCGCAGCCAGGCCCGCCAGCCTGCGCCCCCCACGCTGCTCCCTGCCCTGGGCCGTGCGGGCCGCCTCGGCCGGTGCTGGGCGCAGGGAGCGCCCGGCCGAGAGGCAGAGCCCGCGCTGAGCCTTCCCTGCCGCCGCTCCCCGCAGCTGCTGCTGGACGAGAGCCGAGCGGCCGAGCACCTGCGCTGGGCCCTGCCGCACCTGCAGAGCCCACAGAGGCCCGTACGAGAGGCGGCCGTCAGGTTCATCGGTGAGCCAGCAGCCCGGCGCCCCTCCCCGCCTCCCGGCCCGGCTGCTGCCCCGGCTACAGCGGGAGCCGCGCCCGGGCCGCTGCAGCCCCGCCCTCCCTGGGCGCTGCCGCCGCCCTCCCGCAGCCGTGCCCTCGGGCGGCAGCGTGCGGCAGGGGCCCGGCAGGAGCCCTGCCCGCCAGGAGGGCGTGCGGCCACCGGGCTGGCAGCGTCCGTGTCGGGCAGCTGTGCCGCCTGACGCCGCCACATGCTCTGTCTTGCAGGGGTGGCCGGAGTGCTGATGATGGGGCAGAAGGAGGAGCTCCAGGTCCTCACTGAGGGTGAGTCAGGGCAGCCGTGTGGCAGCCAGCACTGCCGGGGCTGAGGGAGCAGCTGCAAATCTCGGCCCCGCAGCTACAATCCGTGCCTGGGCTGCGGAGGGCTCTGCTGCCTGTGCGGACCAGGGGCGCTGGGGGCACAGCCCGGAGAGCTTTCGGGGACACGGGGGGCATGCGTGGCCAGCACCTTCCGGCCGAAGCCCTTGTCTCCCGCTGCCTCCTGGCCACGGCAAGAGCCGGCTGGGATGGCCCTGGCAGGAGGCTTTCCTTGGATTCCCTCAATCTGGCCTCTGACCGTGGCTCTGTTCCTCTGTCTTCCAGCTCTTCAAGCCCTCAGGGAAGATGAGTGCCCATTCTGCATGAACACATGGGTACAGATGAGATTCCAAGGAAGATCTGCAGAACTTTGTTTGTCTTCTGGACCAGATGTACCTGTACCGGCCTCCTTCGATGATTTCCTGTTCCCTTCGAAGATGGGACCACCTGCAGAGCAGAAGGGACCATCTGCAGCTCCAGGCACGGCTCTGGCCGCTCACAGCTGTGAGCCTGTGTGAAGCTCCAGCAGCTCCTGCCAGCTCTTTTCCTGTTGACAGCTCCTTCCCTGCAGCCCTCAGGCCCTGCCCATGCCCTTTTTTACCTCCCAGCTCACCCCTTTGCTTCGCTTTCCCTTAATAAACTGTGTTTTTCACTTTACCCACATCTCCGTGGAGCTGAAGCGGCGCAAAACCTGAGCCCAGGCACATGCAAGGCCCCGCTGCCCTTCTCCTCCCCGCTGTGTTCCGGGCACGGACAGAGAGGAACAAGGGCAGCTCAGGCTGCAAAGGTCCCTGTCCCGCTGCTCCAGCTGCACAGCGGCGTGGACTTAAAGGGCGTGCCGAGCACGCTGAAGGGGAAAAGGACCCTGAGTGATAGAAGAGCCAACTTGAGTGTGCTCTGAACCCAGCCGTGAGGGATTCCAGTGCAGGCATCCACGAGGGCAAAGGAGCTTGCAATGGTGGAAGTTTCCACAAAGAGCTTCCAGAAAGCACAGCAATGCTCCATCCCTACACAGGGACAGGAAGAGGGCAGTGAGACCAGAGGCCGGGGTCCCTTCCCATCCCCCTGGGGCATGGCTGCAAAACAGCCGCTGTGTCTTCCCGTGCCTGTGTTTGGGCTGTGCTGAGGCCAGAGCCGGCCAGCTTGTGCTCTGCTGTGCCAAGAGCGTTCTGGGCGGGCAGGCAGAAGTGCTGCGTGCACAGTGGGGAAGGGGCTCATGAGAGCCTCCTGCGGGAACAGGGCTCTGCTCCCCGGCTGGGAACAGCCTGGTTTTGCTGCCGTGAGCGCAGGCAGGAGTTTGGGCACTTGAAGGGGCAGCGGGCAGCTCTTGTTTCTAGGGGGCCCGGGGCTGCGTGCCACAAAGGGACACAAGGAAACAGACTCGGGAGAAGGAAGATGAGCTCGAGCTGGAGTGCCTGTGCTACAAGGTGCAGAAGTAATTGAGCCTTGCCAGGGCTTCTCCTGAGTGTGTGTTGGTGTTCCCTGGGAAATGGACACATTTGGGGAAATGCCTTTGGAAGAGAGGGGCTTGCTTCCCAAGCAAAGTGCTTCCCCAGGAGTCCCCAGTGAGCTAGGTGCAGCTGTCTTCCTTTGGTCCCTGCACTCCTTTCCATCCTTGAGGCCCCTTGCACTTGGCAGAGGGGCGTGGGAAAGGGAGAAGGCTGTGAGGAGCAGCTTTGGCATCTGCCTGGGCCTGCAGAGACCAAGGCAAGCACCAGCAGCAGGGTGTGTCCCCCCACTTTGAGCACAGGACAGAGGGGGATTATACCCGTCCAGCCGAGAGCCCCAAATGACTCTCAGAGAGCTGTGAATTCAAAAGCCTTTATGCCCACATTCATGCCATCTTCCCTATCTGCTGTGTTTTAACCCTTGGCAAGATGCGTTTGCCCCTAGCTTGCTGCAAGCTGCTCTGCTGCAGGGCCAGCAGCGAGCTGGCCTGTGCGGGCACCGTGGAGAGTCCTTCCCCGAGCACTTGGGGGGTCGTGGTGTGTCCAGGGCTGTGTTAGACACTCGGGACAATGGATTCCTTCCAAGCGGGGGCAACTTGGGTGGGGAGGGGATGGCCCCGTGGGGCGTGGCAGCGTGTCCCTTTGTGACACGGTGTAGCAGGTTCCCCGTGGAACCGAAAGGGACACTGTGTCTTAGCAGCCCTTTGTGACACGCGCTGACCTCAGGGCTGGCAGCCACACAGCCACTCCAGAGTGCTCGGTGCATGCAACGGGACAGGAGGTGACAGAGCGGTGCTGTGAGGTGTCCCCGCACAGCCTGCTCGTTGGTTCCTGACCCGGAGCTTTTCCGAAGCGTTCCTCCTGCGGCTGGCCTCACGGCCAGACCTCAGCATTTTGTGACTCAGAGCTTTTCTGAGACATCTACCATCCCTGCAGTCGGAGCCCTCGTGGCCAGGCCGTGGCACTTGGTGACCTCCATCGTTCACCAGGAGTCTCCTGTCATTGTGGCAGGAGACCTCGAGTGCCCTTGTCCTGTAGCCTTCCTGAGGCTCCTCTGCTGCAGGTGCCTGCAAGGCACGACTCCAGCCCTTGCTGGCTAGGGCCTTTGCCGAGGCATTTGAAAGTGCCCCCCAGGTCAGAGAGCAGGATGGCAGGCAGACTGCTCAGCCTGGTCAAGGGGCTTCGGGGCAAGAAAAGCAAAGGCCCTGCAGCTGCCCCAGTGCAGCAGCCAGCGGAGCCAGAGCAGTTGCAGACGCTGCAGGACGGTGAGTGGCAGAGCTGGGACGCAGGGCTGGTGCCTGCAGCTGCCCTGGCCCAGCCCCATCCCATCCCATCCCATCTCATCCCATGCCATCCCATCCCATCCCATCCCATCCCATCTCATCCCATGCCATGCCACCCCTGTGGACATGCCCATGGACGGGATGGGAGAGAGGCCAGGGCTGCCCCCCCGAATGGCCGTGCTCCATCCCCCAGGTGCCCGGGGGCTGTCCCTGCCTGGGGAGCGCAGGGCTGGGCTGTGTTCTCCGGCCTCTCCCGCAGCCCCTCAGCTCTGGCTGCCCTCACTCTTTGGCAGATGCAGCCAGGGATCCGACTCAAGAGCAGGAGCCCACCCGTGGCCGCTTCCAGAGAGCAGCGCAGGTACCTGCGACCATCCCCACCTGGGCCGGGCCTGCTGGCGCTGCTCGGCCGGGTCCCACGCTTGGAGCAGACCATGGAACGTCCCTCTCTTCCCACCCTTCCTTCTGCTGCAGACACTGCGGAGGTTCCTGCGCCTTCGGCGCACAAAGGCCAGCGGCTCCGCGCCCGAGGCCACGGCCGAGCCCGACGCCAGGCCCAGCGAGCTGCGGGCAGAGGCTGCTGCCACAACAGCATCCTCTGACCTGGCTGCCAGCTCTGACTGGGAAAGTGATGAGGGCTGGGACGAGGCTGACATGGCCCTGACGGAGGGCATGGCCACCACCAACACCATCCCACCGGCTATCCCAGAGACTGAGGCCATGCCCACTCTCACTGTGAGTCCTAGACCCACTCTGGAGTTTTTCCAGAAGTGTTTTATTCTCTGCAGTAGCCTGGGGCCAGGGCTGAAGGCCTCCCAGGATCCCGTGGCCCCTCAAGCCGTGTCCGCTGGGCCCCCTCAGCCCCATCACAGTGGGCTGGGAGGGCAAGCACTTCTTGGGGAAAGCTGGGCAAGCTGCTACCTTGGACAGCGCTCCAAATCGTCCCCATGCTGCTTCCTCCAGGTACATGCCACGGTGAGTGCCCTGCTGCAGAGACTCACGTCCCGTGAGTCTGTGGATGCTGGGCTGCAAATGGCCATTGTCAGCCTCGCTGAACAACACCCGGCCCACGTGGTGATGAGCCTCCTGCGCTGTACCCCAACGTGTGACGGGTAAGGGGCACAAGTGCCTCGAGAGCTCAATGCTCACCGGCCCGTAGGGCCCCTCGCCCTGTACAGCCTGTCCAGCGGCGTCTGCCACACAGGCGGAGAGCAGCGGCACCCTCGGGCCCCTCTGTTTCCTGAGCCTGCTGCCGTGCTCCCTCCCGGCCCCACGCAGCTGCTCGGGGCACGGTACTGACGCACAGCTCTGGTCCCACAGAGCCGCTGCGCTGATCTGGAGAGCCGTGGGGACCTCAGAAGTGGCCGTGGAGCAGGTGCTTCCAGCGCTGCTCTCTGCGATAGAGGAGCAGCCACCGTACGGCGGCTTCCTCTACAGTGGGGACAACGAGGCCGTCCTTGCCCTGGCTGTGAGTTTCTGGAGCTGGCCTATGCTGGCCCTCCAGGTCGCCTTCTCAGAAGCTCTCCATGCTCTCCCCACCCTGCAGCTCCCTGCCTGGGCTCAAAGCTGGGCTAGGGGCAGCAGGCCGGGTGCTCCCCCTGCCTCTCCCCTCAGGCCCTGCCTCATGGACACCTCGGCACTGAGCGCTGCCTCGGGGTGCTTTGTCTCTTGCAGGCAACTCTGGTGCTGTGGAGGATTGCAAGCATGCCCGAGTGGCACTTCGCAATCCTCCTTCATTCTCCCCACCGGCTCGTGGCTCTGCTCTTGCAAATTTTCACCACCACGGAGCAGAGGCCAGTGGACGTGGAGACCCATGGCTTCTGGAGAGCGTGCCAGGAGGAACACGGCCTTCCCAGCCAGCCCAACAGGTGCCAGTCACCCTGTCCTTCCCACACCCTTGCGGCCAGGGCCAGTGCTCCCAGAGTGACCTGGCCTTGGCTCGGCACACAGGTTTGCAGTGCAGACAATGAAGGCTCTGCTCTCCCGACTGGGCATTGGCAAGAACCTGCTGGCTCTGGAGTACAAGCAGCTCTGGGACAGCCTGCTCTGTGCCAACAGCCAGCACTATGCAGCAGGTCTGCTGGCCAGGTGAGATCCTCTAGTCCCCACTGCCACCGCCGGCATTAGTACCCCATTGCCGGAGTGCCCCACACAGTCCCCGGGGCTTGTAAGCGAGAGGGCCTCGTCACCGAGGGAGGGCTGAGCGCACTGCAAAGGGCTGGGAGAGGAGGATGCCCAGCAGCAGCTGCCTCCCAAAGGGCCCATGTCCCCTTGCAGAATGCTGGGGAAAGATGGGACCTCTGTGAGTCACTCCTGGGAGAGGTCTGCCTGCCCAGCTCAGGGTCTTGGTGCCTTTTTCCCCTGCCAGGGAGATGCGCTGTGCCTTGACCCCCTTGTGTCCCCACATGGCCTCGCACTTGCTCAGCCTGCTCGTCGGGAAGCAGCCCCGCTGCCATCTGCCTGCCCTGGCCTTCTTTGTGGAGGTGAGCCTGATGGCCAGCGCTGCCTGGCTGAGCTGCCTCCCGGCTCTCTTGCCTCTGGGAGCTGCAGCCGCCTGGGATGCTGCCCGCGCCCGCTGCTGCTGCCTGGAGCCGGCCCTGCGTGGCCCTGGGCTCCTGCCGGCCGGCTCCCCTGCCACTGCCCTGTGCCTTTCAGCTCCTGCAGTGTCTGGACCTGAGCCAACACGGTCCCAGTGCCCTGTTGGTGCTATCCCGGCACCTGCCCAGCCAGTGCAGGGACAGGCTGTGCCTGGCGCTCAGAGGCCTCGTGGTGCTCAGCATGGAGCCCTCGCTGGTGAGAAAGGGACAGTGGCTGAAGCCGTGCTGGCAGCGTGGGGCTGGGAAAGGCAAACCTTGGGGCTTGGCTGGGCTTGGCAGCAGAGGCACCTGCTGCCAACTCTCCCGACTCCCACTTCAGCTGCCCGAGTGCCCCGAGCAGCTGTCGGTGCTGCGGCCAGTCACGGCTTCACAGCACAGCCTGGTCTTGCACACAGGCCGGAGGAATACGCGGCCTCTATCCACACCTGGTGGAGCAGCTGGCCGATCCAGACACAGAGATGGTCGGGATGAGCCTCTCTGTGCTCACGCATGTGCTCCCGGACAAAGACCTCAAGATACCCAGCATTACCGCCCAGCAGCTGGCTGAGTCCCTCCTGCCACACTTTGAGAATGTAAGCCTCTGTGCCCCCAGCCAAGGGCACCGGACGCTGCCTGCCTGGAAACCTTGTGCCCTGTGCCCTTTTGGGCCTTTGCCCCAATGGGCCTGGAGTAGTTGGTGCTTAGGACTTTTTTTTCCTCCAGGACAACAGCCATGTGCAGCTGCTCTCCATTCAGCTCTTCAGCAAGCTGATGGAGCTGGTACTGGAAGAGAGGGAAAACGCTCTCACGACAATTGTGAGCCAGAGCCTGCTCCCTCTATTCTTACACTGGCACCATGAGAACGTGCACATGGCCGAGGTGAGGTTCACTGTGATGCTGCCGCATCCCTGGCAGGGGTCTCGCCTGCCTCCTGCCCCGACTCCCGTGTGACTCACCTGGGCTCTGGTGCCACCTGCGGCTCTCTGCTTGCTGCTCTGCAGGCGTCTGGCGAAGCCCTGCTTGGTGCGGCCCGCTTCCTGAGAAGGAGGGATCTTGAGGAGCTGCTGAGAAAGAAGCGGCGGATGAAGTTTGCCGAGAGCCTGGTAAGGACAGCCCGGCAGCCCCAGCCGCAGGCTGGAGTGGGGCAGCCCCTGCCCCCGGTGCTCAGTGTCAGGGGCCGGCAGCTGTGCCCCTGGCCAGCGCCGCAGCCGGGCCCGCCAGCCTGCGCCCCCCACGCTGCTCCCTGCCCTGGGCCGTGCGGGCCGCCTCGGCCGGTGCTGGGCGCAGGGAGCGCCCGGCCGAGAGGCAGAGCCCGCGCTGAGCCTTCCCTGCCGCCGCTCCCCGCAGCTGCTGCTGGACGAGAGCCGAGCGGCCGAGCACCTGCGCTGGGCCCTGCCGCACCTGCAGAGCCCACAGAGGCCCGTACGAGAGGCGGCCGTCAGGTTCATCGGTGAGCCAGCAGCCCGGCGCCCCTCCCCGCCTCCCGGCCCGGCTGCTGCCCCGGCTACAGCGGGAGCCGCGCCCGGGCCGCTGCAGCCCCGCCCTCCCTGGGCGCTGCCGCCGCCCTCCCGCAGCCGTGCCCTCGGGCGGCAGCGTGCGGCAGGGGCCCGGCAGGAGCCCTGCCCGCCAGGAGGGCGTGCGGCCACCGGGCTGGCAGCGTCCGTGTCGGGCAGCTGTGCCGCCTGACGCCGCCACATGCTCTGTCTTGCAGGGGTGGCCGGAGTGCTGATGATGGGGCAGAAGGAGGAGCTCCAGGTCCTCACTGAGGGTGAGTCAGGGCAGCCGTGTGGCAGCCAGCACTGCCGGGGCTGAGGGAGCAGCTGCAAATCTCGGCCCCGCAGCTACAATCCGTGCCTGGGCTGCGGAGGGCTCTGCTGCCTGTGCGGACCAGGGGCGCTGGGGGCACAGCCCGGAGAGCTTTCGGGGACACGGGGGGCATGCGTGGCCAGCACCTTCCGGCCGAAGCCCTTGTCTCCCGCTGCCTCCTGGCCACGGCAAGAGCCGGCTGGGATGGCCCTGGCAGGAGGCTTTCCTTGGATTCCCTCAATCTGGCCTCTGACCGTGGCTCGGTTCCTCTGTCTTCCAGCTCTTCAAGCCCTCAGGGAAGATGAGTGCCCATCCTGCATGAACACATGGGTACAGATGAAATTCCAAGGAAGATCTGCAGAACTTCGTTTGTCTTCTGGACCAGATGTACCTGTACCGGCCTCCTTCGATGATTTCCTGTTCCCTTCGAAGATGGGACCACCTGCAGAGCAGAAGGGACCATCTGCAGCTCCAGGCACGGCTCTGGCCGCTCACAGCTGTGAGCCTGTGTGAAGCTCCAGCAGCTCCTGCCAGCTCTTTTCCTGTTGACAGCTCCTTCCCTGCAGCCCTCAGGCCCTGCCCATGCCCTTTTTTACCTCCCAGCTCACCCCTTTGCTTCGCTTTCCCTTAATAAACTGTGTTTTTCACTTTACCCACATCTCCGTGGAGCTGAAGCGGCGCAAAACCTGAGCCCAGGCACATGCAAGGCCCCGCTGCCCTTCTCCTCCCCGCTGTGTTCCGGGCACGGACAGAGAGGAACAAGGGCAGCTCAGGCTGCAAAGGTCCCTGTCCCGCTGCTCCAGCTGCACAGCGGCGTGGACTTAAAGGGCGTGCCGAGCACGCTGAAGGGGAAAAGGACCCTGAGTGATAGAAGAGCCAACTTGAGTGTGCTCTGAACCCAGCCGTGAGGGATTCCAGTGCAGGCATCCACGAGGGCAAAGGAGCTTGCAATGGTGGAAGTTTCCACAAAGAGCTTCCAGAAAGCACAGCAATGCTCCATCCCTACACAGGGACAGGAAGAGGGCAGCGAGACCAGAGGCCGGGGTCCCTTCCCATCCCCCTGGGGCATGGCTGCAAAACAGCCGCTGTGTCTTCCCGTGCCTGTGTTTGGGCTGTGCTGAGGCCAGAGCCGGCCAGCTTGTGCTCTGCTGTGCCAAGAGCGTTCTGGGCGGGCAGGCAGAAGTGCTGCGTGCACAGTGGGGAAGGGGCTCACGAGAGCCTCCTGCGGGAACAGGGCTCTGCTCCCCGGCTGGGAACAGCCTGGTTTTGCTGCCGTGAGCGCAGGCAGGAGTTTGCGCACTTGAAGGGGCAGCGGGCAGCTCTTGTTTCTAGGGGGCCCGGGGCTGCGTGCCACAAAGGGACACAAGGAAACAGACTCGGGAGAAGGAAGATGAGCTCGAGCTGGAGTGCCTGTGCTACAAGGTGCAGAAGTAATTGAGCCTTGCCAGGGTTTCTCCTGAGTGTGTGTTGGTGTTCCCTGGGAAATGGACACATTTGGGGAAATGCCTTTGGAAGAGAGGGGCTTGCTTCCCAAGCAAAGTGCTTCCCCAGGAGTCCCCAGTGAGCTAGGTGCAGCTGTCTTCCTTTGGTCCCTGCACTCCTTTCCATCCTTGAGGCCCCTTGCACTTGGCAGAGGGGCGTGGGAAGGGAGAAGGCTGTGAGGAGCAGCTTTGGCATCTGCCTGGGCCTGCAGAGACCAAGGCAAGCACCAGCAGCAGGGTGTGTCCCCCCACTTTGAGCACAGGACAGAGGGGGATTATACCCGTCCAGCCGAGAGCCCCAAATGACTCTCAGAGAGCTGTGAATTCAAAAGCCTTTATGCCCACATTCATGCCATCTTCCCTATCTGCTGTGTTTTAACCCTTGGCAAGATGCGTTTGCCCCTAGCTTGCTGCAAGCTGCTCTGCTGCAGGGCCAGCAGCGAGCTGGCCTGTGCGGGCACCGTGGAGAGTCCTTCCCCGAGCACTTGGGGGGTCGTGGTGTGTCCAGGGCTGTGTTAGACACTCGGGACAATGGATTCCTTCCAAGCGGGGGCAACTTGGGTGGGGAGGGGATGGCCCCGTGGGGCGTGGCAGCGTGTCCCTTTGTGACACGGTGTAGCAGGTTCCCCGTGGAACCGAAAGGGACACTGTGTCTTAGCAGCCCTTTGTGACACGCGCTGACCTCAGGGCTGGCAGCCACACAGCCACTCCAGAGTGCTCGGTGCATGCAACGGGACAGGAGGTGACAGAGCGGTGCTGTGAGGTGTCCCCGCACAGCCTGCTCGTTGGTTCCTGACCCGGAGCTTTTCCGAAGCGTTCCTCCTGCGGCTGGCCTCACGGCCAGACCTCAGCATTTTGTGACTCAGAGCTTTTCTGAGACATCTACCATCCCTGCAGTCGGAGCCCTCGTGGCCAGGCCGTGGCACTTGGTGACCTCCATCGTTCACCAGGAGTCTCCTGTCATTGTGGCAGGAGACCTCGAGTGCCCTTGTCCTGTAGCCTTCCTGAGGCTCCTCTGCTGCAGGTGCCTGCAAGGCACGACTCCAGCCCTTGCTGGCTAGGGCCTTTGCCGAGGCATTTGAAAGTGCCCCCCAGGTCAGAGAGCAGGATGGCAGGCAGACTGGTCAAGGGGCTTCGGGGCAAGAAAAGCAAAGGCCCTGCAGCTGCCCCAGTGCAGCAGCCAGCGGAGCCAGAGCAGTTGCAGACGCTGCAGGACGGTGAGTGGCAGAGCTGGGACGCAGGGCTGGTGCCTGCAGCTGCCCTGGCCCAGCCCCATCCCATCCCATCCCATCCCATCCCATCCCATCCCATCCCATCCCATCTCATCCCATGCCATCCCATCCCATCCCATCTCATCCCATGCCATGCCACCCCTGTGGACATGCCCATGGACGGGATGGGAGAGAGGCCAGGGCTGCCCCCCCGAATGGCCGTGCTCCATCCCCCAGGTGCCCGGGGGCTCTCCCTGCCTGGGGAGCGCAGGGCTGGGCTGTGTTCTCCGGCCTCTCCCGCAGCCCCTCAGCTCTGGCTGCCCTCACTCTTTGGCAGATGCAGCCAGGGATCCGACTCAAGAGCAGGAGCCCACCCGTGGCCGCTTCCAGAGAGCAGCGCAGGTACCTGCGACCATCCCCACCTGGGCCGGGCCTGCTGGCGCTGCTCGGCCGGGTCCCACGCTTGGAGCAGACCATGGAACGTCCCTCTCTTCCCACCCTTCCTTCTGCTGCAGACACTGCGGAGGTTCCTGCGCCTTCGGCGCACAAAGGCCAGCGGCTCCGTGCCCGAGGCCACGGCCGAGCCCGACGCCAGGCCCAGCGAGCTGCGGGCAGAGGCTGCTGCCACAACAGCATCCTCTGACCTGGCTGCCAGCTCTGACTGGGAAAGTGATGAGGGCTGGGACGAGGCTGACATGGCCCTGACGGAGGGCATGGCCACCACCAACACCATCCCACCGGCTATCCCAGAGACTGAGGCCATGCCCACTCTCACTGTGAGTCCTAGACCCACTCTGGAGTTTTTCCAGAAGTGTTTTATTCTCTGCAGTAGCCTGGGGCCAGGGCTGAAGGCCTCCCAGGATCCCGTGGCCCCTCAAGCCGTGTCCGCTGGGCCCCCTCAGCCCCATCACAGTGGGCTGGGAGGGCAAGCACTTCTTGGGGAAAGCTGGGCAAGCTGCTACCTTGGACAGCGCTCCAAATCGTCCCCATGCTGCTTCCTCCAGGTACATGCCACGGTGAGTGCCCTGCTGCAGAGACTCACGTCCCGTGAGTCTGTGGATGCTGGGCTGCAAATGGCCATTGTCAGCCTCGCTGAACAACACCCGGCCCACGTGGTGATGAGCCTCCTGCGCTGTACCCCAACGTGTGACGGGTAAGGGGCACAAGTGCCTCGAGAGCTCAATGCTCACCGGCCCGTAGGGCCCCTCGCCCTGTACAGCCTGTCCAGCGGCGTCTGCCACACAGGCGGAGAGCAGCGGCACCCTCGGGCCCCTCTGTTTCCTGAGCCTGCTGCCGTGCTCCCTCCCGGCCCCACGCAGCTGCTCGGGGCACGGTACTGACGCACAGCTCTGGTCCCACAGAGCCGCTGCGCTGATCTGGAGAGCCGTGGGGACCTCAGAAGTGGCCGTGGAGCAGGTGCTTCCAGCGCTGCTCTCTGCGATAGAGGAGCAGCCACCGTACGGCGGCTTCCTCTACAGTGGGGACAACGAGGCCGTCCTTGCCCTGGCTGTGAGTTTCTGGAGCTGGCCTATGCTGGCCCTCCAGGTCGCCTTCTCAGAAGCTCTCCATGCTCTCCCCACCCTGCAGCTCCCTGCCTGGGCTCAAAGCTGGGCTAGGGGCAGCAGGCCGGGTGCTCCCCCTGCCTCTCCCCTCAGGCCCTGCCTCATGGACACCTCGGCACTGAGCGCTGCCTCGGGGTGCTTTGTCTCTTGCAGGCAACTCTGGTGCTGTGGAGGATTGCAAGCATGCCCGAGTGGCACTTCGCAATCCTCCTTCATTCTCCCCACCTGCTCGTGGCTCTGCTCTTGCAAATTTTCACCACCACGGAGCAGAGGCCAGTGGACGTGGAGACCCATGGCTTCTGGAGAGCGTGCCAGGAGGAACACGGCCTTCCCAGCCAGCCCAACAGGTGCCAGTCACCCTGTCCTTCCCACACCCTTGCGGCCAGGGCCAGTGCTCCCAGAGTGACCTGGCCTTGGCTCGGCACACAGGTTTGCAGTGCAGACAATGAAGGCTCTGCTCTCCCGACTGGGCATTGGCAAGAACCTGCTGGCTCTGGAGTACAAGCAGCTCTGGGACAGCCTGCTCTGTGCCAACAGCCAGCACTATGCAGCAGGTCTGCTGGCCAGGTGAGATCCTCTAGTCCCCACTGCCACCGCAGGCATTAGTACCCCATTGCCGGAGTGCCCCACACAGTCCCCGGGGCTTGTAAGCGAGAGGGCCTCGTCACCGAGGGAGGGCTGAGCGCACTGCAAAGGGCTGGGAGAGGAGGATGCCCAGCAGCAGCTGCCTCCCAAGGGGCCCATGTCCCCTTGCAGAATGCTGGGGAAAGATGGGACCTCTGTGAGTCACTCCTGGGAGAGGTCTGCCTGCCCAGCTCAGGGTCTTGGTGCCTTTTTCCCCTGCCATGGAGATGCGCTGTGCCTTGACCCCCTTGTGTCCCCACATGGCCTCGCACTTGCTCAGCCTGCTCGTCGGGAAGCAGCCCCGCTGCCATCTGCCTGCCCTGGCCTTCTTTGTGGAGGTGAGCCTGATGGCCAGCGCTGCCTGGCTGAGCTGCCTCCCGGCTCTCTGGCCTCTGCGAGCTGCAGCCGCCTGGGATGCTGCCCGCGCCCGCTGCTGCTGCCTGGAGCCGGCCCTGCGCGGCCCTGGGCTCCTGCCGGCCGGCTCCCCTGCCACTGCCCTGTGCCTTTCAGCTCCTGCAGTGTCTGGACCTGAGCCAACACGGTCCCAGTGCCCTGTTGGTGCTATCCCGGCACCTGCCCAGCCAGTGCAGGGACAGGCTGCGCCTGGTGCTCAGAGGCCTCGTGGTGCTCAGCAAGGAGCCCTCGCTGGTGAGAAAGGGACAGTGGCTGAAGCCGTGCTGGCAGCGTGGGGCTGGGGAAGGCAAACCTTGGGGCTTGGCTGGGCTTGGCAGCAGAGGCACCTGCTGCCAACTCTCCCGACTCCCACTTCAGCTGCCCGAGTGCCCCGAGCAGCTGTCGGTGCTGCGGCCAGTCACGGCTTCACAGCACAGCCTGGTCTTGCACACAGGCCGGAGGAATACGCGGCCTCTATCCACACCTGGTGGAGCAGCTGGCCGATCCAGACACAGAGATGGTCGGGATGAGCCTCTCTGTGCTCACGCATGTGCTCCCGGACAAAGACCTCAAGATACCCAGCATTACCGCCCAGCAGCTGGCTGAGTCCCTCCTGCCACACTTTGAGAATGTAAGCCTCTGTGCCCCCAGCCAAGGGCACTGGACGCTGCCTGCCTGGAAACCTTGTGCCCTGTGCCCTTTTGGGCCTTTGCCCCAATGGGCCTGGAGTAGTTGGTGCTTAGGACTTTTTTTTCCTCCAGGACAACAGCCATGTGCAGCTGCTCTCCATTCAGCTCTTCAGCAAGCTGATGGAGCTGGTACTGGAAGAGAGGGAAAACGCTCTCACGACAATTGTGAGCCAGAGCCTGCTCCCTCTATTCTTACACTGGCACCATGAGAACGTGCACATGGCCGAGGTGAGGTTCACTGTGATGCTGCCGCATCCCTGGCAGGAGTCTCGCCTGCCTCCTGCCCCGACTCCCGTGTGACTCACCTGGGCTCTGGTGCCACCTGCGGCTCTCTGCTTGCTGCTCTGCAGGCGTCTGGCGAAGCCCTGCTTGGTGCGGCCCGCTTCCTGAGAAGGAGGGATCTTGAGGAGCTGCTGAGAAAGAAGCGGCAGATGAAGTTTGCCGAGAGCCTGGTAAGGACAGCCCGGCAGCCCCAGCCGCAGGCTGGAGTGGGGCAGCCCCTGCCCCCGGTGCTCAGTGTCAGGGGCCGGCAGCTGTGCCCCTGGCCAGCGCCGCAGCCAGGCCCGCCAGCCTGCGCCCCCCACGCTGCTCCCTGCCCTGGGCCGTGCGGGCCGCCTCGGCCGGTGCGGGGCGCAGGGAGCGCCCGGCCGAGAGGCAGAGCCCGCGCTGAGCCTTCCCTGCCGCCGCTCCCCGCAGCTGCTGCTGGACGAGAGCCGAGCGGCCGAGCACCTGCGCTGGGCCCTGCCGCACCTGCAGAGCCCACAGAGGCCCGTACGAGAGGCGGCCGTCAGGTTCATCGGTGAGCCAACAGCCCGGCGCCCCTCCCCGCCTCCCGGCCCGGCTGCTGCCCCGGCTACAGCGGGAGCCGCGCCCGGGCCGCTGCAGCCCCGCCCTCCCTGGGCGCTGCCGCCGCCCTCCCGCAGCCGTGCCCTCGGGCGGCAGCGTGCGGCAGGGGCCCGGCAGGAGCCCTGCCCGCCAGGAGGGCGTGCGGCCACCGGGCTGGCAGCGTCCGTGTCGGGCAGCTGTGCCGCCTGACGCCGCCACATGCTCTGTCTTGCAGGGGTGGCCGGAGTGCTGATGATGGGGCAGAAGGAGGAGCTCCAGGTCCTCACTGAGGGTGAGTCAGGGCAGCCGTGTGGCAGCCAGCACTGCCGGGGCTGAGGGAGCAGCTGCAAATCTCGGCCCCGCAGCTACAATCCGTGCCTGGGCTGCGGAGGGCTCTGCTGCCTGTGCGGACCAGGGGCGCTGGGGGCACAGCCCGGAGAGCTTTCGGGGACACGGGGGGCATGCGTGGCCAGCACCTTCCGGCCGAAGCCCTTGTCTCCCGCTGCCTCCTGGCCACGGCAAGAGCCGGCTGGGATGGCCCTGGCAGGAGGCTTTCCTTGGATTCCCTCAATCTGGCCTCTGACCGTGGCTCTGTTCCTCTGTCTTCCAGCTCTTCAAGCCCTCAGGGAAGATGAGTGCCCATCCTGCATGAACACATGGGTACAGATGAAATTCCAAGGAAGATCTGCAGAACTTCGTTTGTCTTCTGGACCAGATGTACCTGTACCGGCCTCCTTCGATGATTTCCTGTTCCCTTCGAAGATGGGACCACCTGCAGAGCAGAAGGGACCATCTGCAGCTCCAGGCACGGCTCTGGCCGCTCACAGCTGTGAGCCTGTGTGAAGCTCCAGCAGCTCCTGCCAGCTCTTTTCCTGTTGACAGCTCCTTCCCTGCAGCCCTCAGGCCCTGCCCATGCCCTTTTTTACCTCCCAGCTCACCCCTTTGCTTCGCTTTCCCTTAATAAACTGTGTTTTTCACTTTACCCACATCTCCGTGGAGCTGAAGCGGCGCAAAACCTGAGCCCAGGCACATGCAAGGCCCCGCTGCCCTTCTCCTCCCCGCTGTGTTCCGGGCACGGACAGAGAGGAACAAGGGCAGCTCAGGCTGCAAAGGTCCCTGTCCCGCTGCTCCAGCTGCACAGCGGCGTGGACTTAAAGGGCGTGCCGAGCACGCTGAAGGGGAAAAGGACCCTGAGTGATAGAAGAGCCAACTTGAGTGTGCTCTGAACCCAGCCGTGAGGGATTCCAGTGCAGGCATCCACGAGGGCAAAGGAGCTTGCAATGGTGGAAGTTTCCACAAAGAGCTTCCAGAAAGCACAGCAATGCTCCATCCCTACACAGGGACAGGAAGAGGGCAGCGAGACCAGAGGCCGGGGTCCCTTCCCATCCCCCTGGGGCATGGCTGCAAAACAGCCGCTGTGTCTTCCCGTGCCTGTGTTTGGGCTGTGCTGAGGCCAGAGCCGGCCAGCTTGTGCTCTGCTGTGCCAAGAGCGTTCTGGGCGGGCAGGCAGAAGTGCTGCGTGCACAGTGGGGAAGGGGCTCACGAGAGCCTCCTGCGGGAACAGGGCTCTGCTCCCCGGCTGGGAACAGCCTGGTTTTGCTGCCGTGAGCGCAGGCAGGAGTTTGCGCACTTGAAGGGGCAGTGGGCAGCTCTTGTTTCTAGGGGGCCCGGGGCTGCGTGCCACAAAGGGACACAAGGAAACAGACTCGGGAGAAGGAAGATGAGCTCGAGCTGGAGTGCCTGTGCTACAAGGTGCAGAAGTAATTGAGCCTTGCCAGGGTTTCTCCTGAGTGTGTGTTGGTGTTCCCTGGGAAATGGACACATTTGGGGAAATGCCTTTGGAAGAGAGGGGCTTGCTTCCCAAGCAAAGTGCTTCCCCAGGAGTCCCCAGTGAGCTAGGTGCAGCTGTCTTCCTTTGGTCCCTGCACTCCTTTCCATCCTTGAGGCCCCTTGCACTTGGCAGAGGGGCGTGGGAAGGGAGAAGGCTGTGAGGAGCAGCTTTGGCATCTGCCTGGGCCTGCAGAGACCAAGGCAAGCACCAGCAGCAGGGTGTGTCCCCCCACTTTGAGCACAGGACAGAGGGGGATTATACCCGTCCAGCCGAGAGCCCCAAATGACTCTCAGAGAGCTGTGAATTCAAAAGCCTTTATGCCCACATTCATGCCATCTTCCCTATCTGCTGTGTTTTAACCCTTGGCAAGATGCGTTTGCCCCTAGCTTGCTGCAAGCTGCTCTGCTGCAGGGCCAGCAGCGAGCTGGCCTGTGCGGGCACCGTGGAGAGTCCTTCCCCGAGCACTTGGGGGGTCGTGGTGTGTCCAGGGCTGTGTTAGACACTCGGGACAATGGATTCCTTCCAAGCGGGGGCAACTTGGGTGGGGAGGGGATGGCCCCGTGGGGCGTGGCAGCGTGTCCCTTTGTGACACGGTGTAGCAGGTTCCCCGTGGAACCGAAAGGGACACTGTGTCTTAGCAGCCCTTTGTGACACGCGCTGACCTCAGGGCTGGCAGCCACACAGCCACTCCAGAGTGCTCGGTGCATGCAACGGGACAGGAGGTGACAGAGCGGTGCTGTGAGGTGTCCCCGCACAGCCTGCTCGTTGGTTCCTGACCCGGAGCTTTTCCGAAGCGTTCCTCCTGCGGCTGGCCTCACGGCCAGACCTCAGCATTTTGTGACTCAGAGCTTTTCTGAGACATCTACCATCCCTGCAGTCGGAGCCCTCGTGGCCAGGCCGTGGCACTTGGTGACCTCCATCGTTCACCAGGAGTCTCCTGTCATTGTGGCAGGAGACCTCGAGTGCCCTTGTCCTGTAGCCTTCCTGAGGCTCCTCTGCTGCAGGTGCCTGCAAGGCACGACTCCAGCCCTTGCTGGCTAGGGCCTTTGCCGAGGCATTTGAAAGTGCCCCCCAGGTCAGAGAGCAGGATGGCAGGCAGACTGCTCAGCCTGGTCAAGGGGCTTCGGGGCAAGAAAAGCAAAGGCCCTGCAGCTGCCCCAGTGCAGCAGCCAGCGGAGCCAGAGCAGTTGCAGACGCTGCAGGACGGTGAGTGGCAGAGCTGGGACGCAGGGCTGGTGCCTGCAGCTGCCCTGGCCCAGCCCCATCCCATCCCATCCCATCCCATCCCATCCCATCCCATCCCATCTCATCCCATGCCATCCCATCCCATCCCATCCCATCCCATCCCATCCCATCCCATCCCATCTCATCCCATGCCATGCCACCCCTGTGGACATGCCCATGGACGGGATGGGAGAGAGGCCAGGGCTGCCCCCCCGAATGGCCGTGCTCCATCCCCCAGGTGCCCGGGGGCTCTCCCTGCCTGGGGAGCGCAGGGCTGGGCTGTGTTCTCCGGCCTCTCCCGCAGCCCCTCAGCTCTGGCTGCCCTCACTCTTTGGCAGATGCAGCCAGGGATCCGACTCAAGAGCAGGAGCCCACCCGTGGCCGCTTCCAGAGAGCAGCGCAGGTACCTGCGACCATCCCCACCTGGGCCGGGCCTGCTGGCGCTGCTCGGCCGGGCCCCACGCTTGGAGCAAACCATGCAACGTCCCTCTCTTCCCACCCTTCCTTCTGCTGCAGACACTGCGGAGGTTCCTGCGCCTTCGGCGCACAAAGGCCAGCGGCTCCGTGCCCGAGGCCACGGCCGAGCCCGACGCCAGGCCCAGCGAGCTGCGGGCAGAGGCTGCTGCCACAACAGCATCCTCTGACCTGGCTGCCAGCTCTGACTGGGAAAGTGATGAGGGCTGGGACGAGGCTGACATGGCCCTGACGGAGGGCATGGCCACCACCAACACCATCCCACCGGCTATCCCAGAGACTGAGGCCATGCCCACTCTCACTGTGAGTCCTAGACCCACTCTGGAGTTTTTCCAGAAGTGTTTTATTCTCTGCAGTAGCCTGGGGCCAGGGCTGAAGGCCTCCCAGGATCCCGTGGCCCCTCAAGCCGTGTCCGCTGGGCCCCCTCAGCCCCATCACAGTGGGCTGGGAGGGCAAGCACTTCTTGGGGAAAGCTGGGCAAGCTGCTACCTTGGACAGCGCTCCAAATCGTCCCCATGCTGCTTCCTCCAGGTACATGCCACGGTGAGTGCCCTGCTGCAGAGACTCACGTCCCGTGAGTCTGTGGATGCTGGGCTGCAAATGGCCATTGTCAGCCTCGCTGAACAACACCCGGCCCACGTGGTGATGAGCCTCCTGCGCTGTGCCCCAACGTGTGACGGGTAAGGGGCACAAGTGCCTCGAGAGCTCAATGCTCACCGGCCCGTAGGGCCCCTCGCCCTGTACAGCCTGTCCAGCGGCGTCTGCCACACAGGCGGAGAGCAGCGGCACCCTCGGGCCCCTCTGTTTCCTGAGCCTGCTGCCGTGCTCCCTCCCGGCCCCACGCAGCTGCTCGGGGCACGGTACTGACGCACAGCTCTGGTCCCACAGAGCCGCTGCGCTGATCTGGAGAGCCGTGGGGACCTCAGAAGTGGCCGTGGAGCAGGTGCTTCCAGCGCTGCTCTCTGCGATAGAGGAGCAGCCACCGTACGGCGGCTTCCTCTACAGTGGGGACAACGAGGCCGTCCTTGCCCTGGCTGTGAGTTTCTGGAGCTGGCCTATGCTGGCCCTCCAGGTCGCCTTCTCAGAAGCTCTCCATGCTCTCCCCACCCTGCAGCTCCCTGCCTGGGCTCAAAGCTGGGCTAGGGGCAGCAGGCCGGGTGCTCCCCCTGCCTCTCCCCTCAGGCCCTGCCTCATGGACACCTCGGCACTGAGCGCTGCCTCGGGGTGCTTTGTCTCTTGCAGGCAACTCTGGTGCTGTGGAGGATTGCAAGCATGCCCGAGTGGCACTTCGCAATCCTCCTTCATTCTCCCCACCTGCTCGTGGCTCTGCTCTTGCAAATTTTCACCACCACGGAGCAGAGGCCAGTGGACGTGGAGACCCATGGCTTCTGGAGAGCGTGCCAGGAGGAACACGGCCTTCCCAGCCAGCCCAACAGGTGCCAGTCGCCCTGTCCTTCCCACACCCTTGCGGCCAGGGCCAGTGCTCCCAGAGTGACCTGGCCTTGGCTCGGCACACAGGTTTGCAGTGCAGACAATGAAGGCTCTGCTCTCCCGACTGGGCGTTGGCAAGAACCTGCTGGCTCTGGAGTACAAGCAGCTCTGGGACAGCCTGCTCTGTGCCAACAGCCAGCACTATGCAGCAGGTCTGCTGGCCAGGTGAGATCCTCTAGTCCCCACTGCCACCGCCGGCATTAGTACCCCATTGCCGGAGTGCCCCACACAGTCCCCGGGGCTTGTAAGCGAGAGGGCCTCGTCACCGAGGGAGGGCTGAGCGCACTGCAAAGGGCTGGGAGAGGAGGATGCCCAGCAGCAGCTGCCTCCCAAGGGGCCCATGTCCCCTTGCAGAATGCTGGGGAAAGATGGGACCTCTGTGAGTCACTCCTGGGAGAGGTCTGCCTGCCCAGCTCAGGGTCTTGGTGCCTTTTTCCCCTGCCAGGGAGATGCGCTGTGCCTTGACCCCCTTGTGTCCCCACATGGCCTCGCACTTGCTCAGCCTGCTCATCGGGAAGCAGCCCCGCTGCCATCTGCCTGCCCTGGCCTTCTTTGTGGAGGTGAGCCTGATGGCCAGCGCTGCCTGGCTGAGCTGCCTCCCGGCTCTCTGGCCTCTGCGAGCTGCAGCCGCCTGGGATGCTGCCCGCGCCCGCTGCTGCTGCCTGGAGCCGGCCCTGCGCGGCCCTGGGCTCCTGCCAGCCGGCTCCCCTGCCACTGCCCTGTGCCTTTCAGCTCCTGCAGTGTCTGGACCTGAGCCAACACGGTCCCAGTGCCCTGTTGGTGCTATCCCGGCACCTGCCCAGCCAGTGCAGGGACAGGCTGCGCCTGGCGCTCAGAGGCCTCGTGGTGCTCAGCAAGGAGCCCTCGCTGGTGAGAAAGGGACAGTGGCTGAAGCCGTGCTGGCAGCGTGGGGCTGGGAAAGGCAAACCTTGGGGCTTGGCTGGGCTTGGCAGCAGAGGCACCTGCTGCCAACTCTCCCGACTCCCACTTCAGCTGCCCGAGTGCCCCGAGCAGCTGTCGGTGCTGCGGCCAGTCACGGCTTCACAGCACAGCCTGGTCTTGCACACAGGCCGGAGGAATACGCGGCCTCTATCCACACCTGGTGGAGCAGCTGGCCGATCCAGACACAGAGATGGTCGGGATGAGCCTCTCTGTGCTCACGCATGTGCTCCCGGACAAAGACCTCAAGATACCCAGCATTACCGCCCAGCAGCTGGCTGAGTCCCTCCTGCCACACTTTGAGAATGTAAGCCTCTGTGCCCCCAGCCAAGGGCACTGGACGCTGCCTGCCTGGAAACCTTGTGCCCTGTGCCCTTTTGGGCCTTTGCCCCAATGGGCCTGGAGTAGTTGGTGCTTAGGACTTTTTTTTCCTCCAGGACAACAGCCATGTGCAGCTGCTCTCCATTCAGCTCTTCAGCAAGCTGATGGAGCTGGTACTGGAAGAGAGGGAAAACGCTCTCACGACAATTGTGAGCCAGAGCCTGCTCCCTCTATTCTTACACTGGCACCATGAGAACGTGCACATGGCCGAGGTGAGGTTCACTGTGATGCTGCCGCATCCCTGGCAGGGGTCTCGCCTGCCTCCTGCCCCGACTCCCGTGTGACTCACCTGGGCTCTGGTGCCACCTGCGGCTCTCTGCTTGCTGCTCTGCAGGCGTCTGGCAAAGCCCTGCTTGGTGCGGCCCGCTTCCTGAGAAGGAGGGATCTTGAGGAGCTGCTGAGAAAGAAGCGGCGGATGAAGTTTGCCGAGAGCCTGGTAAGGACAGCCCGGCAGCCCCAGCCGCAGGCTGGAGTGGGGCAGCCCCTGCCCCCGGTGCTCAGTGTCAGGGGCCGGCAGCTGTGCCCCTGGCCAGCGCCGCAGCCAGGCCCGCCAGCCTGCGCCCCCCACGCTGCTCCCTGCCCTGGGCCGTGCGGGCCGCCTCGGCCGGTGCTGGGCGCAGGGAGCGCCCGGCCGAGAGGCAGAGCCCGCGCTGAGCCTTCCCTGCCGCCGCTCCCCGCAGCTGCTGCTGGACGAGAGCCGAGCGGCCGAGCACCTGCGCTGGGCCCTGCCGCACCTGCAGAGCCCACAGAGGCCCGTACGAGAGGCGGCCGTCAGGTTCATCGGTGAGCCAGCAGCCCGGCGCCCCTCCCCGCCTCCCGGCCCGGCTGCTGCCCCGGCTACAGCGGGAGCCGCGCCCGGGCCGCTGCAGCCCCGCCCTCCCTGGGCGCTGCCGCCGCCCTCCCGCAGCCGTGCCCTCGGGCGGCAGCGTGCGGCAGGGGCCCGGCAGGAGCCCTGCCCGCCAGGAGGGCGTGCGGCCACCGGGCTGGCAGCGTCCGTGTCGGGCAGCTGTGCCGCCTGACGCCGCCACATGCTCTGTCTTGCAGGGGTGGCCGGAGTGCTGATGATGGGGCAGAAGGAGGAGCTCCAGGTCCTCACTGAGGGTGAGTCAGGGCAGCCGTGTGGCAGCCAGCACTGCCGGGGCTGAGGGAGCAGCTGCAAATCTCGGCCCCGCAGCTACAATCCGTGCCTGGGCTGCGGAGGGCTCTGCTGCCTGTGCGGACCAGGGGCGCTGGGGGCACAGCCCGGAGAGCTTTCGGGGACACGGGGGGCATGCGTGGCCAGCACCTTCCGGCCGAAGCCCTTGTCTCCCGCTGCCTCCTGGCCACGGCAAGAGCCGGCTGGGATGGCCCTGGCAGGAGGCTTTCCTTGGATTCCCTCAATCTGGCCTCTGACCGTGGCTCTGTTCCTCTGTCTTCCAGCTCTTCAAGCCCTCAGGGAAGATGAGTGCCCATCCTGCATGAACACATGGGTACAGATGAAATTCCAAGGAAGATCTGCAGAACTTCGTTTGTCTTCTGGACCAGATGTACCTGTACCGGCCTCCTTCGATGATTTCCTGTTCCCTTCGAAGATGGGACCACCTGCAGAGCAGAAGGGACCATCTGCAGCTCCAGGCACGGCTCTGGCCGCTCACAGCTGTGAGCCTGTGTGAAGCTCCAGCAGCTCCTGCCAGCTCTTTTCCTGTTGACAGCTCCTTCCCTGCAGCCCTCAGGCCCTGCCCATGCCCTTTTTTACCTCCCAGCTCACCCCTTTGCTTCGCTTTCCCTTAATAAACTGTGTTTTTCACTTTACCCACATCTCCGTGGAGCTGAAGCGGCGCAAAACCTGAGCCCAGGCACATGCAAGGCCCCGCTGCCCTTCTCCTCCCCGCTGTGTTCCGGGCACGGACAGAGAGGAACAAGGGCAGCTCAGGCTGCAAAGGTCCCTGTCCCGCTGCTCCAGCTGCACAGCGGCGTGGACTTAAAGGGCGTGCCGAGCACGCTGAAGGGGAAAAGGACCCTGAGTGATAGAAGAGCCAACTTGAGTGTGCTCTGAACCCAGCCGTGAGGGATTCCAGTGCAGGCATCCACGAGGGCAAAGGAGCTTGCAATGGTGGAAGTTTCCACAAAGAGCTTCCAGAAAGCACAGCAATGCTCCATCCCTACACAGGGACAGGAAGAGGGCAGCGAGACCAGAGGCCGGGGTCCCTTCCCATCCCCCTGGGGCATGGCTGCAAAACAGCCGCTGTGTCTTCCCGTGCCTGTGTTTGGGCTGTGCTGAGGCCAGAGCCGGCCAGCTTGTGCTCTGCTGTGCCAAGAGCGTTCTGGGCGGGCAGGCAGAAGTGCTGCGTGCACAGTGGGGAAGGGGCTCACGAGAGCCTCCTGCGGGAACAGGGCTCTGCTCCCCGGCTGGGAACAGCCTGGTTTTGCTGCCGTGAGCGCAGGCAGGAGTTTGCGCACTTGAAGGGGCAGTGGGCAGCTCTTGTTTCTAGGGGGCCCGGGGCTGCGTGCCACAAAGGGACACAAGGAAACAGACTCGGGAGAAGGAAGATGAGCTCGAGCTGGAGTGCCTGTGCTACAAGGTGCAGAAGTAATTGAGCCTTGCCAGGGTTTCTCCTGAGTGTGTGTTGGTGTTCCCTGGGAAATGGACACATTTGGGGAAATGCCTTTGGAAGAGAGGGGCTTGCTTCCCAAGCAAAGTGCTTCCCCAGGAGTCCCCAGTGAGCTAGGTGCAGCTGTCTTCCTTTGGTCCCTGCACTCCTTTCCATCCTTGAGGCCCCTTGCACTTGGCAGAGGGGCGTGGGAAGGGAGAAGGCTGTGAGGAGCAGCTTTGGCATCTGCCTGGGCCTGCAGAGACCAAGGCAAGCACCAGCAGCAGGGTGTGTCCCCCCACTTTGAGCACAGGACAGAGGGGGATTATACCCGTCCAGCCGAGAGCCCCAAATGACTCTCAGAGAGCTGTGAATTCAAAAGCCTTTATGCCCACATTCATGCCATCTTCCCTATCTGCTGTGTTTTAACCCTTGGCAAGATGCGTTTGCCCCTAGCTTGCTGCAAGCTGCTCTGCTGCAGGGCCAGCAGCGAGCTGGCCTGTGCGGGCACCGTGGAGAGTCCTTCCCCGAGCACTTGGGGGGTCGTGGTGTGTCCAGGGCTGTGTTAGACACTCGGGACAATGGATTCCTTCCAAGCGGGGGCAACTTGGGTGGGGAGGGGATGGCCCCGTGGGGCGTGGCAGCGTGTCCCTTTGTGACACGGTGTAGCAGGTTCCCCGTGGAACCGAAAGGGACACTGTGTCTTAGCAGCCCTTTGTGACACGCGCTGACCTCAGGGCTGGCAGCCACACAGCCACTCCAGAGTGCTCGGTGCATGCAACGGGACAGGAGGTGACAGAGCGGTGCTGTGAGGTGTCCCCGCACAGCCTGCTCGTTGGTTCCTGACCCGGAGCTTTTCCGAAGCGTTCCTCCTGCGGCTGGCCTCACGGCCAGACCTCAGCATTTTGTGACTCAGAGCTTTTCTGAGACATCTACCATCCCTGCAGTCGGAGCCCTCGTGGCCAGGCCGTGGCACTTGGTGACCTCCATCGTTCACCAGGAGTCTCCTGTCATTGTGGCAGGAGACCTCGAGTGCCCTTGTCCTGTAGCCTTCCTGAGGCTCCCCTGCTGCAGGTGCCTGTAAGGCACGACTCCAGCCCTTGCTGGCTAGGGCCTTTGCCGAGGCATTTGAAAGTGCCCCCCAGGTCAGAGAGCAGGATGGCAGGCAGACTGCTCAGCCTGGTCAAGGGGCTTCGGGGCAAGAAAAGCAAAGGCCCTGCAGCTGCCCCAGTGCAGAAGCCAGCGGAGCCAGAGCAGTTGCAGACGCTGCAGGACGGTGAGTGGCAGAGCTGGGACGCAGGGCTGGTGCCTGCAGCTGCCCTGGCCCAGCCCCATCCCATCCCATCCCATCCCATCCCATCCCATCCCATCCCATCCCATCTCATCCCATGCCATGCCACCCCTGTGGACATGCCCATGGACGGGATGGGAGAGAGGCCAGGGCTGCCCCCCCGAATGGCCGTGCTCCATCCCCCAGGTGCCCGGGGGCTGTCCCTGCCTGGGGAGCGCAGGGCTGGGCTGTGTTCTCCGGCCTCTCCCGCAGCCCCTCAGCTCTGGCTGCCCTCACTCTTTGGCAGATGCAGCCAGGGATCCGACTCAAGAGCAGGAGCCCACCCGTGGCCGCTTCCAGAGAACAGCGCAGGTACCTGCGACCATCCCCACCTGGGCCGGGCCTGCTGGCGCTGCTCGGCCGGGCCCCACGCTTGGAGCAGACCATGGAACGTCCCTCTCTTCCCACCCTTCCTTCTGCTGCAGACACTGCGGAGGTTCCTGCGCCTTCGGCGCACAAAGGCCAGCGGCTCCGTGCCCGAGGCCACGGCCGAGCCCAACGCCAGGCCCAGCGAGCTGCGGGCAGAGGCTGCTGCCACAACAGCATCCTCTGACCTGGCTGCCAGCTCTGACTGGGAAAGTGATGAGGGCTGGGACGAGGCTGACATGGCCCTGACGGAGGGCATGGCCACCACCAACACCATCCCACCGGCTATCCCAGAGACTGAGGCCATGCCCACTCTCACTGTGAGTCCTAGACCCACTCTGGAGTTTTTCCAGAAGTGTTTTATTCTCTGCAGTAGCCTGGGGCCAGGGCTGAAGGCCTCCCAGGATCCCGTGGCCCCTCAAGCCGTGTCCGCTGGGCCCCCTCAGCCCCATCACAGTGGGCTGGGAGGGCAAGCACTTCTTGGGGAAAGCTGGGCAAGCTGCTACCTTGGACAGCGCTCCAAATCGTCCCCATGCTGCTTCCTCCAGGTACATGCCACGGTGAGTGCCCTGCTGCAGAGACTCACGTCCCGTGAGTCTGTGGATGCTGGGCTGCAAATGGCCATTGTCAGCCTCGCTGAACAACACCCGGCCCACGTGGTGATGAGCCTCCTGCGCTGTGCCCCAACGTGTGACGGGTAAGGGGCACAAGTGCCTCGAGAGCTCAATGCTCACCGGCCCGTAGGGCCCCTCGCCCTGTACAGCCTGTCCAGCGGCGTCTGCCACACAGGCGGAGAGCAGCGGCACCCTCGGGCCCCTCTGTTTCCTGAGCCTGCTGCCGTGCTCCCTCCCGGCCCCACGCAGCTGCTCGGGGCACGGTACTGACGCACAGCTCTGGTCCCACAGAGCCGCTGCGCTGATCTGGAGAGCCGTGGGGACCTCAGAAGTGGCCGTGGAGCAGGTGCTTCCAGCGCTGCTCTCTGCGATAGAGGAGCAGCCACCGTACGGCGGCTTCCTCTACAGTGGGGACAACGAGGCCGTCCTTGCCCTGGCTGTGAGTTTCTGGAGCTGGCCTATGCTGGCCCTCCAGGTCGCCTTCTCAGAAGCTCTCCATGCTCTCCCCACCCTGCAGCTCCCTGCCTGGGCTCAAAGCTGGGCTAGGGGCAGCAGGCCGGGTGCTCCCCCTGCCTCTCCCCTCAGGCCCTGCCTCATGGACACCTCGGCACTGAGCGCTGCCTCGGGGTGCTTTGTCTCTTGCAGGCAACTCTGGTGCTGTGGAGGATTGCAAGCATGCCCGAGTGGCACTTCGCAATCCTCCTTCATTCTCCCCACCTGCTCGTGGCTCTGCTCTTGCAAATTTTCACCACCACGGAGCAGAGGCCAGTGGACGTGGAGACCCATGGCTTCTGGAGAGCGTGCCAGGAGGAACACGGCCTTCCCAGCCAGCCCAACAGGTGCCAGTCGCCCTGTCCTTCCCACACCCTTGCGGCCAGGGCCAGTGCTCCCAGAGTGACCTGGCCTTGGCTCGGCACACAGGTTTGCAGTGCAGACAATGAAGGCTCTGCTCTCCCGACTGGGCGTTGGCAAGAACCTGCTGGCTCTGGAGTACAAGCAGCTCTGGGACAGCCTGCTCTGTGCCAACAGCCAGCACTATGCAGCAGGTCTGCTGGCCAGGTGAGATCCTCTAGTCCCCACTGCCACCGCAGGCATTAGTACCCCATTGCCGGAGTGCCCCACACAGTCCCCGGGGCTTGTAAGCGAGAGGGCCTCGTCACCGAGGGAGGGCTGAGCGCACTGCAAAGGGCTGGGAGAGGAGGATGCCCAGCAGCAGCTGCCTCCCAAGGGGCCCATGTCCCCTTGCAGAATGCTGGGGAAAGATGGGACCTCTGTGAGTCACTCCTGGGAGAGGTCTGCCTGCCCAGCTCAGGGTCTTGGTGCCTTTTTCCCCTGCCAGGGAGATGCGCTGTGCCTTGACCCCCTTGTGTCCCCACATGGCCTCGCACTTGCTCAGCCTGCTCATCGGGAAGCAGCCCCGCTGCCATCTGCCTGCCCTGGCCTTCTTTGTGGAGGTGAGCCTGATGGCCAGCGCTGCCTGGCTGAGCTGCCTCCCGGCTCTCTGGCCTCTGCGAGCTGCAGCCGCCTGGGATGCTGCCCGCGCCCGCTGCTGCTGCCTGGAGCCGGCCCTGCGCGGCCCTGGGCTCCTGCCGGCCGGCTCCCCTGCCACTGCCCTGTGCCTTTCAGCTCCCGCAGTGTCTGGACCTGAGCCAACACGGTCCCAGTGCCCTGTTGGTGCTATCCCGGCACCTGCCCAGCCAGTGCAGGGACAGGCTGCGCCTGGTGCTCAGAGGCCTCGTGGTGCTCAGCAAGGAGCCCTCGCTGGTGAGAAAGGGACAGTGGCTGAAGCCGTGCTGGCAGCGTGGGGCTGGGGAAGGCAAACCTTGGGGCTTGGCTGGGCTTGGCAGCAGAGGCACCTGCTGCCAACTCTCCCGACTCCCACTTCAGCTGCCCGAGTGCCCCGAGCAGCTGTCGGTGCTGCGGCCAGTCACGGCTTCACAGCACAGCCTGGTCTTGCACACAGGCCGGAGGAATACGCGGCCTCTATCCACACCTGGTGGAGCAGCTGGCCGATCCAGACACAGAGATGGTCGGGATGAGCCTCTCTGTGCTCACGCATGTGCTCCCGGACAAAGACCTCAAGATACCCAGCATTACCGCCCAGCAGCTGGCTGAGTCCCTCCTGCCACACTTTGAGAATGTAAGCCTCTGTGCCCCCAGCCAAGGGCACTGGACGCTGCCTGCCTGGAAACCTTGTGCCCTGTGCCCTTTTGGGCCTTTGCCCCAATGGGCCTGGAGTAGTTGGTGCTTAGGACTTTTTTTTCCTCCAGGACAACAGCCATGTGCAGCTGCTCTCCATTCAGCTCTTCAGCAAGCTGATGGAGCTGGTACTGGAAGAGAGGGAAAACGCTCTCACGACAATTGTGAGCCAGAGCCTGCTCCCTCTATTCTTACACTGGCACCATGAGAACGTGCACATGGCCGAGGTGAGGTTCACTGTGATGCTGCCGCATCCCTGGCAGGGGTCTCGCCTGCCTCCTGCCCCGACTCCCGTGTGACTCACCTGGGCTCTGGTGCCACCTGCGGCTCTCTGCTTGCTGCTCTGCAGGCGTCTGGCAAAGCCCTGCTTGGTGCGGCCCGCTTCCTGAGAAGGAGGGATCTTGAGGAGCTGCTGAGAAAGAAGCGGCGGATGAAGTTTGCCGAGAGCCTGGTAAGGACAGCCCGGCAGCCCCAGCCGCAGGCTGGAGTGGGGCAGCCCCTGCCCCCGGTGCTCAGTGTCAGGGGCCGGCAGCTGTGCCCCTGGCCAGCGCCGCAGCCAGGCCCGCCAGCCTGCGCCCCCCACGCTGCTCCCTGCCCTGGGCCGTGCGGGCCGCCTCGGCCGGTGCTGGGCGCAGGGAGCGCCCGGCCGAGAGGCAGAGCCCGCGCTGAGCCTTCCCTGCCGCCGCTCCCCGCAGCTGCTGCTGGACGAGAGCCGAGCGGCCGAGCACCTGCGCTGGGCCCTGCCGCACCTGCAGAGCCCACAGAGGCCCGTACGAGAGGCGGCCGTCAGGTTCATCGGTGAGCCAGCAGCCCGGCGCCCCTCCCCGCCTCCCGGCCCGGCTGCTGCCCCGGCTACAGCGGGAGCCGCGCCCGGGCCGCTGCAGCCCCGCCCTCCCTGGGCGCTGCCGCCGCCCTCCCGCAGCCGTGCCCTCGGGCGGCAGCGTGCGGCAGGGGCCCGGCAGGAGCCCTGCCCGCCAGGAGGGCGTGCGGCCACCGGGCTGGCAGCGTCCGTGTCGGGCAGCTGTGCCGCCTGACGCCGCCACATGCTCTGTCTTGCAGGGGTGGCCGGAGTGCTGATGATGGGGCAGAAGGAGGAGCTCCAGGTCCTCACTGAGGGTGAGTCAGGGCAGCCGTGTGGCAGCCAGCACTGCCGGGGCTGAGGGAGCAGCTGCAAATCTCGGCCCCGCAGCTACAATCCGTGCCTGGGCTGCGGAGGGCTCTGCTGCCTGTGCGGACCAGGGGCGCTGGGGGCACAGCCCGGAGAGCTTTCGGGGACACGGGGCGCATGCGTGGCCAGCACCTTCCGGCCGAAGCCCTTGTCTCCCGCTGCCTCCTGGCCACGGCAAGAGCCGGCTGGGATGGCCCTGGCAGGAGGCTTTCCTTGGATTCCCTCAATCTGGCCTCTGACCGTGGCTCTGTTCCTCTGTCTTCCAGCTCTTCAAGCCCTCAGGGAAGATGAGTGCCCATCCTGCATGAACACATGGGTACAGATGAAATTCCAAGGAAGATCTGCAGAACTTCGTTTGTCTTCTGGACCAGATGTACCTGTACCGGCCTCCTTCGATGATTTCCTGTTCCCTTCGAAGATGGGACCACCTGCAGAGCAGAAGGGACCATCTGCAGCTCCAGGCACGGCTCTGGCCGCTCACAGCTGTGAGCCTGTGTGAAGCTCCAGCAGCTCCTGCCAGCTCTTTTCCTGTTGACAGCTCCTTCCCTGCAGCCCTCAGGCCCTGCCCATGCCCTTTTTTACCTCCCAGCTCACCCCTTTGCTTCGCTTTCCCTTAATAAACTGTGTTTTTCACTTTACCCACATCTCCGTGGAGCTGAAGCGGCGCAAAACCTGAGCCCAGGCACATGCAAGGCCCCGCTGCCCTTCTCCTCCCCGCTGTGTTCCGGGCACGGACAGAGAGGAACAAGGGCAGCTCAGGCTGCAAAGGTCCCTGTCCCGCTGCTCCAGCTGCACAGCGGCGTGGACTTAAAGGGCGTGCCGAGCACGCTGAAGGGGAAAAGGACCCTGAGTGATAGAAGAGCCAACTTGAGTGTGCTCTGAACCCAGCCGTGAGGGATTCCAGTGCAGGCATCCACGAGGGCAAAGGAGCTTGCAATGGTGGAAGTTTCCACAAAGAGCTTCCAGAAAGCACAGCAATGCTCCATCCCTACACAGGGACAGGAAGAGGGCAGCGAGACCAGAGGCCGGGGTCCCTTCCCATCCCCCTGGGGCATGGCTGCAAAACAGCCGCTGTGTCTTCCCGTGCCTGTGTTTGGGCTGTGCTGAGGCCAGAGCCGGCCAGCTTGTGCTCTGCTGTGCCAAGAGCGTTCTGGGCGGGCAGGCAGAAGTGCTGCGTGCACAGTGGGGAAGGGGCTCACGAGAGCCTCCTGCGGGAACAGGGCTCTGCTCCCCGGCTGGGAACAGCCTGGTTTTGCTGCCGTGAGCGCAGGCAGGAGTTTGCGCACTTGAAGGGGCAGTGGGCAGCTCTTGTTTCTAGGGGGCCCGGGGCTGCGTGCCACAAAGGGACACAAGGAAACAGACTCGGGAGAAGGAAGATGAGCTCGAGCTGGAGTGCCTGTGCTACAAGGTGCAGAAGTAATTGAGCCTTGCCAGGGTTTCTCCTGAGTGTGTGTTGGTGTTCCCTGGGAAATGGACACATTTGGGGAAATGCCTTTGGAAGAGAGGGGCTTGCTTCCCAAGCAAAGTGCTTCCCCAGGAGTCCCCAGTGAGCTAGGTGCAGCTGTCTTCCTTTGGTCCCTGCACTCCTTTCCATCCTTGAGGCCCCTTGCACTTGGCAGAGGGGCGTGGGAAGGGAGAAGGCTGTGAGGAGCAGCTTTGGCATCTGCCTGGGCCTGCAGAGACCAAGGCAAGCACCAGCAGCAGGGTGTGTCCCCCCACTTTGAGCACAGGACAGAGGGGGATTATACCCGTCCAGCCGAGAGCCCCAAATGACTCTCAGAGAGCTGTGAATTCAAAAGCCTTTATGCCCACATTCATGCCATCTTCCCTATCTGCTGTGTTTTAACCCTTGGCAAGATGCGTTTGCCCCTAGCTTGCTGCAAGCTGCTCTGCTGCAGGGCCAGCAGCGAGCTGGCCTGTGCGGGCACCGTGGAGAGTCCTTCCCCGAGCACTTGGGGGGTCGTGGTGTGTCCAGGGCTGTGTTAGACACTCGGGACAATGGATTCCTTCCAAGCGGGGGCAACTTGGGTGGGGAGGGGATGGCCCCGTGGGGCGTGGCAGCGTGTCCCTTTGTGACACGGTGTAGCAGGTTCCCCGTGGAACCGAAAGGGACACTGTGTCTTAGCAGCCCTTTGTGACACGCGCTGACCTCAGGGCTGGCAGCCACACAGCCACTCCAGAGTGCTCGGTGCATGCAACGGGACAGGAGGTGACAGAGCGGTGCTGTGAGGTGTCCCCGCACAGCCTGCTCGTTGGTTCCTGACCCGGAGCTTTTCCGAAGCGTTCCTCCTGCGGCTGGCCTCACGGCCAGACCTCAGCATTTTGTGACTCAGAGCTTTTCTGAGACATCTACCATCCCTGCAGTCGGAGCCCTCGTGGCCAGGCCGTGGCACTTGGTGACCTCCATCGTTCACCAGGAGTCTCCTGTCATTGTGGCAGGAGACCTCGAGTGCCCTTGTCCTGTAGCCTTCCTGAGGCTCCTCTGCTGCAGGTGCCTGCAAGGCACGACTCCAGCCCTTGCTGGCTAGGGCCTTTGCCGAGGCATTTGAAAGTGCCCCCCAGGTCAGAGAGCAGGATGGCAGGCAGACTGCTCAGCCTGGTCAAGGGGCTTCGGGGCAAGAAAAGCAAAGGCCCTGCAGCTGCCCCAGTGCAGAAGCCAGCGGAGCCAGAGCAGTTGCAGACGCTGCAGGACGGTGAGTGGCAGAGCTGGGACGCAGGGCTGGTGCCTGCAGCTGCCCTGGCCCAGCCCCATCCCATCCCATCCCATCCCATCCCATCCCATCCCATCTCATCCCATGCCATGCCACCCCTGTGGACATGCCCATGGACGGGATGGGAGAGAGGCCAGGGCTGCCCCCCCGAATGGCCGTGCTCCATCCCCCAGGTGCCCGGGGGCTGTCCCTGCCTGGGGAGCGCAGGGCTGGGCTGTGTTCTCCGGCCTCTCCCGCAGCCCCTCAGCTCTGGCTGCCCTCACTCTTTGGCAGATGCAGCCAGGGATCCGACTCAAGAGCAGGAGCCCACCCGTGGCCGCTTCCAGAGAGCAGCGCAGGTACCTGCGACCATCCCCACCTGGGCCGGGCCTGCTGGCGCTGCTCGGCCGGGCCCCACGCTTGGAGCAGACCATGGAACGTCCCTCTCTTCCCACCCTTCCTTCTGCTGCAGACACTGCGGAGGTTCCTGCGCCTTCGGCGCACAAAGGCCAGCGGCTCCGTGCCCGAGGCCACGGCCGAGCCCGACGCCAGGCCCAGCGAGCTGCGGGCAGAGGCTGCTGCCACAACAGCATCCTCTGACCTGGCTGCCAGCTCTGACTGGGAAAGTGATGAGGGCTGGGACGAGGCTGACATGGCCCTGACGGAGGGCATGGCCACCACCAACACCATCCCACCGGCTATCCCAGAGACTGAGGCCATGCCCACTCTCACTGTGAGTCCTAGACCCACTCTGGAGTTTTTCCAGAAGTGTTTTATTCTCTGCAGTAGCCTGGGGCCAGGGCTGAAGGCCTCCCAGGATCCCGTGGCCCCTCAAGCCGTGTCCGCTGGGCCCCCTCAGCCCCATCACAGTGGGCTGGGAGGGCAAGCACTTCTTGGGGAAAGCTGGGCAAGCTGCTACCTTGGACAGCGCTCCAAATCGTCCCCATGCTGCTTCCTCCCGGTACATGCCACGGTGAGTGCCCTGCTGCAGAGACTCACGTCCCGTGAGTCTGTGGATGCTGGGCTGCAAATGGCCATTGTCAGCCTCGCTGAACAACACCCGGCCCACGTGGTGATGAGCCTCCTGCGCTGTGCCCCAACGTGTGACGGGTAAGGGGCACAAGTGCCTCGAGAACTCGATGCTCACCGGCCCGTAGGGCCCCTCGCCCTGTACAGCCTGTCCAGCGGCGTCTGCCACACAGGCGGAGAGCAGCGGCACCCTCGGGCCCCTCTGTTTCCTGAGCCTGCTGCCGTGCTCCCTCCCGGCCCCACGCAGCTGCTCGGGGCACGGTACTGACGCACAGCTCTGGTCCCACAGAGCCGCTGCGCTGATCTGGAGAGCCGTGGGGACCTCAGAAGTGGCCGTGGAGCAGGTGCTTCCAGCGCTGCTCTCTGCGATAGAGGAGCAGCCACCGTACGGCGGCTTCCTCTACAGTGGGGACAACGAGGCCGTCCTTGCCCTGGCTGTGAGTTTCTGGAGCTGGCCTATGCTGGCCCTCCAGGTCGCCTTCTCAGAAGCTCTCCATGCTCTCCCCACCCTGCAGCTCCCTGCCTGGGCTCAAAGCTGGGCTAGGGGCAGCAGGCCGGGTGCTCCCCCTGCCTCTCCCCTCAGGCCCTGCCTCATGGACACCTCGGCACTGAGCGCTGCCTCGGGGTGCTTTGTCTCTTGCAGGCAACTCTGGTGCTGTGGAGGATTGCAAGCATGCCCGAGTGGCACTTCGCAATCCTCCTTCATTCTCCCCACCTGCTCGTGGCTCTGCTCTTGCAAATTTTCACCACCACGGAGCAGAGGCCAGTGGACGTGGAGACCCATGGCTTCTGGAGAGCGTGCCAGGAGGAACACGGCCTTCCCAGCCAGCCCAACAGGTGCCAGTCGCCCTGTCCTTCCCACACCCTTGCGGCCAGGGCCAGTGCTCCCAGAGTGACCTGGCCTTGGCTCGGCACACAGGTTTGCAGTGCAGACAATGAAGGCTCTGCTCTCCCGACTGGGCGTTGGCAAGAACCTGCTGGCTCTGGAGTACAAGCAGCTCTGGGACAGCCTGCTCTGTGCCAACAGCCAGCACTATGCAGCAGGTCTGCTGGCCAGGTGAGATCCTCTAGTCCCCACTGCCACCGCAGGCATTAGTACCCCATTGCCGGAGTGCCCCACACAGTCCCCGGGGCTTGTAAGCGAGAGGGCCTCGTCACCGAGGGAGGGCTGAGCGCACTGCAAAGGGCTGGGAGAGGAGGATGCCCAGCAGCAGCTGCCTCCCAAGGGGCCCATGTCCCCTTGCAGAATGCTGGGGAAAGATGGGACCTCTGTGAGTCACTCCTGGGAGAGGTCTGCCTGCCCAGCTCAGGGTCTTGGTGCCTTTTTCCCCTGCCAGGGAGATGCGCTGTGCCTTGACCCCCTTGTGTCCCCACATGGCCTCGCACTTGCTCAGCCTGCTCATCGGGAAGCAGCCCCGCTGCCATCTGCCTGCCCTGGCCTTCTTTGTGGAGGTGAGCCTGATGGCCAGCGCTGCCTGGCTGAGCTGCCTCCCGGCTCTCTGGCCTCTGGGAGCTGCAGCCGCCTGGGATGCTGCCCGCGCCCGCTGCTGCTGCCTGGAGCCGGCCCTGCGCGGCCCTGGGCTCCTGCCAGCCGGCTCCCCTGCCACTGCCCTGTGCCTTTCAGCTCCTGCAGTGTCTGGACCTGAGCCAACACGGTCCCAGTGCCCTGTTGGTGCTATCCCGGCACCTGCCCAGCCAGTGCAGGGACAGGCTGCGCCTGGCGCTCAGAGGCCTCGTGGTGCTCAGCAAGGAGCCCTCGCTGGTGAGAAAGGGACAGTGGCTGAAGCCGTGCTGGCAGCGTGGGGCTGGGGAAGGCAAACCTTGGGGCTTGGCTGGGCTTGGCAGCAGAGGCACCTGCTGCCAACTCTCCCGACTCCCACTTCAGCTGCCCGAGTGCCCCGAGCAGCTGTCGGTGCTGCGGCCAGTCACGGCTTCACAGCACAGCCTGGTCTTGCACACAGGCCGGAGGAATACGCGGCCTCTATCCACACCTGGTGGAGCAGCTGGCCGATCCAGACACAGAGATGGTCGGGATGAGCCTCTCTGTGCTCACGCATGTGCTCCCGGACAAAGACCTCAAGATACCCAGCATTACCGCCCAGCAGCTGGCTGAGTCCCTCCTGCCACACTTTGAGAATGTAAGCCTCTGTGCCCCCAGCCAAGGGCACTGGACGCTGCCTGCCTGGAAACCTTGTGCCCTGTGCCCTTTTGGGCCTTTGCCCCAATGGGCCTGGAGTAGTTGGTGCTTAGGACTTTTTTTTCCTCCAGGACAACAGCCATGTGCAGCTGCTCTCCATTCAGCTCTTCAGCAAGCTGATGGAGCTGGTACTGGAAGAGAGGGAAAACGCTCTCACGACAATTGTGAGCCAGAGCCTGCTCCCTCTATTCTTACACTGGCACCATGAGAACGTGCACATGGCCGAGGTGAGGTTCACTGTGATGCTGCCGCATCCCTGGCAGGGGTCTCGCCTGCCTCCTGCCCCGACTCCCGTGTGACTCACCTGGGCTCTGGTGCCACCTGCGGCTCTCTGCTTGCTGCTCTGCAGGCGTCTGGCAAAGCCCTGCTTGGTGCGGCCCGCTTCCTGAGAAGGAGGGATCTTGAGGAGCTGCTGAGAAAGAAGCGGCGGATGAAGTTTGCCGAGAGCCTGGTAAGGATAGCCCGGCAGCCCCAGCCGCAGGCTGGAGTGGGGCAGCCCCTGCCCCCGGTGCTTAGTGTCAGGGGCCGGCAGCTGTGCCCCTGGCCAGCGCCGCAGCCGGGCCCGCCAGCCTGCGCCCCCCACGCTGCTCCCTGCCCTGGGCCGTGCGGGCCGCCTCGGCCGGTGCTGGGCGCAGGGAGCGCCCGGCCGAGAGGCAGAGCCCGCGCTGAGCCTTCCCTGCCGCCGCTCCCCGCAGCTGCTGCTGGACGAGAGCCGAGCGGCCGAGCACCTGCGCTGGGCCCTGCCGCACCTGCAGAGCCCACAGAGGCCCGTACGAGAGGCGGCCGTCAGGTTCATCGGTGAGCCAGCAGCCCGGCGCCCCTCCCCGCCTCCCGGCCCGGCTGCTGCCCCGGCTACAGCGGGAGCCGCGCCCGGGCCGCTGCAGCCCCGCCCTCCCTGGGCGCTGCCGCCGCCCTCCCGCAGCCGTGCCCTCGGGCGGCAGCGTGCGGCAGGGGCCCGGCAGGAGCCCTGCCCGCCAGGAGGGCGTGCGGCCACCGGGCTGGCAGCGTCCGTGTCGGGCAGCTGTGCCGCCTGACGCCGCCACATGCTCTGTCTTGCAGGGGTGGCCGGAGTGCTGATGATGGGGCAGAAGGAGGAGCTCCAGGTCCTCACTGAGGGTGAGTCAGGGCAGCCGTGTGGCAGCCAGCACTGCCGGGGCTGAGGGAGCAGCTGCAAATCTCGGCCCCGCAGCTACAATCCGTGCCTGGGCTGCGGAGGGCTCTGCTGCCTGTGCGGACCAGGGGCGCTGGGGGCACAGCCCGGAGAGCTTTCGGGGACACGGGGGGCATGCGTGGCCAGCACCTTCCGGCCGAAGCCCTTGTCTCCCGCTGCCTCCTGGCCACGGCAAGAGCCGGCTGGGATGGCCCTGGCAGGAGGCTTTCCTTGGATTCCCTCAATCTGGCCTCTGACCGTGGCTCTGTTCCTCTGTCTTCCAGCTCTTCAAGCCCTCAGGGAAGATGAGTGCCCATCCTGCATGAACACATGGGTACAGATGAAATTCCAAGGAAGATCTGCAGAACTTCGTTTGTCTTCTGGACCAGATGTACCTGTACCGGCCTCCTTCGATGATTTCCTGTTCCCTTCGAAGATGGGACCACCTGCAGAGCAGAAGGGACCATCTGCAGCTCCAGGCACGGCTCTGGCCGCTCACAGCTGTGAGCCTGTGTGAAGCTCCAGCAGCTCCTGCCAGCTCTTTTCCTGTTGACAGCTCCTTCCCTGCAGCCCTCAGGCCCTGCCCATGCCCTTTTTTACCTCCCAGCTCACCCCTTTGCTTCGCTTTCCCTTAATAAACTGTGTTTTTCACTTTACCCACATCTCCGTGGAGCTGAAGCGGCGCAAAACCTGAGCCCAGGCACATGCAAGGCCCCGCTGCCCTTCTCCTCCCCGCTGTGTTCCGGGCACGGACAGAGAGGAACAAGGGCAGCTCAGGCTGCAAAGGTCCCTGTCCCGCTGCTCCAGCTGCACAGCGGCGTGGACTTAAAGGGCGTGCCAAGCACGCTGAAGGGGAAAAGGACCCTGAGTGATAGAAGAGCCAACTTGAGTGTGCTCTGAACCCAGCCGTGAGGGATTCCAGTGCAGGCATCCACGAGGGCAAAGGAGCTTGCAATGGTGGAAGTTTCCACAAAGAGCTTCCAGAAAGCACAGCAATGCTCCATCCCTACACAGGGACAGGAAGAGGGCAGCGAGACCAGAGGCCGGGGTCCCTTCCCATCCCCCTGGGGCATGGCTGCAAAACAGCCGCTGTGTCTTCCCGTGCCTGTGTTTGGGCTGTGCTGAGGCCAGAGCCGGCCAGCTTGTGCTCTGCTGTGCCAAGAGCGTTCTGGGCGGGCAGGCAGAAGTGCTGCGTGCACAGTGGGGAAGGGGCTCACGAGAGCCTCCTGCGGGAACAGGGCTCTGCTCCCCGGCTGGGAACAGCCTGGTTTTGCTGCCGTGAGCGCAGGCAGGAGTTTGCGCACTTGAAGGGGCAGTGGGCAGCTCTTGTTTCTAGGGGGCCCGGGGCTGCGTGCCACAAAGGGACACAAGGAAACAGACTCGGGAGAAGGAAGATGAGCTCGAGCTGGAGTGCCTGTGCTACAAGGTGCAGAAGTAATTGAGCCTTGCCAGGGTTTCTCCTGAGTGTGTGTTGGTGTTCCCTGGGAAATGGACACATTTGGGGAAATGCCTTTGGAAGAGAGGGGCTTGCTTCCCAAGCAAAGTGCTTCCCCAGGAGTCCCCAGTGAGCTAGGTGCAGCTGTCTTCCTTTGGTCCCTGCACTCCTTTCCATCCTTGAGGCCCCTTGCACTTGGCAGAGGGGCGTGGGAAGGGAGAAGGCTGTGAGGAGCAGCTTTGGCATCTGCCTGGGCCTGCAGAGACCAAGGCAAGCACCAGCAGCAGGGTGTGTCCCCCCACTTTGAGCACAGGACAGAGGGGGATTATACCCGTCCAGCCGAGAGCCCCAAATGACTCTCAGAGAGCTGTGAATTCAAAAGCCTTTATGCCCACATTCATGCCATCTTCCCTATCTGCTGTGTTTTAACCCTTGGCAAGATGCGTTTGCCCCTAGCTTGCTGCAAGCTGCTCTGCTGCAGGGCCAGCAGCGAGCTGGCCTGTGCGGGCACCGTGGAGAGTCCTTCCCCGAGCACTTGGGGGGTCGTGGTGTGTCCAGGGCTGTGTTAGACACTCGGGACAATGGATTCCTTCCAAGCGGGGACACCTTGGGTGGAGAGGGGATGGCCCCGTGGGGCGTGGCAGCGTGTCCCTTTGTGACACGGTGTAGCAGGTTCCCCGTGGAACCGAAAGGGACACTGTGTCTTAGCAGCCCTTTGTGACACGCGCTGACCTCAGGGCTGGCAGCCACACAGCCACTCCAGAGTGCTCGGTGCATGCAACGGGACAGGAGGTGACAGAGCAGTGCTGTGAGGTGTCCCCGCACAGCCTGCTCGTTGGTTCCTGACCCGGAGCTTTTCCGAAGCGTTCCTCCTGCGGCTGGCCTCACGGCCAGACCTCAGCATTTTGTGACTCAGAGCTTTTCTGAGACATCTACCATCCCTGCAGTCGGAGCCCTCGTGGCCAGGCCGTGGCACTTGGTGACCTCCATCGTTCACCAGGAGTCTCCTGTCATTGTGGCAGGAGACCTCGAGTGCCCTTGTCCTGTAGCCTTCCTGAGGCTCCTCTGCTGCAGGTGCCTGCAAGGCACGACTCCAGCCCTTGCTGGCTAGGGCCTTTGCCGAGGCATTTGAAAGTGCCCCCCAGGTCAGAGAGCAGGATGGCGGGCAGACTGCTCAGCCTGGTCAAGGGGCTTCGGGGCAAGAAAAGCAAAGGCCCTGCAGCTGCCCCAGTGCAGCAGCCAGCGGAGCCAGAGCAGTTGCAGACGCTGCAGGACGGTGAGTGGCAGAGCTGGGACGCAGGGCTGGTGCCTGCAGCTGCCCTGGCCCAGCCCCATCCCATCCCATCCCATCCCATCCAATCCCATCCCATGCCATGCCACCCCTGTGGACATGCCCATGGACGGGATGGGAGAGAGTCCAGGGCTGCCCCCGCGAATGGCCGTGCTCCATCCCCCAGGTGCCCGGGGGCTGTCCCTGCCTGGGGAGCGCAGGGCTGGGCTGTGTTCTCCGGCCTCTCCCGCAGCCCCTCAGCTCTGGCTGCCCTCACTCTTTGGCAGATGCAGCCAGGGATCCGACTCAAGAGCAGGAGCCCACCCGTGGCCGCTTCCAGAGAGCAGCGCAGGTACCTGCGACCATCCCCACCTGGGCCGGGCCTGCTGGCGCTGCTCGGCCGGGCCCCACGCTTGGAGCAGACCATGGAACGTCCCTCTCTTCCCACCCTTCCTTCTGCTGCAGACACTGCGGAGGTTCCTGCGCCTTCGGCGCACAAAGGCCAGCGGCTCCGCGCCCGAGGCCACGGCCGAGCCCGACGCCAGGCCCAGCAAGCTGCGGGCAGAGGCTGCTGCCACAACAGCATCCTCTGACCTGGCTGCCAGCTCTGACTGGGAAAGTGATGAGGGCTGGGACGAGGCTGACATGGCCCTGACGGAGGGCATGGCCACCACCAACACCATCCCACCGGCTATCCCAGAGACTGAGGCCATGCCCACTCTCACTGTGAGTCCTAGACCCACTCTGGAGTTTTTCCAGAAGTGTTTTATTCTCTGCAGTAGCCTGGGGCCAGGGCTGAAGGCCTCCCAGGATCCCGTGGCCCCTCAAGCCGTGTCCGCTGGGCCCCCTCAGCCCCATCACAGTGGGCTGGGAGGGCAAGCACTTCTTGGGGAAAGCTGGGCAAGCTGCTACCTTGGACAGCGCTCCAAATCGTCCCCATGCTGCTTCCTCCAGGTACATGCCACGGTGAGTGCCCTGCTGCAGAGACTCACGTCCCGTGAGTCTGTGGATGCTGGGCTGCAAATGGCCATTGTCAGCCTCGCTGAACAACACCCGGCCCACGTGGTGATGAGCCTCCTGCGCTGTACCCCAACGTGTGACGGGTAAGGGGCACAAGTGCCTCGAGAGCTCAATGCTCACCGGCTCGTAGGGCCCCTCGCCCTGTACAGCCTGTCCAGCGGCGTCTGCCACACAGGCGGAGAGCAGCGGCACCCTCGGGCCCCTCTGTTTCCTGAGCCTGCTGCCGTGCTCCCTCCCGGTCCCACGCAGCTGCTCGGGGCACGGTACTGACGCACAGCTCTGGTCCCACAGAGCCGCTGCGCTGATCTGGAGAGCCGTGGGGACCTCAGAAGTGGCCGTGGAGCAGGTGCTTCCAGCGCTGCTCTCTGCGATAGAGGAGCAGCCACCGTACGGCGGCTTCCTCTACAGTGGGGACAACGAGGCCGTCCTTGCCCTGGCTGTGAGTTTCTGGAGCTGGCCTATGCTGGCCCTCCAGGTCGCCTTCTCAGAAGCTCTCCATGCTCTCCCCACCCTGCAGCTCCCTGCCTGGGCTCAAAGCTGGGCTAGGGGCAGCAGGCCGGGTGCTCCCCCTGCCTCTCCCCTCAGGCCCTGCCTCATGGACACCTCGGCACTGAGCGCTGCCTCGGGGTGCTTTGTCTCTTGCAGGCAACTCTGGTGCTGTGGAGGATTGCAAGCATGCCCGAGTGGCACTTCGCAATCCTCCTTCATTCTCCCCACCTGCTCGTGGCTCTGCTCTTGCAAATTTTCACCACCACGGAGCAGAGGCCAGTGGACGTGGAGACCCATGGCTTCTGGAGAGCGTGCCAGGAGGAACACGGCCTTCCCAGCCAGCCCAACAGGTGCCAGTCGCCCTGTCCTTCCCACACCCTTGCGGCCAGGGCCAGTGCTCCCAGAGTGACCTGGCCTTGGCTCGGCACACAGGTTTGCAGTGCAGACAATGAAGGCTCTGCTCTCCCGACTGGGCGTTGGCAAGAACCTGCTGGCTCTGGAGTACAAGCAGCTCTGGGACAGCCTGCTCTGTGCCAACTATGCAGCAGGTCTGCTGGCCAGGTGAGATCCTCTAGTCCCCACTGCCACCACCGGCATTAGTACCCCATTGCCGGAGTGCCCCACACAGTCCCCGGGGCTTGTAAGCGAGAGGGCCTCGTCACCGAGGGAGGGCTGAGCGCACTGCAAAGGGCTGGGAGAGGAGGATGCCCAGCAGCAGCTGCCTCCCAAGGGGCCCATGTCCCCTTGCAGAATGCTGGGGAAAGATGGGACCTCTGTGAGTCACTCCTGGGAGAGGTCTGCCTGCCCAGCTCAGGGTCTTGGTGCCTTTTTCCCCTGCCAGGGAGATGCGCTGTGCCTTGACCCCCTTGTGTCCCCACATGGCCTCGCACTTGCTCAGCCTGCTCATCGGGAAGCAGCCCCGCTGCCATCTGCCTGCCCTGGCCTTCTTTGTGGAGGTGAGCCTGATGGCCAGCGCTGCCTGGCTGAGCTGCCTCCCGGCTCTCTGGCCTCTGCGAGCTGCAGCCGCCTGGGATGCTGCCCGCGCCCGCTGCTGCTGCCTGGAGCCGGCCCTGCGCGGCCCTGGGCTCCTGCCGGCCGGCTCCCCTGCCACTGCCCTGTGCCTTTCAGCTCCTGCAGTGTCTGGACCTGAGCCAACACGGTCCCAGTGCCCTGTTGGTGCTATCCCGGCACCTGCCCAGCCAGTGCAGGGACAGGCTGCGCCTGGCGCTCAGAGGCCTCGTGGTGCTCAGCAAGGAGCCCTCGCTGGTGAGAAAGGGACAGTGGCTGAAGCCGTGCTGGCAGCGTGGGGCTGGGGAAGGCAAACCTTGGGGCTTGGCTGGGCTTGGCAGCAGAGGCACCTGCTGCCAACTCTCCCGACTCCCACTTCAGCTGCCCGAGTGCCCCGAGCAGCTGTCGGTGCTGCGGCCAGTCACGGCTTCACAGCACAGCCTGGTCTTGCACACAGGCCGGAGGAATACGCGGCCTCTATCCACACCTGGTGGAGCAGCTGGCCGATCCAGACACAGAGATGGTCGGGATGAGCCTCTCTGTGCTCACGCATGTGCTCCCGGACAAAGACCTCAAGATACCCAGCATTACCGCCCAGCAGCTGGCTGAGTCCCTCCTGCCACACTTTGAGAATGTAAGCCTCTGTGCCCCCAGCCAAGGGCACCGGACGCTGCCTGCCTGGAAACCTTGTGCCCTGTGCCCTTTTGGGCCTTTGCCCCAATGGGCCTGGAGTAGTTGGTGCTTAGGACTTTTTTTTCCTCCAGGACAACAGCCATGTGCAGCTGCTCTCCATTCAGCTCTTCAGCAAGCTGATGGAGCTGGTACTGGAAGAGAGGGAAAACGCTCTCACGACAATTGTGAGCCAGAGCCTGCTCCCTCTATTCTTACACTGGCACCATGAGAACGTGCACATGGCCGAGGTGAGGTTCACTGTGATGCTGCCGCATCCCTGGCAGGGGTCTCGCCTGCCTCCTGCCCCGACTCCCGTGTGACTCACCTGGGCTCTGGTGCCACCTGCGGCTCTCTGCTTGCTGCTCTGCAGGCGTCTGGCGAAGCCCTGCTTGGTGCGGCCCGCTTCCTGAGAAGGAGGGATCTTGAGGAGCTGCTGAGAAAGAAGCGGCAGATGAAGTTTGCCGAGAGCCTGGTAAGGACAGCCCGGCAGCCCCAGCCGCAGGCTGGAGTGGGGCAGCCCCTGCCCCCGGTGCTTAGTGTCAGGGGCCGGCAGCTGTGCCCCTGGCCAGCGCCGCAGCCGGGCCCGCCAGCCTGCGCCCCCCACGCTGCTCCCTGCCCTGGGCCGTGCGGGCCGCCTCGGCCGGTGCTGGGCGCAGGGAGCGCCCGGCCGAGAGGCAGAGCCCGCGCTGAGCCTTCCCTGCCGCCGCTCCCCGCAGCTGCTGCTGGACGAGAGCCGAGCGGCCGAGCACCTGCGCTGGGCCCTGCCGCACCTGCAGAGCCCACAGAGGCCCGTACGAGAGGCGGCCGTCAGGTTCATCGGTGAGCCAGCAGCCCGGCGCCCCTCCCCGCCTCCCGGCCCGGCTGCTGCCCCGGCTACAGCGGGAGCCGCGCCCGGGCCGCTGCAGCCCCGCCCTCCCTGGGCGCTGCCGCCGCCCTCCCGCAGCCGTGCCCTCGGGCGGCAGCGTGCGGCAGGGGCCCGGCAGGAGCCCTGCCCGCCAGGAGGGCGTGCGGCCACCGGGCTGGCAGCGTCCGTGTCGGGCAGCTGTGCCGCCTGACGCCGCCACATGCTCTGTCTTGCAGGGGTGGCCGGAGTGCTGATGATGGGGCAGAAGGAGGAGCTCCAGGTCCTCACTGAGGGTGAGTCAGGGCAGCCGTGTGGCAGCCAGCACTGCCGGGGCTGAGGGAGCAGCTGCAAATCTCGGCCCCGCAGCTACAATCCGTGCCTGGGCTGCGGAGGGCTCTGCTGCCTGTGCGGACCAGGGGCGCTGGGGGCACAGCCCGGAGAGCTTTCGGGGACACGGGGGGCATGCGTGGCCAGCACCTTCCGGCCGAAGCCCTTGTCTCCCGCTGCCTCCTGGCCACGGCAAGAGCCGGCTGGGATGGCCCTGGCAGGAGGCTTTCCTTGGATTCCCTCAATCTGGCCTCTGACCGTGGCTCTGTTCCTCTGTCTTCCAGCTCTTCAAGCCCTCAGGGAAGATGAGTGCCCATCCTGCATGAACACATGGGTACAGATGAAATTCCAAGGAAGATCTGCAGAACTTCGTTTGTCTTCTGGACCAGATGTACCTGTACCGGCCTCCTTCGATGATTTCCTGTTCCCTTCGAAGATGGGACCACCTGCAGAGCAGAAGGGACCATCTGCAGCTCCAGGCACGGCTCTGGCCGCTCACAGCTGTGAGCCTGTGTGAAGCTCCAGCAGCTCCTGCCAGCTCTTTTCCTGTTGACAGCTCCTTCCCTGCAGCCCTCAGGCCCTGCCCATGCCCTTTTTTACCTCCCAGCTCACCCCTTTGCTTCGCTTTCCCTTAATAAACTGTGTTTTTCACTTTACCCACATCTCCGTGGAGCTGAAGCGGCGCAAAACCTGAGCCCAGGCACATGCAAGGCCCCGCTGCCCTTCTCCTCCCCGCTGTGTTCCGGGCACGGACAGAGAGGAACAAGGGCAGCTCAGGCTGCAAAGGTCCCTGTCCCGCTGCTCCAGCTGCACAGCGGCGTGGACTTAAAGGGCGTGCCGAGCACACTGAAGGGGAAAAGGACCCTGAGTGATAGAAGAGCCAACTTGAGTGTGCTCTGAACCCAGCCGTGAGGGATTCCAGTGCAGGCATCCACGAGGGCAAAGGAGCTTGCAATGGTGGAAGTTTCCACAAAGAGCTTCCAGAAAGCACAGCAATGCTCCATCCCTACACAGGGACAGGAAGAGGGCAGCGAGACCAGAGGCCGGGGTCCCTTCCCATCCCCCTGGGGCATGGCTGCAAAACAGCCGCTGTGTCTTCCCGTGCCTGTGTTTGGGCTGTGCTGAGGCCAGAGCCGGCCAGCTTGTGCTCTGCTGTGCCAAGAGCGTTCTGGGCGGGCAGGCAGAAGTGCTGCGTGCACAGTGGGGAAGGGGCTCACGAGAGCCTCCTGCGGGAACAGGGCTCTGCTCCCCGGCTGGGAACAGCCTGGTTTTGCTGCCGTGAGCGCAGGCAGGAGTTTGCGCACTTGAAGGGGCAGTGGGCAGCTCTTGTTTCTAGGGGGCCCGGGGCTGCGTGCCACAAAGGGACACAAGGAAACAGACTCGGGAGAAGGAAGATGAGCTCGAGCTGGAGTGCCTGTGCTACAAGGTGCAGAAGTAATTGAGCCTTGCCAGGGCTTCTCCTGAGTGTGTGTTGGTGTTCCCTGGGAAATGGACACATTTGGGGAAATGCCTTTGGAAGAGAGGGGCTTGCTTCCCAAGCAAAGTGCTTCCCCAGGAGTCCCCAGTGAGCTAGGTGCAGCTGTCTTCCTTTGGTCCCTGCACTCCTTTCCATCCTTGAGGCCCCTTGCACTTGGCAGAGGGGCGTGGGAAGGGAGAAGGCTGTGAGGAGCAGCTTTGGCATCTGCCTGGGCCTGCAGAGACCAAGGCAAGCACCAGCAGCAGGGTGTGTCCCCCCACTTTGAGCACAGGACAGAGGGGGATTATACCCGTCCAGCCGAGAGCCCCAAATGACTCTCAGAGAGCTGTGAATTCAAAAGCCTTTATGCCCACATTCATGCCATCTTCCCTATCTGCTGTGTTTTAACCCTTGGCAAGATGCGTTTGCCCCTAGCTTGCTGCAAGCTGCTCTGCTGCAGGGCCAGCAGCGAGCTGGCCTGTGCGGGCACCGTGGAGAGTCCTTCCCCGAGCACTTGGGGGGTCGTGGTGTGTCCAGGGCTGTGTTAGACACTCGGGACAATGGATTCCTTCCAAGCGGGGGCAACTTGGGTGGGGAGGGGATGGCCCCGTGGGGCGTGGCAGCGTGTCCCTTTGTGACACGGTGTAGCAGGTTCCCCGTGGAACCGAAAGGGACACTGTGTCTTAGCAGCCCTTTGTGACACGCGCTGACCTCAGGGCTGGCAGCCACACAGCCACTCCAGAGTGCTCGGTGCATGCAACGGGACAGGAGGTGACAGAGCGGTGCTGTGAGGTGTCCCCGCACAGCCTGCTCGTTGGTTCCTGACCCGGAGCTTTTCCGAAGCGTTCCTCCTGCGGCTGGCCTCACGGCCAGACCTCAGCATTTTGTGACTCAGAGCTTTTCTGAGACATCTACCATCCCTGCAGTCGGAGCCCTCGTGGCCAGGCCGTGGCACTTGGTGACCTCCATCGTTCACCAGGAGTCTCCTGTCATTGTGGCAGGAGACCTCAAGTGCCCTTGTCCTGTAGCCTTCCTGAGGCTCCTCTGCTGCAGGTGCCTGCAAGGCACGACTCCAGCCCTTGCTGGCTAGGGCCTTTGCCGAGGCATTTGAAAGTGCCCCCCAGGTCAGAGAGCAGGATGGCGGGCAGACTGCTCAGCCTGGTCAAGGGGCTTCGGGGCAAGAAAAGCAAAGGCCCTGCAGCTGCCCCAGTGCAGCAGCCAGCGGAGCCAGAGCAGTTGCAGACGCTGCAGGACGGTGAGTGGCAGAGCTGGGACGCAGGGCTGGTGCCTGCAGCTGCCCTGGCCCAGCCCCATCCCATCCCATCCCATCCCATCCCATCCCATCCCATCCCATCCCATCCCATCCCATCTCATCCCATGCCATCCCATCCCATCCCATCCCATCCCATCCCATCTCATCCCATGCCATGCCACCCCTGTGGACATGCCCATGGACGGGATGGGAGAGAGGCCAGGGCTGCCCCCCCGAATGGCCGTGCTCCATCCCCCAGGTGCCCGGGGGCTGTCCCTGCCTGGGGAGCGCAGGGCTGGGCTGTGTTCTCCGGCCTCTCCTGCAGCCCCTCAGCTCTGGCTGCCCTCACTCTTTGGCAGATGCAGCCAGGGATCCGACTCAAGAGCAGGAGCCCACCCGTGGCCGCTTCCAGAGAGCAGCGCAGGTACCTGCGACCATCCCCACCTGGGCCGGGCCTGCTGGCGCTGCTCGGCCGGGCCCCACGCTTGGAGCAGACCATGCAACGTCCCTCTCTTCCCACCCTTCCTTCTGCTGCAGACACTGCGGAGGTTCCTGCGCCTTCGGCGCACAAAGGCCAGCGGCTCCGCGCCCGAGGCCACGGCCGAGCCCGACGCCAGGCCCAGCAAGCTGCGGGCAGAGGCTGCTGCCACAACAGCATCCTCTGACCTGGCTGCCAGCTCTGACTGGGAAAGTGATGAGGGCTGGGACGAGGCTGACATGGCCCTGACGGAGGGCATGGCCACCACCAACACCATCCCACCGGCTATCCCAGAGACTGAGGCCATGCCCACTCTCACTGTGAGTCCTAGACCCACTCTGGAGTTTTTCCAGAAGTGTTTTATTCTCTGCAGTAGCCTGGGGCCAGGGCTGAAGGCCTCCCAGGATCCCGTGGCCCCTCAAGCCGTGTCCGCTGGGCCCCCCTCAGCCCCATCACAGTGGGCTGGGAGGGCAAGCACTTCTTGGGGAAAGCTGGGCAAGCTGCTACCTTGGACAGCGCTCCAAATCGTCCCCATGCTGCTTCCTCCAGGTACATGCCACGGTGAGTGCCCTGCTGCAGAGACTCACGTCCCGTGAGTCTGTGGATGCTGGGCTGCAAATGGCCATTGTCAGCCTCGCTGAACAACACCCGGCCCACGTGGTGATGAGCCTCCTGCGCTGTACCCCAACGTGTGACGGGTAAGGGGCACAAGTGCCTCGAGAGCTCGATGCTCACCGGCTCGTAGGGCCCCTCGCCCTGTACAGCCTGTCCAGCGGCGTCTGCCACACAGGCGGAGAGCAGCGGCACCCTCGGGCCCCTCTGTTTCCTGAGCCTGCTGCCGTGCTCCCTCCCGGTCCCACGCAGCTGCTCGGGGCACGGTACTGACGCACAGCTCTGGTCCCACAGAGCCGCTGCGCTGATCTGGAGAGCCGTGGGGACCTCAGAAGTGGCCGTGGAGCAGGTGCTTCCAGCGCTGCTCTCTGCGATAGAGGAGCAGCCACCGTACGGCGGCTTCCTCTACAGTGGGGACAACGAGGCCGTCCTTGCCCTGGCTGTGAGTTTCTGGAGCTGGCCTATGCTGGCCCTCCAGGTCGCCTTCTCAGAAGCTCTCCATGCTCTCCCCACCCTGCAGCTCCCTGCCTGGGCTCAAAGCTGGGCTAGGGGCAGCAGGCCGGGTGCTCCCCCTGCCTCTCCCCTCAGGCCCTGCCTCATGGACACCTTGGCACTGAGCGCTGCCTCGGGGTGCTTTGTCTCTTGCAGGCAACTCTGGTGCTGTGGAGGATTGCAAGCATGCCCGAGTGGCACTTCGCAATCCTCCTTCATTCTCCCCACCTGCTCGTGGCTCTGCTCTTGCAAATTTTCACCACCACGGAGCAGAGGCCAGTGGACGTGGAGACCCATGGCTTCTGGAGAGCGTGCCAGGAGGAACACGGCCTTCCCAGCCAGCCCAACAGGTGCCAGTCGCCCTGTCCTTCCCACACCCTTGCGGCCAGGGCCAGTGCTCCCAGAGTGACCTGGCCTTGGCTCGGCACACAGGTTTGCAGTGCAGACAATGAAGGCTCTGCTCTCCCGACTGGGCGTTGGCAAGAACCTGCTGGCTCTGGAGTACAAGCAGCTCTGGGACAGCCTGCTCTGTGCCAACAGCCAGCACTATGCAGCAGGTCTGCTGGCCAGGTGAGATCCTCTAGTCCCCACTGCCACCGCCGGCATTAGTACCCCATTGCCGGAGTGCCCCACACAGTCCCCGGGGCTTGTAAGCGAGAGGGCCTCGTCACCGAGGGAGGGCTGAGCGCACTGCAAAGGGCTGGGAGAGGAGGATGCCCAGCAGCAGCTGCCTCCCAAGGGGCCCATGTCCCCTTGCAGAATGCTGGGGAAAGATGGGACCTCTGTGAGTCACTCCTGGGAGAGGTCTGCCTGCCCAGCTCAGGGTCTTGGTGCCTTTTTCCCCTGCCAGGGAGATGCGCTGTGCCTTGACCCCCTTGTGTCCCCACATGGCCTCGCACTTGCTCAGCCTGCTCATCGGGAAGCAGCCCCGCTGCCATCTGCCTGCCCTGGCCTTCTTTGTGGAGGTGAGCCTGATGGCCAGCGCTGCCTGGCTGAGCTGCCTCCCGGCTCTCTGGCCTCTGGGAGCTGCAGCCGCCTGGGATGCTGCCCGCGCCCGCTGCTGCTGCCTGGAGCCGGCCCTGCGCGGCCCTGGGCTCCTGCCGGCCGGCTCCCCTGCCACTGCCCTGTGCCTTTCAGCTCCTGCAGTGTCTGGACCTGAGCCAACACGGTCCCAGTGCCCTGTTGGTGCTATCCCGGCACCTGCCCAGCCAGTGCAGGGACAGGCTGCGCCTGGCGCTCAGAGGCCTCGTGGTGCTCAGCAAGGAGCCCTCGCTGGTGAGAAAGGGACAGTGGCTGAAGCCGTGCTGGCAGCGTGGGGCTGGGGAAGGCAAACCTTGGGGCTTGGCTGGGCTTGGCAGCAGAGGCACCTGCTGCCAACTCTCCCGACTCCCACTTCAGCTGCCCGAGTGCCCCGAGCAGCTGTCGGTGCTGCGGCCAGTCACGGCTTCACAGCACAGCCTGGTCTTGCACACAGGCCGGAGGAATACGCGGCCTCTATCCACACCTGGTGGAGCAGCTGGCCGATCCAGACACAGAGATGGTCGGGATGAGCCTCTCTGTGCTCACGCATGTGCTCCCGGACAAAGACCTCAAGATACCCAGCATTACCGCCCAGCAGCTGGCTGAGTCCCTCCTGCCACACTTTGAGAATGTAAGCCTCTGTGCCCCCAGCCAAGGGCACCGGACGCTGCCTGCCTGGAAACCTTGTGCCCTGTGCCCTTTTGGGCCTTTGCCCCAATGGGCCTGGAGTAGTTGGTGCTTAGGACTTTTTTTTCCTCCAGGACAACAGCCATGTGCAGCTGCTCTCCATTCAGCTCTTCAGCAAGCTGATGGAGCTGGTACTGGAAGAGAGGGAAAACGCTCTCACGACAATTGTGAGCCAGAGCCTGCTCCCTCTATTCTTACACTGGCACCATGAGAACGTGCACATGGCCGAGGTGAGGTTCACTGTGATGCTGCCGCATCCCTGGCAGGGGTCTCGCCTGCCTCCTGCCCCGACTCCCGTGTGACTCACCTGGGCTCTGGTGCCACCTGCGGCTCTCTGCTTGCTGCTCTGCAGGCGTCTGGCGAAGCCCTGCTTGGTGCGGCCCGCTTCCTGAGAAGGAGGGATCTTGAGGAGCTGCTGAGAAAGAAGCGGCAGATGAAGTTTGCCGAGAGCCTGGTAAGGACAGCCCGGCAGCCCCAGCCGCAGGCTGGAGTGGGGCAGCCCCTGCCCCCGGTGCTCAGTGTCAGGGGCCGGCAGCTGTGCCCCTGGCCAGCGCCGCAGCCGGGCCCGCCAGCCTGCGCCCCCCACGCTGCTCCCTGCCCTGGGCCGTGCGGGCCGCCTCGGCCGGTGCTGGGCGCAGGGAGCGCCCGGCCGAGAGGCAGAGCCCGCGCTGAGCCTTCCCTGCCGCCGCTCCCCGCAGCTGCTGCTGGACGAGAGCCGAGCGGCCGAGCACCTGCGCTGGGCCCTGCCGCACCTGCAGAGCCCACAGAGGCCCGTACGAGAGGCGGCCGTCAGGTTCATCGGTGAGCCAGCAGCCCGGCGCCCCTCCCCGCCTCCCGGCCCGGCTGCTGCCCCGGCTACAGCGGGAGCCGCGCCCGGGCCGCTGCAGCCCCGCCCTCCCTGGGCGCTGCCGCCGCCCTCCCGCAGCCGTGCCCTCGGGCGGCAGCGTGCGGCAGGGGCCCGGCAGGAGCCCTGCCCGCCAGGAGGGCGTGCGGCCACCGGGCTGGCAGCGTCCGTGTCGGGCAGCTGTGCCGCCTGACGCCGCCACATGCTCTGTCTTGCAGGGGTGGCCGGAGTGCTGATGATGGGGCAGAAGGAGGAGCTCCAGGTCCTCACTGAGGGTGAGTCAGGGCAGCCGTGTGGCAGCCAGCACTGCCGGGGCTGAGGGAGCAGCTGCAAATCTCGGCCCCGCAGCTACAATCCGTGCCTGGGCTGCGGAGGGCTCTGCTGCCTGTGCGGACCAGGGGCGCTGGGGGCACAGCCCGGAGAGCTTTCGGGGACACGGGGGGCATGCGTGGCCAGCACCTTCCGGCCGAAGCCCTTGTCTCCCGCTGCCTCCTGGCCACGGCAAGAGCCGGCTGGGATGGCCCTGGCAGGAGGCTTTCCTTGGATTCCCTCAATCTGGCCTCTGACCGTGGCTCTGTTCCTCTGTCTTCCAGCTCTTCAAGCCCTCAGGGAAGATGAGTGCCCATCCTGCATGAACACATGGGTACAGATGAAATTCCAAGGAAGATCTGCAGAACTTCGTTTGTCTTCTGGACCAGATGTACCTGTACCGGCCTCCTTCGATGATTTCCTGTTCCCTTCGAAGATGGGACCACCTGCAGAGCAGAAGGGACCATCTGCAGCTCCAGGCACGGCTCTGGCCGCTCACAGCTGTGAGCCTGTGTGAAGCTCCAGCAGCTCCTGCCAGCTCTTTTCCTGTTGACAGCTCCTTCCCTGCAGCCCTCAGGCCCTGCCCATGCCCTTTTTTACCTCCCAGCTCACCCCTTTGCTTCGCTTTCCCTTAATAAACTGTGTTTTTCACTTTACCCACATCTCCGTGGAGCTGAAGCGGCGCAAAACCTGAGCCCAGGCACATGCAAGGCCCCGCTGCCCTTCTCCTCCCCGCTGTGTTCCGGGCACGGACAGAGAGGAACAAGGGCAGCTCAGGCTGCAAAGGTCCCTGTCCCGCTGCTCCAGCTGCACAGCGGCGTGGACTTAAAGGGCGTGCCGAGCACGCTGAAGGGGAAAAGGACCCTGAGTGATAGAAGAGCCAACTTGAGTGTGCTCTGAACCCAGCCGTGAGGGATTCCAGTGCAGGCATCCACGAGGGCAAAGGAGCTTGCAATGGTGGAAGTTTCCACAAAGAGCTTCCAGAAAGCACAGCAATGCTCCATCCCTACACAGGGACAGGAAGAGGGCAGCGAGACCAGAGGCCGGGGTCCCTTCCCATCCCCCTGGGGCATGGCTGCAAAACAGCCGCTGTGTCTTCCCGTGCCTGTGTTTGGGCTGTGCTGAGGCCAGAGCCGGCCAGCTTGTGCTCTGCTGTGCCAAGAGCGTTCTGGGCGGGCAGGCAGAAGTGCTGCGTGCACAGTGGGGAAGGGGCTCACGAGAGCCTCCTGCGGGAACAGGGCTCTGCTCCCCGGCTGGGAACAGCCTGGTTTTGCTGCCGTGAGCGCAGGCAGGAGTTTGCGCACTTGAAGGGGCAGTGGGCAGCTCTTGTTTCTAGGGGGCCCGGGGCTGCGTGCCACAAAGGGACACAAGGAAACAGACTCGGGAGAAGGAAGATGAGCTCGAGCTGGAGTGCCTGTGCTACAAGGTGCAGAAGTAATTGAGCCTTGCCAGGGTTTCTCCTGAGTGTGTGTTGGTGTTCCCTGGGAAATGGACACATTTGGGGAAATGCCTTTGGAAGAGAGGGGCTTGCTTCCCAAGCAAAGTGCTTCCCCAGGAGTCCCCAGTGAGCTAGGTGCAGCTGTCTTCCTTTGGTCCCTGCACTCCTTTCCATCCTTGAGGCCCCTTGCACTTGGCAGAGGGGCGTGGGAAGGGAGAAGGCTGTGAGGAGCAGCTTTGGCATCTGCCTGGGCCTGCAGAGACCAAGGCAAGCACCAGCAGCAGGGTGTGTCCCCCCACTTTGAGCACAGGACAGAGGGGGATTATACCCGTCCAGCCGAGAGCCCCAAATGACTCTCAGAGAGCTGTGAATTCAAAAGCCTTTATGCCCACATTCATGCCATCTTCCCTATCTGCTGTGTTTTAACCCTTGGCAAGATGCGTTTGCCCCTAGCTTGCTGCAAGCTGCTCTGCTGCAGGGCCAGCAGCGAGCTGGCCTGTGCGGGCACCGTGGAGAGTCCTTCCCCGAGCACTTGGGGGGTCGTGGTGTGTCCAGGGCTGTGTTAGACACTCGGGACAATGGATTCCTTCCAAGCGGGGGCAACTTGGGTGGGGAGGGGATGGCCCCGTGGGGCGTGGCAGCGTGTCCCTTTGTGACACGGTGTAGCAGGTTCCCCGTGGAACCGAAAGGGACACTGTGTCTTAGCAGCCCTTTGTGACACGCGCTGACCTCAGGGCTGGCAGCCACACAGCCACTCCAGAGTGCTCGGTGCATGCAACGGGACAGGAGGTGACAGAGCAGTGCTGTGAGGTGTCCCCGCACAGCCTGCTCGTTGGTTCCTGACCCGGAGCTTTTCCGAAGCGTTCCTCCTGCGGCTGGCCTCACGGCCAGACCTCAGCATTTTGTGACTCAGAGCTTTTCTGAGACATCTACCATCCCTGCAGTCGGAGCCCTCGTGGCCAGGCCGTGGCACTTGGTGACCTCCATCGTTCACCAGGAGTCTCCTGTCATTGTGGCAGGAGACCTCAAGTGCCCTTGTCCTGTAGCCTTCCTGAGGCTCCCCTGCTGCAGGTGCCTGCAAGGCACGACTCCAGCCCTTGCTGGCTAGGGCCTTTGCCGAGGCATTTGAAAGTGCCCCCCAGGTCAGAGAGCAGGATGGCAGGCAGACTGCTCAGCCTGGTCAAGGGGCTTCGGGGCAACAAAAGCAAAGGCCCTGCAGCTGCCCCAGTGCAGCAGCCAGCGGAGCCAGAGCAGTTGCAGACGCTGCAGGACGGTGAGTGGCAGAGCTGGGACGCAGGGCTGGTGCCTGCAGCTGCCCTGGCCCAGCCCCATCCCATCCCATCCCATCCCATCCCATCCCATCCCATCCCATCCCATCTCATCCCATGCCATCCCATCCCATCCCATCCCATCTCATCCCATGCCATGCCACCCCTGTGGACATGCCCATGGACGGGATGGGAGAGAGGCCAGGGCTGCCCCCCCGAATGGCCGTGCTCCATCCCCCAGGTGCCCGGGGGCTGTCCCTGCCTGGGGAGCGCAGGGCTGGGCTGTGTTCTCCGGCCTCTCCCGCAGCCCCTCAGCTCTGGCTGCCCTCACTCTTTGGCAGATGCAGCCAGGGATCCGACTCAAGAGCAGGAGCCCACCCGTGGCCGCTTCCAGAGAGCAGCGCAGGTACCTGCGACCATCCCCACCTGGGCCGGGCCTGCTGGCGCTGCTCGGCCGGGCCCCACGCTTGGAGCAGACCATGCAACGTCCCTCTCTTCCCACCCTTCCTTCTGCTGCAGACACTGCGGAGGTTCCTGCGCCTTCGGCGCACAAAGGCCAGCGGCTCCGCGCCCGAGGCCACGGCCGAGCCCGACGCCAGGCCCAGCGAGCTGCGGGCAGAGGCTGCTGCCACAACAGCATCCTCTGACCTGGCTGCCAGCTCTGACTGGGAAAGTGATGAGGGCTGGGACGAGGCTGACATGGCCCTGACGGAGGGCATGGCCACCACCAACACCATCCCACCGGCTATCCCAGAGACTGAGGCCATGCCCACTCTCACTGTGAGTCCTAGACCCACTCTGGAGTTTTTCCAGAAGTGTTTTATTCTCTGCAGTAGCCTGGGGCCAGGGCTGAAGGCCTCCCAGGATCCCGTGGCCCCTCAAGCCGTGTCCGCTGGGCCCCCTCAGCCCCATCACAGTGGGCTGGGAGGGCAAGCACTTCTTGGGGAAAGCTGGGCAAGCTGCTACCTTGGACAGCGCTCCAAATCGTCCCCATGCTGCTTCCTCCAGGTACATGCCACGGTGAGTGCCCTGCTGCAGAGACTCACGTCCCGTGAGTCTGTGGATGCTGGGCTGCAAATGGCCATTGTCAGCCTCGCTGAACAACACCCGGCCCACGTGGTGATGAGCCTCCTGCGCTGTGCCCCAACGTGTGACGGGTAAGGGGCACAAGTGCCTCGAGAGCTCGATGCTCACCGGCCCGTAGGGCCCCTCGCCCTGTACAGCCTGTCCAGCGGCGTCTGCCACACAGGCGGAGAGCAGCGGCACCCTCGGGCCCCTCTGTTTCCTGAGCCTGCTGCCGTGCTCCCTCCCGGCCCCACGCAGCTGCTCGGGGCACGGTACTGACGCACAGCTCTGGTCCCACAGAGCCGCTGCGCTGATCTGGAGAGCCGTGGGGACCTCAGAAGTGGCCGTGGAGCAGGTGCTTCCAGCGCTGCTCTCTGCGATAGAGGAGCAGCCACCGTACGGCGGCTTCCTCTACAGTGGGGACAACGAGGCCGTCCTTGCCCTGGCTGTGAGTTTCTGGAGCTGGCCTATGCTGGCCCTCCAGGTCGCCTTCTCAGAAGCTCTCCATGCTCTCCCCACCCTGCAGCTCCCTGCCTGGGCTCAAAGCTGGGCTAGGGGCAGCAGGCCGGGTGCTCCCCCTGCCTCTCCCCTCAGGCCCTGCCTCATGGACACCTCGGCACTGAGCGCTGCCTCGGGGTGCTTTGTCTCTTGCAGGCAACTCTGGTGCTGTGGAGGATTGCAAGCATGCCCGAGTGGCACTTCGCAATCCTCCTTCATTCTCCCCACCTGCTCGTGGCTCTGCTCTTGCAAATTTTCACCACCACGGAGCAGAGGCCAGTGGACGTGGAGACCCATGGCTTCTGGAGAGCGTGCCAGGAGGAACACGGCCTTCCCAGCCAGCCCAACAGGTGCCAGTCGCCCTGTCCTTCCCACACCCTTGTGGCCAGGGCCAGTGCTCCCAGAGTGACCTGGCCTTGGCTCGGCACACAGGTTTGCAGTGCAGACAATGAAGGCTCTGCTCTCCCGACTGGGCGTTGGCAAGAACCTGCTGGCTCTGGAGTACAAGCAGCTCTGGGACAGCCTGCTCTGTGCCAACAGCCAGCACTATGCAGCAGGTCTGCTGGCCAGGTGAGATCCTCTAGTCCCCACTGCCACCGCCGGCATTAGTACCCCATTGCCGGAGTGCCCCACACAGTCCCCGGGGCTTGTAAGCGAGAGGGCCTCGTCACCGAGGGAGGGCTGAGCGCACTGCAAAGGGCTGGGAGAGGAGGATGCCCAGCAGCAGCTGCCTCCCAAGGGGCCCATGTCCCCTTGCAGAATGCTGGGGAAAGATGGGACCTCTGTGAGTCACTCCTGGGAGAGGTCTGCCTGCCCAGCTCAGGGTCTTGGTGCCTTTTTCCCCTGCCAGGGAGATGCGCTGTGCCTTGACCCCCTTGTGTCCCCACATGGCCTCGCACTTGCTCAGCCTGCTCGTCGGGAAGCAGCCCCGCTGCCATCTGCCTGCCCTGGCCTTCTTTGTGGAGGTGAGCCTGATGGCCAGCGCTGCCTGGCTGAGCTGCCTCCCGGCTCTCTGGCCTCTGCGAGCTGCAGCCGCCTGGGATGCTGCCCGCGCCCGCTGCTGCTGCCTGGAGCCGGCCCTGCGCGGCCCTGGGCTCCTGCCGGCCGGCTCCCCTGCCACTGCCCTGTGCCTTTCAGCTCCTGCAGTGTCTGGACCTGAGCCAACACGGTCCCAGTGCCCTGTTGGTGCTATCCCGGCACCTGCCCAGCCAGTGCAGGGACAGGCTGCGCCTGGTGCTCAGAGGCCTCGTGGTGCTCAGCAAGGAGCCCTCGCTGGTGAGAAAGGGACAGTGGCTGAAGCCGTGCTGGCAGCGTGGGGCTGGGGAAGGCAAACCTTGGGGCTTGGCTGGGCTTGGCAGCAGAGGCACCTGCTGCCAACTCTCCCGACTCCCACTTCAGCTGCCCGAGTGCCCCGAGCAGCTGTCGGTGCTGCGGCCAGTCACGGCTTCACAGCACAGCCTGGTCTTGCACACAGGCCGGAGGAATACGCGGCCTCTATCCACACCTGGTGGAGCAGCTGGCCGATCCAGACACAGAGATGGTCGGGATGAGCCTCTCTGTGCTCACGCATGTGCTCCCGGACAAAGACCTCAAGATACCCAGCATTACCGCCCAGCAGCTGGCTGAGTCCCTCCTGCCACACTTTGAGAATGTAAGCCTCTGTGCCCCCAGCCAAGGGCACTGGACGCTGCCTGCCTGGAAACCTTGTGCCCTGTGCCCTTTTGGGCCTTTGCCCCAATAGGCCTGGAGTAGTTGGTGCTTAGGACTTTTTTTTCCTCCAGGACAACAGCCATGTGCAGCTGCTCTCCATTCAGCTCTTCAGCAAGCTGATGGAGCTGGTACTGGAAGAGAGGGAAAACGCTCTCACGACAATTGTGAGCCAGAGCCTGCTCCCTCTATTCTTACACTGGCACCATGAGAACGTGCACATGGCCGAGGTGAGGTTCACTGTGATGCTGCCGCATCCCTGGCAGGGGTCTCGCCTGCCTCCTGCCCCGACTCCCGTGTGACTCACCTGGGCTCTGGTGCCACCTGCGGCTCTCTGCTTGCTGCTCTGCAGGCGTCTGGCGAAGCCCTGCTTGGTGCGGCCCGCTTCCTGAGAAGGAGGGATCTTGAGGAGCTGCTGAGAAAGAAGCGGCGGATGAAGTTTGCCGAGAGCCTGGTAAGGACAGCCCGGCAGCCCCAGCCGCAGGCTGGAGTGGGGCAGCCCCTGCCCCCGCTGCTTAGTGTCAGGGGCCGGCAGCTGTGCCCCTGGCCAGCGCCGCAGCCAGGCCCGCCAGCCTGCGCCCCCCACGCTGCTCCCTGCCCTGGGCCGTGCGGGCCGCCTCGGCCGGTGCTGGGCGCAGGGAGCGCCCGGCCGAGAGGCAGAGCCCGCGCTGAGCCTTCCCTGCCGCCGCTCCCCGCAGCTGCTGCTGGACGAGAGCCGAGCGGCCGAGCACCTGCGCTGGGCCCTGCCGCACCTGCAGAGTCCACAGAGGCCCGTACGAGAGGCGGCCGTCAGGTTCATCGGTGAGCCAGCAGCCCGGCGCCCCTCCCCGCCTCCCGGCCCGGCTGCTGCCCCGGCTACAGCGGGAGCCGCGCCCGGGCCGCTGCAGCCCCGCCCTCCCTGGGCGCTGCCGCCGCCCTCCCGCAGCCGTGCCCTCGGGCGGCAGCGTGCGGCAGGGGCCCGGCAGGAGCCCTGCCCGCCAGGAGGGCGTGCGGCCACCGGGCTGGCAGCGTCCGTGTCGGGCAGCTGTGCCGCCTGACGCCGCCACATGCTCTGTCTTGCAGGGGTGGCCGGAGTGCTGATGATGGGGCAGAAGGAGGAGCTCCAGGTCCTCACTGAGGGTGAGTCAGGGCAGCCGTGTGGCAGCCAGCACTGCCGGGGCTGAGGGAGCAGCTGCAAATCTCGGCCCCGCAGCTACAATCCGTGCCTGGGCTGCGGAGGGCTCTGCTGCCTGTGCGGACCAGGGGCGCTGGGGGCACAGCCCGGAGAGCTTTCGGGGACACGGGGGGCATGCGTGGCCAGCACCTTCCGGCCGAAGCCCTTGTCTCCCGCTGCCTCCTGGCCACGGCAAGAGCCGGCTGGGATGGCCCTGGCAGGAGGCTTTCCTTGGATTCCCTCAATCTGGCCTCTGACCGTGGCTCTGTTCCTCTGTCTTCCAGCTCTTCAAGCCCTCAGGGAAGATGAGTGCCCATCCTGCATGAACACATGGGTACAGATGAAATTCCAAGGAAGATCTGCAGAACTTCGTTTGTCTTCTGGACCAGATGTACCTGTACCGGCCTCCTTCGATGATTTCCTGTTCCCTTCGAAGATGGGACCACCTGCAGAGCAGAAGGGACCATCTGCAGCTCCAGGCACGGCTCTGGCCGCTCACAGCTGTGAGCCTGTGTGAAGCTCCAGCAGCTCCTGCCAGCTCTTTTCCTGTTGACAGCTCCTTCCCTGCAGCCCTCAGGCCCTGCCCATGCCCTTTTTTACCTCCCAGCTCACCCCTTTGCTTCGCTTTCCCTTAATAAACTGTGTTTTTCACTTTACCCACATCTCCGTGGAGCTGAAGCGGCGCAAAACCTGAGCCCAGGCACATGCAAGGCCCCGCTGCCCTTCTCCTCCCCGCTGTGTTCCGGGCACGGACAGAGAGGAACAAGGGCAGCTCAGGCTGCAAAGGTCCCTGTCCCGCTGCTCCAGCTGCACAGCGGCGTGGACTTAAAGGGCGTGCCGAGCACGCTGAAGGGGAAAAGGACCCTGAGTGATAGAAGAGCCAACTTGAGTGTGCTCTGAACCCAGCCGTGAGGGATTCCAGTGCAGGCATCCACGAGGGCAAAGGAGCTTGCAATGGTGGAAGTTTCCACAAAGAGCTTCCAGAAAGCACAGCAATGCTCCATCCCTACACAGGGACAGGAAGAGGGCAGCGAGACCAGAGGCCGGGGTCCCTTCCCATCCCCCTGGGGCATGGCTGCAAAACAGCCGCTGTGTCTTCCCGTGCCTGTGTTTGGGCTGTGCTGAGGCCAGAGCCAGCCAGCTTGTGCTCTGCTGTGCCAAGAGCGTTCTGGGCGGGCAGGCAGAAGTGCTGCGTGCACAGTGGGGAAGGGGCTCACGAGAGCCTCCTGCGGGAACAGGGCTCTGCTCCCCGGCTGGGAACAGCCTGGTTTTGCTGCCGTGAGCGCAGGCAGGAGTTTGCGCACTTGAAGGGGCAGCGGGCAGCTCTTGTTTCTAGGGGGCCCGGGGCTGCGTGCCACAAAGGGACACAAGGAAACAGACTCGGGAGAAGGAAGATGAGCTCGAGCTGGAGTGCCTGTGCTACAAGGTGCAGAAGTAATTGAGCCTTGCCAGGGTTTCTCCTGAGTGTGTGTTGGTGTTCCCTGGGAAATGGACACATTTGGGGAAATGCCTTTGGAAGAGAGGGGCTTGCTTCCCAAGCAAAGTGCTTCCCCAGGAGTCCCCAGTGAGCTAGGTGCAGCTGTCTTCCTTTGGTCCCTGCACTCCTTTCCATCCTTGAGGCCCCTTGCACTTGGCAGAGGGGCGTGGGAAGGGAGAAGGCTGTGAGGAGCAGCTTTGGCATCTGCCTGGGCCTGCAGAGACCAAGGCAAGCACCAGCAGCAGGGTGTGTCCCCCCACTTTGAGCACAGGACAGAGGGGGATTATACCCGTCCAGCCGAGAGCCCCAAATGACTCTCAGAGAGCTGTGAATTCAAAAGCCTTTATGCCCACATTCATGCCATCTTCCCTATCTGCTGTGTTTTAACCCTTGGCAAGATGCGTTTGCCCCTAGCTTGCTGCAAGCTGCTCTGCTGCAGGGCCAGCAGCGAGCTGGCCTGTGCGGGCACCGTGGAGAGTCCTTCCCCGAGCACTTGGGGGGTCGTGGTGTGTCCAGGGCTGTGTTAGACACTCGGGACAATGGATTCCTTCCAAGCGGGGACACCTTGGGTGGAGAGGGGATGGCCCCGTGGGGCGTGGCAGCGTGTCCCTTTGTGACACGGTGTAGCAGGTTCCCCGTGGAACCGAAAGGGACACTGTGTCTTAGCAGCCCTTTGTGACACGCGCTGACCTCAGGGCTGGCAGCCACACAGCCACTCCAGAGTGCTCGGTGCATGCAACGGGACAGGAGGTGACAGAGCAGTGCTGTGAGGTGTCCCCGCACAGCCTGCTCGTTGGTTCCTGACCCGGAGCTTTTCCGAAGCGTTCCTCCTGCGGCTGGCCTCACGGCCAGACCTCAGCATTTTGTGACTCAGAGCTTTTCTGAGACATCTACCATCCCTGCAGTCGGAGCCCTCGTGGCCAGGCCGTGGCACTTGGTGACCTCCATCGTTCACCAGGAGTCTCCTGTCATTGTGGCAGGAGACCTCGAGTGCCCTTGTCCTGTAGCCTTCCTGAGGCTCCTCTGCTGCAGGTGCCTGCAAGGCACGACTCCAGCCCTTGCTGGCTAGGGCCTTTGCCGAGGCATTTGAAAGTGCCCCCCAGGTCAGAGAGCAGGATGGCAGGCAGACTGCTCAGCCTGGTCAAGGGGCTTCGGGGCAAGAAAAGCAAAGGCCCTGCAGCTGCCCCAGTGCAGCAGCCAGCGGAGCCAGAGCAGTTGCAGACGCTGCAGGACGGTGAGTGGCAGAGCTGGGACGCAGGGCTGGTGCCTGCAGCTGCCCTGGCCCAGCCCCATCCCATCCCATCCCATCCCATCCCATCCCATCCCATCCCATCCCATCTCATCCCATGCCATCCCATCCCATCCCATCCCATCCCATCCCATCTCATCCCATGCCATGCCACCCCTGTGGACATGCCCAGTGACGGGATGGGAGAGAGGCCAGGGCTGCCCCCCCGAATGGCCGTGCTCCATCCCCCAGGTGCCCGGGGGCTGTCCCTGCCTGGGGAGCGCAGGGCTGGGCTGTGTTCTCCGGCCTCTCCCGCAGCCCCTCAGCTCTGGCTGCCCTCACTCTTTGGCAGATGCAGCCAGGGATCCGACTCAAGAGCAGGAGCCCACCCGTGGCCGCTTCCAGAGAGCAGCGCAGGTACCTGCGACCATCCCCACCTGGGCCGGGCCTGCTGGCGCTGCTCGGCCGGGCCCCACGCTTGGAGCAGACCATGCAACGTCCCTCTCTTCCCACCCTTCCTTCTGCTGCAGACACTGCGGAGGTTCCTGCGCCTTCGGCGCACAAAGGCCAGCGGCTCCGCGCCCGAGGCCACGGCCGAGCCCGACGCCAGGCCCAGCGAGCTGCGGGCAGAGGCTGCTGCCACAACAGCATCCTCTGACCTGGCTGCCAGCTCTGACTGGGAAAGTGATGAGGGCTGGGACGAGGCTGACATGGCCCTGACGGAGGGCATGGCCACCACCAACACCATCCCACCGGCTATCCCAGAGACTGAGGCCATGCCCACTCTCACTGTGAGTCCTAGACCCACTCTGGAGTTTTTCCAGAAGTGTTTTATTCTCTGCAGTAGCCTGGGGCCAGGGCTGAAGGCCTCCCAGGATCCCGTGGCCCCTCAAGCCGTGTCCGCTGGGCCCCCTCAGCCCCATCACAGTGGGCTGGGAGGGCAAGCACTTCTTGGGGAAAGCTGGGCAAGCTGCTACCTTGGACAGCGCTCCAAATCGTCCCCATGCTGCTTCCTCCAGGTACATGCCACGGTGAGTGCCCTGCTGCAGAGACTCACGTCCCGTGAGTCTGTGGATGCTGGGCTGCAAATGGCCATTGTCAGCCTCGCTGAACAACACCCGGCCCACGTGGTGATGAGCCTCCTGCGCTGTGCCCCAACGTGTGACGGGTAAGGGGCACAAGTGCCTCGAGAGCTCGATGCTCACCGGCCCGTAGGGCCCCTCGCCCTGTACAGCCTGTCCAGCGGCGTCTGCCACACAGGCGGAGAGCAGCGGCACCCTCGGGCCCCTCTGTTTCCTGAGCCTGCTGCCGTGCTCCCTCCCGGCCCCACGCAGCTGCTCGGGGCACGGTACTGACGCACAGCTCTGGTCCCACAGAGCCGCTGCGCTGATCTGGAGAGCCGTGGGGACCTCAGAAGTGGCCGTGGAGCAGGTGCTTCCAGCGCTGCTCTCTGCGATAGAGGAGCAGCCACCGTACGGCGGCTTCCTCTACAGTGGGGACAACGAGGCCGTCCTTGCCCTGGCTGTGAGTTTCTGGAGCTGGCCTATGCTGGCCCTCCAGGTCGCCTTCTCAGAAGCTCTCCATGCTCTCCCCACCCTGCAGCTCCCTGCCTGGGCTCAAAGCTGGGCTAGGGGCAGCAGGCCGGGTGCTCCCCCTGCCTCTCCCCTCAGGCCCTGCCTCATGGACACCTTGGCACTGAGCGCTGCCTCGGGGTGCTTTGTCTCTTGCAGGCAACTCTGGTGCTGTGGAGGATTGCAAGCATGCCCGAGTGGCACTTCGCAATCCTCCTTCATTCTCCCCACCGGCTCGTGGCTCTGCTCTTGCAAATTTTCACCACCACGGAGCAGAGGCCAGTGGACGTGGAGACCCATGGCTTCTGGAGAGCGTGCCAGGAGGAACACGGCCTTCCCAGCCAGCCCAACAGGTGCCAGTCACCCTGTCCTTCCCACACCCTTGCGGCCAGGGCCAGTGCTCCCAGAGTGACCTGGCCTTGGCTCGGCACACAGGTTTGCAGTGCAGACAATGAAGGCTCTGCTCTCCCGACTGGGCATTGGCAAGAACCTGCTGGCTCTGGAGTACAAGCAGCTCTGGGACAGCCTGCTCTGTGCCAACAGCCAGCACTATGCAGCAGGTCTGCTGGCCAGGTGAGATCCTCTAGTCCCCACTGCCACCGCCGGCATTAGTACCCCATTGCCGGAGTGCCCCACACAGTCCCCGGGGCTTGTAAGCGAGAGGGCCTCGTCACCGAGGGAGGGCTGAGCGCACTGCAAAGGGCTGGGAGAGGAGGATGCCCAGCAGCAGCTGCCTCCCAAGGGGCCCATGTCCCCTTGCAGAATGCTGGGGAAAGATGGGACCTCTGTGAGTCACTCCTGGGAGAGGTCTGCCTGCCCAGCTCAGGGTCTTGGTGCCTTTTTCCCCTGCCAGGGAGATGCGCTGTGCCTTGACCCCCTTGTGTCCCCACATGGCCTCGCACTTGCTCAGCCTGCTCGTCGGGAAGCAGCCCCGCTGCCATCTGCCTGCCCTGGCCTTCTTTGTGGAGGTGAGCCTGATGGCCAGCGCTGCCTGGCTGAGCTGCCTCCCGGCTCTCTGGCCTCTGGGAGCTGCAGCCGCCTGGGATGCTGCCCGCGCCCGCTGCTGCTGCCTGGAGCCGGCCCTGCGCGGCCCTGGGCTCCTGCCGGCCGGCTCCCCTGCCACTGCCCTGTGCCTTTCAGCTCCTGCAGTGTCTGGACCTGAGCCAACACGGTCCCAGTGCCCTGTTGGTGCTATCCCGGCACCTGCCCAGCCAGTGCAGGGACAGGCTGCGCCTGGTGCTCAGAGGCCTCGTGGTGCTCAGCAAGGAGCCCTCGCTGGTGAGAAAGGGACAGTGGCTGAAGCCGTGCTGGCAGCGTGGGGCTGGGGAAGGCAAACCTTGGGGCTTGGCTGGGCTTGGCAGCAGAGGCACCTGCTGCCAACTCTCCCGACTCCCACTTCAGCTGCCCGAGTGCCCCGAGCAGCTGTCGGTGCTGCGGCCAGTCACGGCTTCACAGCACAGCCTGGTCTTGCACACAGGCCGGAGGAATACGCGGCCTCTATCCACACCTGGTGGAGCAGCTGGCCGATCCAGACACAGAGATGGTCGGGATGAGCCTCTCTGTGCTCACGCATGTGCTCCCGGACAAAGACCTCAAGATACCCAGCATTACCGCCCAGCAGCTGGCTGAGTCCCTCCTGCCACACTTTGAGAATGTAAGCCTCTGTGCCCCCAGCCAAGGGCACTGGACGCTGCCTGCCTGGAAACCTTGTGCCCTTTTGGGCCTTTGCCCCAATGGGCCTGGAGTAGTTGGTGCTTAGGACTTTTTTTTCCTCCAGGACAACAGCCATGTGCAGCTGCTCTCCATTCAGCTCTTCAGCAAGCTGATGGAGCTGGTACTGGAAGAGAGGGAAAACGCTCTCACGACAATTGTGAGCCAGAGCCTGCTCCCTCTATTCTTACACTGGCACCATGAGAACGTGCACATGGCCGAGGTGAGGTTCACTGTGATGCTGCCGCATCCCTGGCAGGGGTCTCGCCTGCCTCCTGCCCCGACTCCCGTGTGATTCACCTGGGCTCTGGTGCCACCTGCGGCTCTCTGCTTGCTGCTCTGCAGGCGTCTGGCGAAGCCCTGCTTGGTGCGGCCCGCTTCCTGAGAAGGAGGGATCTTGAGGAGCTGCTGAGAAAGAAGCGGCGGATGAAGTTTGCCGAGAGCCTGGTAAGGACAGCCCGGCAGCCCCAGCCGCAGGCTGGAGTGGGGCAGCCCCTGCCCCCGCTGCTCAGTGTCAGGGGCCGGCAGCTGTGCCCCTGGCCAGCGCCGCAGCCAGGCCCGCCAGCCTGCGCCCCCCACGCTGCTCCCTGCCCTGGGCCGTGCGGGCCGCCTCGGCCGGTGCTGGGCGCAGGGAGCGCCCGGCCGAGAGGCAGAGCCCGCGCTGAGCCTTCCCTGCCGCCGCTCCCCGCAGCTGCTGCTGGACGAGAGCCGAGCGGCCGAGCACCTGCGCTGGGCCCTGCCGCACCTGCAGAGCCCACAGAGGCCCGTACGAGAGGCGGCCGTCAGGTTCATCGGTGAGCCAGCAGCCCGGCGCCCCTCCCCGCCTCCCGGCCCGGCTGCTGCCCCGGCTACAGCGGGAGCCGCGCCCGGGCCGCTGCAGCCCCGCCCTCCCTGGGCGCTGCCGCCGCCCTCCCGCAGCCGTGCCCTCGGGCGGCAGCGTGCGGCAGGGGCCCGGCAGGAGCCCTGCCCGCCAGGAGGGCGTGCGGCCACCGGGCTGGCAGCGTCCGTGTCGGGCAGCTGTGCCGCCTGACGCCGCCACATGCTCTGTCTTGCAGGGGTGGCCGGAGTGCTGATGATGGGGCAGAAGGAGGAGCTCCAGGTCCTCACTGAGGGTGAGTCAGGGCAGCCGTGTGGCAGCCAGCACTGCCGGGGCTGAGGGAGCAGCTGCAAATCTCGGCCCCGCAGCTACAATCCGTGCCTGGGCTGCGGAGGGCTCTGCTGCCTGTGCGGACCAGGGGCGCTGGGGGCACAGCCCGGAGAGCTTTCGGGGACACGGGGGGCATGCGTGGCCAGCACCTTCCGGCCGAAGCCCTTGTCTCCCGCTGCCTCCTGGCCACGGCAAGAGCCGGCTGGGATGGCCCTGGCAGGAGGCTTTCCTTGGATTCCCTCAATCTGGCCTCTGACCGTGGCTCTGTTCCTCTGTCTTCCAGCTCTTCAAGCCCTCAGGGAAGATGAGTGCCCATCCTGCATGAACACATGGGTACAGATGAAATTCCAAGGAAGATCTGCAGAACTTCGTTTGTCTTCTGGACCAGATGTACCTGTACCGGCCTCCTTCGATGATTTCCTGTTCCCTTCGAAGATGGGACCACCTGCAGAGCAGAAGGGACCATCTGCAGCTCCAGGCACGGCTCTGGCCGCTCACAGCTGTGAGCCTGTGTGAAGCTCCAGCAGCTCCTGCCAGCTCTTTTCCTGTTGACAGCTCCTTCCCTGCAGCCCTCAGGCCCTGCCCATGCCCTTTTTTACCTCCCAGCTCACCCCTTTGCTTCGCTTTCCCTTAATAAACTGTGTTTTTCACTTTACCCACATCTCCGTGGAGCTGAAGCGGCGCAAAACCTGAGCCCAGGCACATGCAAGGCCCCGCTGCCCTTCTCCTCCCCGCTGTGTTCCGGGCACGGACAGAGAGGAACAAGGGCAGCTCAGGCTGCAAAGGTCCCTGTCCCGCTGCTCCAGCTGCACAGCGGCGTGGACTTAAAGGGCGTGCCGAGCACGCTGAAGGGGAAAAGGACCCTGAGTGATAGAAGAGCCAACTTGAGTGTGCTCTGAACCCAGCCGTGAGGGATTCCAGTGCAGGCATCCACGAGGGCAAAGGAGCTTGCAATGGTGGAAGTTTCCACAAAGAGCTTCCAGAAAGCACAGCAATGCTCCATCCCTACACAGGGACAGGAAGAGGGCAGCGAGACCAGAGGCCGGGGTCCCTTCCCATCCCCCTGGGGCATGGCTGCAAAACAGCCGCTGTGTCTTCCCGTGCCTGTGTTTGGGCTGTGCTGAGGCCAGAGCCGGCCAGCTTGTGCTCTGCTGTGCCAAGAGCGTTCTGGGCGGGCAGGCAGAAGTGCTGCGTGCACAGTGGGGAAGGGGCTCACGAGAGCCTCCTGCGGGAACAGGGCTCTGCTCCCCGGCTGGGAACAGCCTGGTTTTGCTGCCGTGAGCGCAGGCAGGAGTTTGCGCACTTGAAGGGGCAGTGGGCAGCTCTTGTTTCTAGGGGGCCCGGGGCTGCGTGCCACAAAGGGACACAAGGAAACAGACTCGGGAGAAGGAAGATGAGCTCGAGCTGGAGTGCCTGTGCTACAAGGTGCAGAAGTAATTGAGCCTTGCCAGGGTTTCTCCTGAGTGTGTGTTGGTGTTCCCTGGGAAATGGACACATTTGGGGAAATGCCTTTGGAAGAGAGGGGCTTGCTTCCCAAGCAAAGTGCTTCCCCAGGAGTCCCCAGTGAGCTAGGTGCAGCTGTCTTCCTTTGGTCCCTGCACTCCTTTCCATCCTTGAGGCCCCTTGCACTTGGCAGAGGGGCGTGGGAAGGGAGAAGGCTGTGAGGAGCAGCTTTGGCATCTGCCTGGGCCTGCAGAGACCAAGGCAAGCACCAGCAGCAGGGTGTGTCCCCCCACTTTGAGCACAGGACAGAGGGGGATTATACCCGTCCAGCCGAGAGCCCCAAATGACTCTCAGAGAGCTGTGAATTCAAAAGCCTTTATGCCCACATTCATGCCATCTTCCCTATCTGCTGTGTTTTAACCCTTGGCAAGATGCGTTTGCCCCTAGCTTGCTGCAAGCTGCTCTGCTGCAGGGCCAGCAGCGAGCTGGCCTGTGCGGGCACCGTGGAGAGTCCTTCCCCGAGCACTTGGGGGGTCGTGGTGTGTCCAGGGCTGTGTTAGACACTCGGGACAATGGATTCCTTCCAAGCGGGGGCAACTTGGGTGGGGAGGGGATGGCCCCGTGGGGCGTGGCAGCGTGTCCCTTTGTGACACGGTGTAGCAGGTTCCCCGTGGAACCGAAAGGGACACTGTGTCTTAGCAGCCCTTTGTGACACGCGCTGACCTCAGGGCTGGCAGCCACACAGCCACTCCAGAGTGCTCGGTGCATGCAACGGGACAGGAGGTGACAGAGCAGTGCTGTGAGGTGTCCCCGCACAGCCTGCTCGTTGGTTCCTGACCCGGAGCTTTTCCGAAGCGTTCCTCCTGCGGCTGGCCTCACGGCCAGACCTCAGCATTTTGTGACTCAGAGCTTTTCTGAGACATCTACCATCCCTGCAGTCGGAGCCCTCGTGGCCAGGCCGTGGCACTTGGTGACCTCCATCGTTCACCAGGAGTCTCCTGTCATTGTGGCAGGAGACCTCGAGTGCCCTTGTCCTGTAGCCTTCCTGAGGCTCCTCTGCTGCAGGTGCCTGCAAGGCACGACTCCAGCCCTTGCTGGCTAGGGCCTTTGCCGAGGCATTTGAAAGTGCCCCCCAGGTCAGAGAGCAGGATGGCGGGCAGACTGCTCAGCCTGGTCAAGGGGCTTCGGGGCAACAAAAGCAAAGGCCCTGCAGCTGCCCCAGTGCAGCAGCCAGCGGAGCCAGAGCAGTTGCAGACGCTGCAGGACGGTGAGTGGCAGAGCTGGGACGCAGGGCTGGTGCCTGCAGCTGCCCTGGCCCAGCCCCATCCCATCCCATCCCATCCCATCCCATCCCATCCCATCCCATCCCATCCCATCTCATCCCATGCCATCCCATCCCATCCCATCCCATCCCATCCCATCTCATCCCATGCCATGCCACCCCTGTGGACATGCCCAGTGACGGGATGGGAGAGAGGCCAGGGCTGCCCCCCCGAATGGCCGTGCTCCATCCCCCAGGTGCCCGGGGGCTGTCCCTGCCTGGGGAGCGCAGGGCTGGGCTGTGTTCTCCGGCCTCTCCCGCAGCCCCTCAGCTCTGGCTGCCCTCACTCTTTGGCAGATGCAGCCAGGGATCCGACTCAAGAGCAGGAGCCCACCCGTGGCCGCTTCCAGAGAGCAGCGCAGGTACCTGCGACCATCCCCACCTGGGCCGGGCCTGCTGGCGCTGCTCGGCCGGGCCCCACGCTTGGAGCAGACCATGGAACGTCCCTCTCTTCCCACCCTTCCTTCTGCTGCAGACACTGCGGAGGTTCCTGCGCCTTCGGCGCACAAAGGCCAGCGGCTCCGCGCCCGAGGCCACGGCCGAGCCCGACGCCAGGCCCAGCGAGCTGCGGGCAGAGGCTGCTGCCACAACAGCATCCTCTGACCTGGCTGCCAGCTCTGACTGGGAAAGTGATGAGGGCTGGGACGAGGCTGACATGGCCCTGACGGAGGGCATGGCCACCACCAACACCATCCCACCGGCTATCCCAGAGACTGAGGCCATGCCCACTCTCACTGTGAGTCCTAGACCCACTCTGGAGTTTTTCCAGAAGTGTTTTATTCTCTGCAGTAGCCTGGGGCCAGGGCTGAAGGCCTCCCAGGATCCCGTGGCCCCTCAAGCCGTGTCCGCTGGGCCCCCTCAGCCCCATCACAGTGGGCTGGGAGGGCAAGCACTTCTTGGGGAAAGCTGGGCAAGCTGCTACCTTGGACAGCGCTCCAAATCGTCCCCATGCTGCTTCCTCCAGGTACATGCCACGGTGAGTGCCCTGCTGCAGAGACTCACGTCCCGTGAGTCTGTGGATGCTGGGCTGCAAATGGCCATTGTCAGCCTCGCTGAACAACACCCGGCCCACGTGGTGATGAGCCTCCTGCGCTGTGCCCCAACGTGTGACGGGTAAGGGGCACAAGTGCCTCGAGAGCTCGATGCTCACCGGCCCGTAGGGCCCCTCGCCCTGTACAGCCTGTCCAGCGGCGTCTGCCACACAGGCGGAGAGCAGCGGCACCCTCGGGCCCCTCTGTTTCCTGAGCCTGCTGCCGTGCTCCCTCCCGGCCCCACGCAGCTGCTCGGGGCACGGTACTGACGCACAGCTCTGGTCCCACAGAGCCGCTGCGCTGATCTGGAGAGCCGTGGGGACCTCAGAAGTGGCCGTGGAGCAGGTGCTTCCAGCGCTGCTCTCTGCGATAGAGGAGCAGCCACCGTACGGCGGCTTCCTCTACAGTGGGGACAACGAGGCCGTCCTTGCCCTGGCTGTGAGTTTCTGGAGCTGGCCTATGCTGGCCCTCCAGGTCGCCTTCTCAGAAGCTCTCCATGCTCTCCCCACCCTGCAGCTCCCTGCCTGGGCTCAAAGCTGGGCTAGGGGCAGCAGGCCGGGTGCTCCCCCTGCCTCTCCCCTCAGGCCCTGCCTCATGGACACCTCGGCACTGAGCGCTGCCTCGGGGTGCTTTGTCTCTTGCAGGCAACTCTGGTGCTGTGGAGGATTGCAAGCATGCCCGAGTGGCACTTCGCAATCCTCCTTCATTCTCCCCACCGGCTCGTGGCTCTGCTCTTGCAAATTTTCACCACCACGGAGCAGAGGCCAGTGGACGTGGAGACCCATGGCTTCTGGAGAGCGTGCCAGGAGGAACACGGCCTTCCCAGCCAGCCCAACAGGTGCCAGTCACCCTGTCCTTCCCACACCCTTGCGGCCAGGGCCAGTGCTCCCAGAGTGACCTGGCCTTGGCTCGGCACACAGGTTTGCAGTGCAGACAATGAAGGCTCTGCTCTCCCGACTGGGCATTGGCAAGAACCTGCTGGCTCTGGAGTACAAGCAGCTCTGGGACAGCCTGCTCTGTGCCAACAGCCAGCACTATGCAGCAGGTCTGCTGGCCAGGTGAGATCCTCTAGTCCCCACTGCCACCGCCGGCATTAGTACCCCATTGCCGGAGTGCCCCACACAGTCCCCGGGGCTTGTAAGCGAGAGGGCCTCGTCACCGAGGGAGGGCTGAGCGCACTGCAAAGGGCTGGGAGAGGAGGATGCCCAGCAGCAGCTGCCTCCCAAGGGGCCCATGTCCCCTTGCAGAATGCTGGGGAAAGATGGGACCTCTGTGAGTCACTCCTGGGAGAGGTCTGCCTGCCCAGCTCAGGGTCTTGGTGCCTTTTTCCCCTGCCAGGGAGATGCGCTGTGCCTTGACCCCCTTGTGTCCCCACATGGCCTCGCACTTGCTCAGCCTGCTCGTCGGGAAGCAGCCCCGCTGCCATCTGCCTGCCCTGGCCTTCTTTGTGGAGGTGAGCCTGATGGCCAGCGCTGCCTGGCTGAGCTGCCTCCCGGCTCTCTGGCCTCTGGGAGCTGCAGCCGCCTGGGATGCTGCCCGCGCCCGCTGCTGCTGCCTGGAGCCGGCCCTGCGCGGCCCTGGGCTCCTGCCGGCCGGCTCCCCTGCCACTGCCCTGTGCCTTTCAGCTCCTGCAGTGTCTGGACCTGAGCCAACACGGTCCCAGTGCCCTGTTGGTGCTATCCCGGCACCTGCCCAGCCAGTGCAGGGACAGGCTGCGCCTGGTGCTCAGAGGCCTCGTGGTGCTCAGCAAGGAGCCCTCGCTGGTGAGAAAGGGACAGTGGCTGAAGCCGTGCTGGCAGCGTGGGGCTGGGGAAGGCAAACCTTGGGGCTTGGCTGGGCTTGGCAGCAGAGGCACCTGCTGCCAACTCTCCCGACTCCCACTTCAGCTGCCCGAGTGCCCCGAGCAGCTGTCGGTGCTGCGGCCAGTCACGGCTTCACAGCACAGCCTGGTCTTGCACACAGGCCGGAGGAATACGCGGCCTCTATCCACACCTGGTGGAGCAGCTGGCCGATCCAGACACAGAGATGGTCGGGATGAGCCTCTCTGTGCTCACGCATGTGCTCCCGGACAAAGACCTCAAGATACCCAGCATTACCGCCCAGCAGCTGGCTGAGTCCCTCCTGCCACACTTTGAGAATGTAAGCCTCTGTGCCCCCAGCCAAGGGCACTGGACGCTGCCTGCCTGGAAACCTTGTGCCCTTTTGGGCCTTTGCCCCAATGGGCCTGGAGTAGTTGGTGCTTAGGACTTTTTTTTCCTCCAGGACAACAGCCATGTGCAGCTGCTCTCCATTCAGCTCTTCAGCAAGCTGATGGAGCTGGTACTGGAAGAGAGGGAAAACGCTCTCACGACAATTGTGAGCCAGAGCCTGCTCCCTCTATTCTTACACTGGCACCATGAGAACGTGCACATGGCCGAGGTGAGGTTCACTGTGATGCTGCCGCATCCCTGGCAGGGGTCTCGCCTGCCTCCTGCCCCGACTCCCGTGTGATTCACCTGGGCTCTGGTGCCACCTGCGGCTCTCTGCTTGCTGCTCTGCAGGCGTCTGGCGAAGCCCTGCTTGGTGCGGCCCGCTTCCTGAGAAGGAGGGATCTTGAGGAGCTGCTGAGAAAGAAGCGGCGGATGAAGTTTGCCGAGAGCCTGGTAAGGACAGCCCGGCAGCCCCAGCCGCAGGCTGGAGTGGGGCAGCCCCTGCCCCCGCTGCTTAGTGTCAGGGGCCGGCAGCTGTGCCCCTGGCCAGCGCCGCAGCCAGGCCCGCCAGCCTGCGCCCCCCACGCTGCTCCCTGCCCTGGGCCGTGCGGGCCGCCTCGGCCGGTGCTGGGCGCAGGGAGCGCCCGGCCGAGAGGCAGAGCCCGCGCTGAGCCTTCCCTGCCGCCGCTCCCCGCAGCTGCTGCTGGACGAGAGCCGAGCGGCCGAGCACCTGCGCTGGGCCCTGCCGCACCTGCAGAGCCCACAGAGGCCCGTACGAGAGGCGGCCGTCAGGTTCATCGGTGAGCCAGCAGCCCGGCGCCCCTCCCCGCCTCCCGGCCCGGCTGCTGCCCCGGCTACAGCGGGAGCCGCGCCCGGGCCGCTGCAGCCCCGCCCTCCCTGGGCGCTGCCGCCGCCCTCCCGCAGCCGTGCCCTCGGGCGGCAGCGTGCGGCAGGGGCCCGGCAGGAGCCCTGCCCGCCAGGAGGGCGTGCGGCCACCGGGCTGGCAGCGTCCGTGTCGGGCAGCTGTGCCGCCTGACGCCGCCACATGCTCTGTCTTGCAGGGGTGGCCGGAGTGCTGATGATGGGGCAGAAGGAGGAGCTCCAGGTCCTCACTGAGGGTGAGTCAGGGCAGCCGTGTGGCAGCCAGCACTGCCGGGGCTGAGGGAGCAGCTGCAAATCTCGGCCCCGCAGCTACAATCCGTGCCTGGGCTGCGGAGGGCTCTGCTGCCTGTGCGGACCAGGGGCGCTGGGGGCACAGCCCGGAGAGCTTTCGGGGACACGGGGGGCATGCGTGGCCAGCACCTTCCGGCCGAAGCCCTTGTCTCCCGCTGCCTCCTGGCCACGGCAAGAGCCGGCTGGGATGGCCCTGGCAGGAGGCTTTCCTTGGATTCCCTCAATCTGGCCTCTGACCGTGGCTCTGTTCCTCTGTCTTCCAGCTCTTCAAGCCCTCAGGGAAGATGAGTGCCCATCCTGCATGAACACATGGGTACAGATGAAATTCCAAGGAAGATCTGCAGAACTTCGTTTGTCTTCTGGACCAGATGTACCTGTACCGGCCTCCTTCGATGATTTCCTGTTCCCTTCGAAGATGGGACCACCTGCAGAGCAGAAGGGACCATCTGCAGCTCCAGGCACGGCTCTGGCCGCTCACAGCTGTGAGCCTGTGTGAAGCTCCAGCAGCTCCTGCCAGCTCTTTTCCTGTTGACAGCTCCTTCCCTGCAGCCCTCAGGCCCTGCCCATGCCCTTTTTTACCTCCCAGCTCACCCCTTTGCTTCGCTTTCCCTTAATAAACTGTGTTTTTCACTTTACCCACATCTCCGTGGAGCTGAAGCGGCGCAAAACCTGAGCCCAGGCACATGCAAGGCCCCGCTGCCCTTCTCCTCCCCGCTGTGTTCCGGGCACGGACAGAGAGGAACAAGGGCAGCTCAGGCTGCAAAGGTCCCTGTCCCGCTGCTCCAGCTGCACAGCGGCGTGGACTTAAAGGGCGTGCCGAGCACGCTGAAGGGGAAAAGGACCCTGAGTGATAGAAGAGCCAACTTGAGTGTGCTCTGAACCCAGCCGTGAGGGATTCCAGTGCAGGCATCCACGAGGGCAAAGGAGCTTGCAATGGTGGAAGTTTCCACAAAGAGCTTCCAGAAAGCACAGCAATGCTCCATCCCTACACAGGGACAGGAAGAGGGCAGCGAGACCAGAGGCCGGGGTCCCTTCCCATCCCCCTGGGGCATGGCTGCAAAACAGCCGCTGTGTCTTCCCGTGCCTGTGTTTGGGCTGTGCTGAGGCCAGAGCCAGCCAGCTTGTGCTCTGCTGTGCCAAGAGCGTTCTGGGCGGGCAGGCAGAAGTGCTGCGTGCACAGTGGGGAAGGGGCTCACGAGAGCCTCCTGCGGGAACAGGGCTCTGCTCCCCGGCTGGGAACAGCCTGGTTTTGCTGCCGTGAGCGCAGGCAGGAGTTTGCGCACTTGAAGGGGCAGCGGGCAGCTCTTGTTTCTAGGGGGCCCGGGGCTGCGTGCCACAAAGGGACACAAGGAAACAGACTCGGGAGAAGGAAGATGAGCTCGAGCTGGAGTGCCTGTGCTACAAGGTGCAGAAGTAATTGAGCCTTGCCAGGGTTTCTCCTGAGTGTGTGTTGGTGTTCCCTGGGAAATGGACACATTTGGGGAAATGCCTTTGGAAGAGAGGGGCTTGCTTCCCAAGCAAAGTGCTTCCCCAGGAGTCCCCAGTGAGCTAGGTGCAGCTGTCTTCCTTTGGTCCCTGCACTCCTTTCCATCCTTGAGGCCCCTTGCACTTGGCAGAGGGGCGTGGGAAGGGAGAAGGCTGTGAGGAGCAGCTTTGGCATCTGCCTGGGCCTGCAGAGACCAAGGCAAGCACCAGCAGCAGGGTGTGTCCCCCCACTTTGAGCACAGGACAGAGGGGGATTATACCCGTCCAGCCGAGAGCCCCAAATGACTCTCAGAGAGCTGTGAATTCAAAAGCCTTTATGCCCACATTCATGCCATCTTCCCTATCTGCTGTGTTTTAACCCTTGGCAAGATGCGTTTGCCCCTAGCTTGCTGCAAGCTGCTCTGCTGCAGGGCCAGCAGCGAGCTGGCCTGTGCGGGCACCGTGGAGAGTCCTTCCCCGAGCACTTGGGGGGTCGTGGTGTGTCCAGGGCTGTGTTAGACACTCGGGACAATGGATTCCTTCCAAGCGGGGGCAACTTGGGTGGGGAGGGGATGGCCCCGTGGGGCGTGGCAGCGTGTCCCTTTGTGACACGGTGTAGCAGGTTCCCCGTGGAACCGAAAGGGACACTGTGTCTTAGCAGCCCTTTGTGACACGCGCTGACCTCAGGGCTGGCAGCCACACAGCCACTCCAGAGTGCTCGGTGCATGCAACGGGACAGGAGGTGACAGAGCAGTGCTGTGAGGTGTCCCCGCACAGCCTGCTCGTTGGTTCCTGACCCGGAGCTTTTCCGAAGCGTTCCTCCTGCGGCTGGCCTCACGGCCAGACCTCAGCATTTTGTGACTCAGAGCTTTTCTGAGACATCTACCATCCCTGCAGTCGGAGCCCTCGTGGCCAGGCCGTGGCACTTGGTGACCTCCATCGTTCACCAGGAGTCTCCTGTCATTGTGGCAGGAGACCTCGAGTGCCCTTGTCCTGTAGCCTTCCTGAGGCTCCTCTGCTGCAGGTGCCTGCAAGGCACGACTCCAGCCCTTGCTGGCTAGGGCCTTTGCCGAGGCATTTGAAAGTGCCCCCCAGGTCAGAGAGCAGGATGGCGGGCAGACTGCTCAGCCTGGTCAAGGGGCTTCGGGGCAAGAAAAGCAAAGGCCCTGCAGCTGCCCCAGTGCAGCAGCCAGCGGAGCCAGAGCAGTTGCAGACGCTGCAGGACGGTGAGTGGCAGAGCTGGGACGCAGGGCTGGTGCCTGCAGCTGCCCTGGCCCAGCCCCATCCCATCCCATCCCATCCCATCCCATCCCATCCCATCCCATCCCATCCCATCTCATCCCATGCCATCCCATCCCATCCCATCCCATCCCATCCCATCTCATCCCATGCCATGCCACCCCTGTGGACATGCCCAGTGACGGGATGGGAGAGAGGCCAGGGCTGCCCCCCCGAATGGCCGTGCTCCATCCCCCAGGTGCCCGGGGGCTGTCCCTGCCTGGGGAGCGCAGGGCTGGGCTGTGTTCTCCGGCCTCTCCCGCAGCCCCTCAGCTCTGGCTGCCCTCACTCTTTGGCAGATGCAGCCAGGGATCCGACTCAAGAGCAGGAGCCCACCCGTGGCCGCTTCCAGAGAGCAGCGCAGGTACCTGCGACCATCCCCACCTGGGCCGGGCCTGCTGGCGCTGCTCGGCCGGGCCCCACGCTTGGAGCAGACCATGGAACGTCCCTCTCTTCCCACCCTTCCTTCTGCTGCAGACACTGCGGAGGTTCCTGCGCCTTCGGCGCACAAAGGCCAGCGGCTCCGCGCCCGAGGCCACGGCCGAGCCCGACGCCAGGCCCAGCGAGCTGCGGGCAGAGGCTGCTGCCACAACAGCATCCTCTGACCTGGCTGCCAGCTCTGACTGGGAAAGTGATGAGGGCTGGGACGAGGCTGACATGGCCCTGACGGAGGGCATGGCCACCACCAACACCATCCCACCGGCTATCCCAGAGACTGAGGCCATGCCCACTCTCACTGTGAGTCCTAGACCCACTCTGGAGTTTTTCCAGAAGTGTTTTATTCTCTGCAGTAGCCTGGGGCCAGGGCTGAAGGCCTCCCAGGATCCCGTGGCCCCTCAAGCCGTGTCCGCTGGGCCCCCTCAGCCCCATCACAGTGGGCTGGGAGGGCAAGCACTTCTTGGGGAAAGCTGGGCAAGCTGCTACCTTGGACAGCGCTCCAAATCGTCCCCATGCTGCTTCCTCCAGGTACATGCCACGGTGAGTGCCCTGCTGCAGAGACTCACGTCCCGTGAGTCTGTGGATGCTGGGCTGCAAATGGCCATTGTCAGCCTCGCTGAACAACACCCGGCCCACGTGGTGATGAGCCTCCTGCGCTGTGCCCCAACGTGTGACGGGTAAGGGGCACAAGTGCCTCGAGAGCTCGATGCTCACCGGCCCGTAGGGCCCCTCGCCCTGTACAGCCTGTCCAGCGGCGTCTGCCACACAGGCGGAGAGCAGCGGCACCCTCGGGCCCCTCTGTTTCCTGAGCCTGCTGCCGTGCTCCCTCCCGGCCCCACGCAGCTGCTCGGGGCACGGTACTGACGCACAGCTCTGGTCCCACAGAGCCGCTGCGCTGATCTGGAGAGCCGTGGGGACCTCAGAAGTGGCCGTGGAGCAGGTGCTTCCAGCGCTGCTCTCTGCGATAGAGGAGCAGCCACCGTACGGCGGCTTCCTCTACAGTGGGGACAACGAGGCCGTCCTTGCCCTGGCTGTGAGTTTCTGGAGCTGGCCTATGCTGGCCCTCCAGGTCGCCTTCTCAGAAGCTCTCCATGCTCTCCCCACCCTGCAGCTCCCTGCCTGGGCTCAAAGCTGGGCTAGGGGCAGCAGGCCGGGTGCTCCCCCTGCCTCTCCCCTCAGGCCCTGCCTCATGGACACCTTGGCACTGAGCGCTGCCTCGGGGTGCTTTGTCTCTTGCAGGCAACTCTGGTGCTGTGGAGGATTGCAAGCATGCCCGAGTGGCACTTCGCAATCCTCCTTCATTCTCCCCACCGGCTCGTGGCTCTGCTCTTGCAAATTTTCACCACCACGGAGCAGAGGCCAGTGGACGTGGAGACCCATGGCTTCTGGAGAGCGTGCCAGGAGGAACACGGCCTTCCCAGCCAGCCCAACAGGTGCCAGTCACCCTGTCCTTCCCACACCCTTGCGGCCAGGGCCAGTGCTCCCAGAGTGACCTGGCCTTGGCTCGGCACACAGGTTTGCAGTGCAGACAATGAAGGCTCTGCTCTCCCGACTGGGCATTGGCAAGAACCTGCTGGCTCTGGAGTACAAGCAGCTCTGGGACAGCCTGCTCTGTGCCAACAGCCAGCACTATGCAGCAGGTCTGCTGGCCAGGTGAGATCCTCTAGTCCCCACTGCCACCGCCGGCATTAGTACCCCATTGCCGGAGTGCCCCACACAGTCCCCGGGGCTTGTAAGCGAGAGGGCCTCGTCACCGAGGGAGGGCTGAGCGCACTGCAAAGGGCTGGGAGAGGAGGATGCCCAGCAGCAGCTGCCTCCCAAGGGGCCCATGTCCCCTTGCAGAATGCTGGGGAAAGATGGGACCTCTGTGAGTCACTCCTGGGAGAGGTCTGCCTGCCCAGCTCAGGGTCTTGGTGCCTTTTTCCCCTGCCAGGGAGATGCGCTGTGCCTTGACCCCCTTGTGTCCCCACATGGCCTCGCACTTGCTCAGCCTGCTCGTCGGGAAGCAGCCCCGCTGCCATCTGCCTGCCCTGGCCTTCTTTGTGGAGGTGAGCCTGATGGCCAGCGCTGCCTGGCTGAGCTGCCTCCCGGCTCTCTGGCCTCTGCGAGCTGCAGCCGCCTGGGATGCTGCCCGCGCCCGCTGCTGCTGCCTGGAGCCGGCCCTGCGCGGCCCTGGGCTCCTGCCGGCCGGCTCCCCTGCCACTGCCCTGTGCCTTTCAGCTCCTGCAGTGTCTGGACCTGAGCCAACACGGTCCCAGTGCCCTGTTGGTGCTATCCCGGCACCTGCCCAGCCAGTGCAGGGACAGGCTGCGCCTGGTGCTCAGAGGCCTCGTGGTGCTCAGCAAGGAGCCCTCGCTGGTGAGAAAGGGACAGTGGCTGAAGCCGTGCTGGCAGCGTGGGGCTGGGGAAGGCAAACCTTGGGGCTTGGCTGGGCTTGGCAGCAGAGGCACCTGCTGCCAACTCTCCCGACTCCCACTTCAGCTGCCCGAGTGCCCCGAGCAGCTGTCGGTGCTGCGGCCAGTCACGGCTTCACAGCACAGCCTGGTCTTGCACACAGGCCGGAGGAATACGCGGCCTCTATCCACACCTGGTGGAGCAGCTGGCCGATCCAGACACAGAGATGGTCGGGATGAGCCTCTCTGTGCTCACGCATGTGCTCCCGGACAAAGACCTCAAGATACCCAGCATTACCGCCCAGCAGCTGGCTGAGTCCCTCCTGCCACACTTTGAGAATGTAAGCCTCTGTGCCCCCAGCCAAGGGCACTGGACGCTGCCTGCCTGGAAACCTTGTGCCCTTTTGGGCCTTTGCCCCAATGGGCCTGGAGTAGTTGGTGCTTAGGACTTTTTTTTCCTCCAGGACAACAGCCATGTGCAGCTGCTCTCCATTCAGCTCTTCAGCAAGCTGATGGAGCTGGTACTGGAAGAGAGGGAAAACGCTCTCACGACAATTGTGAGCCAGAGCCTGCTCCCTCTATTCTTACACTGGCACCATGAGAACGTGCACATGGCCGAGGTGAGGTTCACTGTGATGCTGCCGCATCCCTGGCAGGGGTCTCGCCTGCCTCCTGCCCCGACTCCCGTGTGATTCACCTGGGCTCTGGTGCCACCTGCGGCTCTCTGCTTGCTGCTCTGCAGGCGTCTGGCGAAGCCCTGCTTGGTGCGGCCCGCTTCCTGAGAAGGAGGGATCTTGAGGAGCTGCTGAGAAAGAAGCGGCGGATGAAGTTTGCCGAGAGCCTGGTAAGGACAGCCCGGCAGCCCCAGCCGCAGGCTGGAGTGGGGCAGCCCCTGCCCCCGCTGCTTAGTGTCAGGGGCCGGCAGCTGTGCCCCTGGCCAGCGCCGCAGCCAGGCCCGCCAGCCTGCGCCCCCCACGCTGCTCCCTGCCCTGGGCCGTGCGGGCCGCCTCGGCCGGTGCTGGGCGCAGGGAGCGCCCGGCCGAGAGGCAGAGCCCGCGCTGAGCCTTCCCTGCCGCCGCTCCCCGCAGCTGCTGCTGGACGAGAGCCGAGCGGCCGAGCACCTGCGCTGGGCCCTGCCGCACCTGCAGAGCCCACAGAGGCCCGTACGAGAGGCGGCCGTCAGGTTCATCGGTGAGCCAGCAGCCCGGCGCCCCTCCCCGCCTCCCGGCCCGGCTGCTGCCCCGGCTACAGCGGGAGCCGCGCCCGGGCCGCTGCAGCCCCGCCCTCCCTGGGCGCTGCCGCCGCCCTCCCGCAGCCGTGCCCTCGGGCGGCAGCGTGCGGCAGGGGCCCGGCAGGAGCCCTGCCCGCCAGGAGGGCGTGCGGCCACCGGGCTGGCAGCGTCCGTGTCGGGCAGCTGTGCCGCCTGACGCCGCCACATGCTCTGTCTTGCAGGGGTGGCCGGAGTGCTGATGATGGGGCAGAAGGAGGAGCTCCAGGTCCTCACTGAGGGTGAGTCAGGGCAGCCGTGTGGCAGCCAGCACTGCCGGGGCTGAGGGAGCAGCTGCAAATCTCGGCCCCGCAGCTACAATCCGTGCCTGGGCTGCGGAGGGCTCTGCTGCCTGTGCGGACCAGGGGCGCTGGGGGCACAGCCCGGAGAGCTTTCGGGGACACGGGGGGCATGCGTGGCCAGCACCTTCCGGCCGAAGCCCTTGTCTCCCGCTGCCTCCTGGCCACGGCAAGAGCCGGCTGGGATGGCCCTGGCAGGAGGCTTTCCTTGGATTCCCTCAATCTGGCCTCTGACCGTGGCTCTGTTCCTCTGTCTTCCAGCTCTTCAAGCCCTCAGGGAAGATGAGTGCCCATCCTGCATGAACACATGGGTACAGATGAAATTCCAAGGAAGATCTGCAGAACTTCGTTTGTCTTCTGGACCAGATGTACCTGTACCGGCCTCCTTCGATGATTTCCTGTTCCCTTCGAAGATGGGACCACCTGCAGAGCAGAAGGGACCATCTGCAGCTCCAGGCACGGCTCTGGCCGCTCACAGCTGTGAGCCTGTGTGAAGCTCCAGCAGCTCCTGCCAGCTCTTTTCCTGTTGACAGCTCCTTCCCTGCAGCCCTCAGGCCCTGCCCATGCCCTTTTTTACCTCCCAGCTCACCCCTTTGCTTCGCTTTCCCTTAATAAACTGTGTTTTTCACTTTACCCACATCTCCGTGGAGCTGAAGCGGCGCAAAACCTGAGCCCAGGCACATGCAAGGCCCCGCTGCCCTTCTCCTCCCCGCTGTGTTCCGGGCACGGACAGAGAGGAACAAGGGCAGCTCAGGCTGCAAAGGTCCCTGTCCCGCTGCTCCAGCTGCACAGCGGCGTGGACTTAAAGGGCGTGCCGAGCACGCTGAAGGGGAAAAGGACCCTGAGTGATAGAAGAGCCAACTTGAGTGTGCTCTGAACCCAGCCGTGAGGGATTCCAGTGCAGGCATCCACGAGGGCAAAGGAGCTTGCAATGGTGGAAGTTTCCACAAAGAGCTTCCAGAAAGCACAGCAATGCTCCATCCCTACACAGGGACAGGAAGAGGGCAGCGAGACCAGAGGCCGGGGTCCCTTCCCATCCCCCTGGGGCATGGCTGCAAAACAGCCGCTGTGTCTTCCCGTGCCTGTGTTTGGGCTGTGCTGAGGCCAGAGCCGGCCAGCTTGTGCTCTGCTGTGCCAAGAGCGTTCTGGGCGGGCAGGCAGAAGTGCTGCGTGCACAGTGGGGAAGGGGCTCACGAGAGCCTCCTGCGGGAACAGGGCTCTGCTCCCCGGCTGGGAACAGCCTGGTTTTGCTGCCGTGAGCGCAGGCAGGAGTTTGCGCACTTGAAGGGGCAGTGGGCAGCTCTTGTTTCTAGGGGGCCCGGGGCTGCGTGCCACAAAGGGACACAAGGAAACAGACTCGGGAGAAGGAAGATGAGCTCGAGCTGGAGTGCCTGTGCTACAAGGTGCAGAAGTAATTGAGCCTTGCCAGGGTTTCTCCTGAGTGTGTGTTGGTGTTCCCTGGGAAATGGACACATTTGGGGAAATGCCTTTGGAAGAGAGGGGCTTGCTTCCCAAGCAAAGTGCTTCCCCAGGAGTCCCCAGTGAGCTAGGTGCAGCTGTCTTCCTTTGGTCCCTGCACTCCTTTCCATCCTTGAGGCCCCTTGCACTTGGCAGAGGGGCGTGGGAAGGGAGAAGGCTGTGAGGAGCAGCTTTGGCATCTGCCTGGGCCTGCAGAGACCAAGGCAAGCACCAGCAGCAGGGTGTGTCCCCCCACTTTGAGCACAGGACAGAGGGGGATTATACCCGTCCAGCCGAGAGCCCCAAATGACTCTCAGAGAGCTGTGAATTCAAAAGCCTTTATGCCCACATTCATGCCATCTTCCCTATCTGCTGTGTTTTAACCCTTGGCAAGATGCGTTTGCCCCTAGCTTGCTGCAAGCTGCTCTGCTGCAGGGCCAGCAGCGAGCTGGCCTGTGCGGGCACCGTGGAGAGTCCTTCCCCGAGCACTTGGGGGGTCGTGGTGTGTCCAGGGCTGTGTTAGACACTCGGGACAATGGATTCCTTCCAAGCGGGGGCAACTTGGGTGGGGAGGGGATGGCCCCGTGGGGCGTGGCAGCGTGTCCCTTTGTGACACGGTGTAGCAGGTTCCCCGTGGAACCGAAAGGGACACTGTGTCTTAGCAGCCCTTTGTGACACGCGCTGACCTCAGGGCTGGCAGCCACACAGCCACTCCAGAGTGCTCGGTGCATGCAACGGGACAGGAGGTGACAGAGCAGTGCTGTGAGGTGTCCCCGCACAGCCTGCTCGTTGGTTCCTGACCCGGAGCTTTTCCGAAGCGTTCCTCCTGCGGCTGGCCTCACGGCCAGACCTCAGCATTTTGTGACTCAGAGCTTTTCTGAGACATCTACCATCCCTGCAGTCGGAGCCCTCGTGGCCAGGCCGTGGCACTTGGTGACCTCCATCGTTCACCAGGAGTCTCCTGTCATTGTGGCAGGAGACCTCGAGTGCCCTTGTCCTGTAGCCTTCCTGAGGCTCCTCTGCTGCAGGTGCCTGCAAGGCACGACTCCAGCCCTTGCTGGCTAGGGCCTTTGCCGAGGCATTTGAAAGTGCCCCCCAGGTCAGAGAGCAGGATGGCGGGCAGACTGCTCAGCCTGGTCAAGGGGCTTCGGGGCAAGAAAAGCAAAGGCCCTGCAGCTGCCCCAGTGCAGCAGCCAGCGGAGCCAGAGCAGTTGCAGACGCTGCAGGACGGTGAGTGGCAGAGCTGGGACGCAGGGCTGGTGCCTGCAGCTGCCCTGGCCCAGCCCCATCCCATCCCATCCCATCCCATCCCATCCCATCCCATCCCATCCCATCCCATCTCATCCCATGCCATCCCATCCCATCCCATCCCATCCCATCCCATCTCATCCCATGCCATGCCACCCCTGTGGACATGCCCAGTGACGGGATGGGAGAGAGGCCAGGGCTGCCCCCCCGAATGGCCGTGCTCCATCCCCCAGGTGCCCGGGGGCTGTCCCTGCCTGGGGAGCGCAGGGCTGGGCTGTGTTCTCCGGCCTCTCCCGCAGCCCCTCAGCTCTGGCTGCCCTCACTCTTTGGCAGATGCAGCCAGGGATCCGACTCAAGAGCAGGAGCCCACCCGTGGCCGCTTCCAGAGAGCAGCGCAGGTACCTGCGACCATCCCCACCTGGGCCGGGCCTGCTGGCGCTGCTCGGCCGGGCCCCACGCTTGGAGCAGACCATGGAACGTCCCTCTCTTCCCACCCTTCCTTCTGCTGCAGACACTGCGGAGGTTCCTGCGCCTTCGGCGCACAAAGGCCAGCGGCTCCGCGCCCGAGGCCACGGCCGAGCCCGACGCCAGGCCCAGCGAGCTGCGGGCAGAGGCTGCTGCCACAACAGCATCCTCTGACCTGGCTGCCAGCTCTGACTGGGAAAGTGATGAGGGCTGGGACGAGGCTGACATGGCCCTGACGGAGGGCATGGCCACCACCAACACCATCCCACCGGCTATCCCAGAGACTGAGGCCATGCCCACTCTCACTGTGAGTCCTAGACCCACTCTGGAGTTTTTCCAGAAGTGTTTTATTCTCTGCAGTAGCCTGGGGCCAGGGCTGAAGGCCTCCCAGGATCCCGTGGCCCCTCAAGCCGTGTCCGCTGGGCCCCCTCAGCCCCATCACAGTGGGCTGGGAGGGCAAGCACTTCTTGGGGAAAGCTGGGCAAGCTGCTACCTTGGACAGCGCTCCAAATCGTCCCCATGCTGCTTCCTCCAGGTACATGCCACGGTGAGTGCCCTGCTGCAGAGACTCACGTCCCGTGAGTCTGTGGATGCTGGGCTGCAAATGGCCATTGTCAGCCTCGCTGAACAACACCCGGCCCACGTGGTGATGAGCCTCCTGCGCTGTGCCCCAACGTGTGACGGGTAAGGGGCACAAGTGCCTCGAGAGCTCGATGCTCACCGGCCCGTAGGGCCCCTCGCCCTGTACAGCCTGTCCAGCGGCGTCTGCCACACAGGCGGAGAGCAGCGGCACCCTCGGGCCCCTCTGTTTCCTGAGCCTGCTGCCGTGCTCCCTCCCGGCCCCACGCAGCTGCTCGGGGCACGGTACTGACGCACAGCTCTGGTCCCACAGAGCCGCTGCGCTGATCTGGAGAGCCGTGGGGACCTCAGAAGTGGCCGTGGAGCAGGTGCTTCCAGCGCTGCTCTCTGCGATAGAGGAGCAGCCACCGTACGGCGGCTTCCTCTACAGTGGGGACAACGAGGCCGTCCTTGCCCTGGCTGTGAGTTTCTGGAGCTGGCCTATGCTGGCCCTCCAGGTCGCCTTCTCAGAAGCTCTCCATGCTCTCCCCACCCTGCAGCTCCCTGCCTGGGCTCAAAGCTGGGCTAGGGGCAGCAGGCCGGGTGCTCCCCCTGCCTCTCCCCTCAGGCCCTGCCTCATGGACACCTCGGCACTGAGCGCTGCCTCGGGGTGCTTTGTCTCTTGCAGGCAACTCTGGTGCTGTGGAGGATTGCAAGCATGCCCGAGTGGCACTTCGCAATCCTCCTTCATTCTCCCCACCGGCTCGTGGCTCTGCTCTTGCAAATTTTCACCACCACGGAGCAGAGGCCAGTGGACGTGGAGACCCATGGCTTCTGGAGAGCGTGCCAGGAGGAACACGGCCTTCCCAGCCAGCCCAACAGGTGCCAGTCACCCTGTCCTTCCCACACCCTTGCGGCCAGGGCCAGTGCTCCCAGAGTGACCTGGCCTTGGCTCGGCACACAGGTTTGCAGTGCAGACAATGAAGGCTCTGCTCTCCCGACTGGGCATTGGCAAGAACCTGCTGGCTCTGGAGTACAAGCAGCTCTGGGACAGCCTGCTCTGTGCCAACAGCCAGCACTATGCAGCAGGTCTGCTGGCCAGGTGAGATCCTCTAGTCCCCACTGCCACCGCCGGCATTAGTACCCCATTGCCGGAGTGCCCCACACAGTCCCCGGGGCTTGTAAGCGAGAGGGCCTCGTCACCGAGGGAGGGCTGAGCGCACTGCAAAGGGCTGGGAGAGGAGGATGCCCAGCAGCAGCTGCCTCCCAAGGGGCCCATGTCCCCTTGCAGAATGCTGGGGAAAGATGGGACCTCTGTGAGTCACTCCTGGGAGAGGTCTGCCTGCCCAGCTCAGGGTCTTGGTGCCTTTTTCCCCTGCCAGGGAGATGCGCTGTGCCTTGACCCCCTTGTGTCCCCACATGGCCTCGCACTTGCTCAGCCTGCTCGTCGGGAAGCAGCCCCGCTGCCATCTGCCTGCCCTGGCCTTCTTTGTGGAGGTGAGCCTGATGGCCAGCGCTGCCTGGCTGAGCTGCCTCCCGGCTCTCTGGCCTCTGGGAGCTGCAGCCGCCTGGGATGCTGCCCGCGCCCGCTGCTGCTGCCTGGAGCCGGCCCTGCGCGGCCCTGGGCTCCTGCCGGCCGGCTCCCCTGCCACTGCCCTGTGCCTTTCAGCTCCTGCAGTGTCTGGACCTGAGCCAACACGGTCCCAGTGCCCTGTTGGTGCTATCCCGGCACCTGCCCAGCCAGTGCAGGGACAGGCTGCGCCTGGTGCTCAGAGGCCTCGTGGTGCTCAGCAAGGAGCCCTCGCTGGTGAGAAAGGGACAGTGGCTGAAGCCGTGCTGGCAGCGTGGGGCTGGGGAAGGCAAACCTTGGGGCTTGGCTGGGCTTGGCAGCAGAGGCACCTGCTGCCAACTCTCCCGACTCCCACTTCAGCTGCCCGAGTGCCCCGAGCAGCTGTCGGTGCTGCGGCCAGTCACGGCTTCACAGCACAGCCTGGTCTTGCACACAGGCCGGAGGAATACGCGGCCTCTATCCACACCTGGTGGAGCAGCTGGCCGATCCAGACACAGAGATGGTCGGGATGAGCCTCTCTGTGCTCACGCATGTGCTCCCGGACAAAGACCTCAAGATACCCAGCATTACCGCCCAGCAGCTGGCTGAGTCCCTCCTGCCACACTTTGAGAATGTAAGCCTCTGTGCCCCCAGCCAAGGGCACTGGACGCTGCCTGCCTGGAAACCTTGTGCCCTTTTGGGCCTTTGCCCCAATGGGCCTGGAGTAGTTGGTGCTTAGGACTTTTTTTTCCTCCAGGACAACAGCCATGTGCAGCTGCTCTCCATTCAGCTCTTCAGCAAGCTGATGGAGCTGGTACTGGAAGAGAGGGAAAACGCTCTCACGACAATTGTGAGCCAGAGCCTGCTCCCTCTATTCTTACACTGGCACCATGAGAACGTGCACATGGCCGAGGTGAGGTTCACTGTGATGCTGCCGCATCCCTGGCAGGGGTCTCGCCTGCCTCCTGCCCCGACTCCCGTGTGATTCACCTGGGCTCTGGTGCCACCTGCGGCTCTCTGCTTGCTGCTCTGCAGGCGTCTGGCGAAGCCCTGCTTGGTGCGGCCCGCTTCCTGAGAAGGAGGGATCTTGAGGAGCTGCTGAGAAAGAAGCGGCGGATGAAGTTTGCCGAGAGCCTGGTAAGGACAGCCCGGCAGCCCCAGCCGCAGGCTGGAGTGGGGCAGCCCCTGCCCCCGCTGCTTAGTGTCAGGGGCCGGCAGCTGTGCCCCTGGCCAGCGCCGCAGCCAGGCCCGCCAGCCTGCGCCCCCCACGCTGCTCCCTGCCCTGGGCCGTGCGGGCCGCCTCGGCCGGTGCTGGGCGCAGGGAGCGCCCGGCCGAGAGGCAGAGCCCGCGCTGAGCCTTCCCTGCCGCCGCTCCCCGCAGCTGCTGCTGGACGAGAGCCGAGCGGCCGAGCACCTGCGCTGGGCCCTGCCGCACCTGCAGAGCCCACAGAGGCCCGTACGAGAGGCGGCCGTCAGGTTCATCGGTGAGCCAGCAGCCCGGCGCCCCTCCCCGCCTCCCGGCCCGGCTGCTGCCCCGGCTACAGCGGGAGCCGCGCCCGGGCCGCTGCAGCCCCGCCCTCCCTGGGCGCTGCCGCCGCCCTCCCGCAGCCGTGCCCTCGGGCGGCAGCGTGCGGCAGGGGCCCGGCAGGAGCCCTGCCCGCCAGGAGGGCGTGCGGCCACCGGGCTGGCAGCGTCCGTGTCGGGCAGCTGTGCCGCCTGACGCCGCCACATGCTCTGTCTTGCAGGGGTGGCCGGAGTGCTGATGATGGGGCAGAAGGAGGAGCTCCAGGTCCTCACTGAGGGTGAGTCAGGGCAGCCGTGTGGCAGCCAGCACTGCCGGGGCTGAGGGAGCAGCTGCAAATCTCGGCCCCGCAGCTACAATCCGTGCCTGGGCTGCGGAGGGCTCTGCTGCCTGTGCGGACCAGGGGCGCTGGGGGCACAGCCCGGAGAGCTTTCGGGGACACGGGGGGCATGCGTGGCCAGCACCTTCCGGCCGAAGCCCTTGTCTCCCGCTGCCTCCTGGCCACGGCAAGAGCCGGCTGGGATGGCCCTGGCAGGAGGCTTTCCTTGGATTCCCTCAATCTGGCCTCTGACCGTGGCTCTGTTCCTCTGTCTTCCAGCTCTTCAAGCCCTCAGGGAAGATGAGTGCCCATCCTGCATGAACACATGGGTACAGATGAAATTCCAAGGAAGATCTGCAGAACTTCGTTTGTCTTCTGGACCAGATGTACCTGTACCGGCCTCCTTCGATGATTTCCTGTTCCCTTCGAAGATGGGACCACCTGCAGAGCAGAAGGGACCATCTGCAGCTCCAGGCACGGCTCTGGCCGCTCACAGCTGTGAGCCTGTGTGAAGCTCCAGCAGCTCCTGCCAGCTCTTTTCCTGTTGACAGCTCCTTCCCTGCAGCCCTCAGGCCCTGCCCATGCCCTTTTTTACCTCCCAGCTCACCCCTTTGCTTCGCTTTCCCTTAATAAACTGTGTTTTTCACTTTACCCACATCTCCGTGGAGCTGAAGCGGCGCAAAACCTGAGCCCAGGCACATGCAAGGCCCCGCTGCCCTTCTCCTCCCCGCTGTGTTCCGGGCACGGACAGAGAGGAACAAGGGCAGCTCAGGCTGCAAAGGTCCCTGTCCCGCTGCTCCAGCTGCACAGCGGCGTGGACTTAAAGGGCGTGCCGAGCACGCTGAAGGGGAAAAGGACCCTGAGTGATAGAAGAGCCAACTTGAGTGTGCTCTGAACCCAGCCGTGAGGGATTCCAGTGCAGGCATCCACGAGGGCAAAGGAGCTTGCAATGGTGGAAGTTTCCACAAAGAGCTTCCAGAAAGCACAGCAATGCTCCATCCCTACACAGGGACAGGAAGAGGGCAGCGAGACCAGAGGCCGGGGTCCCTTCCCATCCCCCTGGGGCATGGCTGCAAAACAGCCGCTGTGTCTTCCCGTGCCTGTGTTTGGGCTGTGCTGAGGCCAGAGCCAGCCAGCTTGTGCTCTGCTGTGCCAAGAGCGTTCTGGGCGGGCAGGCAGAAGTGCTGCGTGCACAGTGGGGAAGGGGCTCACGAGAGCCTCCTGCGGGAACAGGGCTCTGCTCCCCGGCTGGGAACAGCCTGGTTTTGCTGCCGTGAGCGCAGGCAGGAGTTTGCGCACTTGAAGGGGCAGCGGGCAGCTCTTGTTTCTAGGGGGCCCGGGGCTGCGTGCCACAAAGGGACACAAGGAAACAGACTCGGGAGAAGGAAGATGAGCTCGAGCTGGAGTGCCTGTGCTACAAGGTGCAGAAGTAATTGAGCCTTGCCAGGGTTTCTCCTGAGTGTGTGTTGGTGTTCCCTGGGAAATGGACACATTTGGGGAAATGCCTTTGGAAGAGAGGGGCTTGCTTCCCAAGCAAAGTGCTTCCCCAGGAGTCCCCAGTGAGCTAGGTGCAGCTGTCTTCCTTTGGTCCCTGCACTCCTTTCCATCCTTGAGGCCCCTTGCACTTGGCAGAGGGGCGTGGGAAGGGAGAAGGCTGTGAGGAGCAGCTTTGGCATCTGCCTGGGCCTGCAGAGACCAAGGCAAGCACCAGCAGCAGGGTGTGTCCCCCCACTTTGAGCACAGGACAGAGGGGGATTATACCCGTCCAGCCGAGAGCCCCAAATGACTCTCAGAGAGCTGTGAATTCAAAAGCCTTTATGCCCACATTCATGCCATCTTCCCTATCTGCTGTGTTTTAACCCTTGGCAAGATGCGTTTGCCCCTAGCTTGCTGCAAGCTGCTCTGCTGCAGGGCCAGCAGCGAGCTGGCCTGTGCGGGCACCGTGGAGAGTCCTTCCCCGAGCACTTGGGGGGTCGTGGTGTGTCCAGGGCTGTGTTAGACACTCGGGACAATGGATTCCTTCCAAGCGGGGGCAACTTGGGTGGGGAGGGGATGGCCCCGTGGGGCGTGGCAGCGTGTCCCTTTGTGACACGGTGTAGCAGGTTCCCCGTGGAACCGAAAGGGACACTGTGTCTTAGCAGCCCTTTGTGACACGCGCTGACCTCAGGGCTGGCAGCCACACAGCCACTCCAGAGTGCTCGGTGCATGCAACGGGACAGGAGGTGACAGAGCAGTGCTGTGAGGTGTCCCCGCACAGCCTGCTCGTTGGTTCCTGACCCGGAGCTTTTCCGAAGCGTTCCTCCTGCGGCTGGCCTCACGGCCAGACCTCAGCATTTTGTGACTCAGAGCTTTTCTGAGACATCTACCATCCCTGCAGTCGGAGCCCTCGTGGCCAGGCCGTGGCACTTGGTGACCTCCATCGTTCACCAGGAGTCTCCTGTCATTGTGGCAGGAGACCTCGAGTGCCCTTGTCCTGTAGCCTTCCTGAGGCTCCTCTGCTGCAGGTGCCTGCAAGGCACGACTCCAGCCCTTGCTGGCTAGGGCCTTTGCCGAGGCATTTGAAAGTGCCCCCCAGGTCAGAGAGCAGGATGGCGGGCAGACTGCTCAGCCTGGTCAAGGGGCTTCGGGGCAAGAAAAGCAAAGGCCCTGCAGCTGCCCCAGTGCAGCAGCCAGCGGAGCCAGAGCAGTTGCAGACGCTGCAGGACGGTGAGTGGCAGAGCTGGGACGCAGGGCTGGTGCCTGCAGCTGCCCTGGCCCAGCCCCATCCCATCCCATCCCATCCCATCCCATCCCATCCCATCCCATCTCATCCCATGCCATCCCATCCCATCCCATCCCATCCCATCCCATCTCATCCCATGCCATGCCACCCCTGTGGACATGCCCAGTGACGGGATGGGAGAGAGGCCAGGGCTGCCCCCCCGAATGGCCGTGCTCCATCCCCCAGGTGCCCGGGGGCTGTCCCTGCCTGGGGAGCGCAGGGCTGGGCTGTGTTCTCCGGCCTCTCCCGCAGCCCCTCAGCTCTGGCTGCCCTCACTCTTTGGCAGATGCAGCCAGGGATCCGACTCAAGAGCAGGAGCCCACCCGTGGCCGCTTCCAGAGAGCAGCGCAGGTACCTGCGACCATCCCCACCTGGGCCGGGCCTGCTGGCGCTGCTCGGCCGGGCCCCACGCTTGGAGCAGACCATGGAACGTCCCTCTCTTCCCACCCTTCCTTCTGCTGCAGACACTGCGGAGGTTCCTGCGCCTTCGGCGCACAAAGGCCAGCGGCTCCGCGCCCGAGGCCACGGCCGAGCCCGACGCCAGGCCCAGCGAGCTGCGGGCAGAGGCTGCTGCCACAACAGCATCCTCTGACCTGGCTGCCAGCTCTGACTGGGAAAGTGATGAGGGCTGGGACGAGGCTGACATGGCCCTGACGGAGGGCATGGCCACCACCAACACCATCCCACCGGCTATCCCAGAGACTGAGGCCATGCCCACTCTCACTGTGAGTCCTAGACCCACTCTGGAGTTTTTCCAGAAGTGTTTTATTCTCTGCAGTAGCCTGGGGCCAGGGCTGAAGGCCTCCCAGGATCCCGTGGCCCCTCAAGCCGTGTCCGCTGGGCCCCCTCAGCCCCATCACAGTGGGCTGGGAGGGCAAGCACTTCTTGGGGAAAGCTGGGCAAGCTGCTACCTTGGACAGCGCTCCAAATCGTCCCCATGCTGCTTCCTCCAGGTACATGCCACGGTGAGTGCCCTGCTGCAGAGACTCACGTCCCGTGAGTCTGTGGATGCTGGGCTGCAAATGGCCATTGTCAGCCTCGCTGAACAACACCCGGCCCACGTGGTGATGAGCCTCCTGCGCTGTGCCCCAACGTGTGACGGGTAAGGGGCACAAGTGCCTCGAGAGCTCGATGCTCACCGGCCCGTAGGGCCCCTCGCCCTGTACAGCCTGTCCAGCGGCGTCTGCCACACAGGCGGAGAGCAGCGGCACCCTCGGGCCCCTCTGTTTCCTGAGCCTGCTGCCGTGCTCCCTCCCGGCCCCACGCAGCTGCTCGGGGCACGGTACTGACGCACAGCTCTGGTCCCACAGAGCCGCTGCGCTGATCTGGAGAGCCGTGGGGACCTCAGAAGTGGCCGTGGAGCAGGTGCTTCCAGCGCTGCTCTCTGCGATAGAGGAGCAGCCACCGTACGGCGGCTTCCTCTACAGTGGGGACAACGAGGCCGTCCTTGCCCTGGCTGTGAGTTTCTGGAGCTGGCCTATGCTGGCCCTCCAGGTCGCCTTCTCAGAAGCTCTCCATGCTCTCCCCACCCTGCAGCTCCCTGCCTGGGCTCAAAGCTGGGCTAGGGGCAGCAGGCCGGGTGCTCCCCCTGCCTCTCCCCTCAGGCCCTGCCTCATGGACACCTTGGCACTGAGCGCTGCCTCGGGGTGCTTTGTCTCTTGCAGGCAACTCTGGTGCTGTGGAGGATTGCAAGCATGCCCGAGTGGCACTTCGCAATCCTCCTTCATTCTCCCCACCGGCTCGTGGCTCTGCTCTTGCAAATTTTCACCACCACGGAGCAGAGGCCAGTGGACGTGGAGACCCATGGCTTCTGGAGAGCGTGCCAGGAGGAACACGGCCTTCCCAGCCAGCCCAACAGGTGCCAGTCACCCTGTCCTTCCCACACCCTTGCGGCCAGGGCCAGTGCTCCCAGAGTGACCTGGCCTTGGCTCGGCACACAGGTTTGCAGTGCAGACAATGAAGGCTCTGCTCTCCCGACTGGGCATTGGCAAGAACCTGCTGGCTCTGGAGTACAAGCAGCTCTGGGACAGCCTGCTCTGTGCCAACAGCCAGCACTATGCAGCAGGTCTGCTGGCCAGGTGAGATCCTCTAGTCCCCACTGCCACCGCCGGCATTAGTACCCCATTGCCGGAGTGCCCCACACAGTCCCCGGGGCTTGTAAGCGAGAGGGCCTCGTCACCGAGGGAGGGCTGAGCGCACTGCAAAGGGCTGGGAGAGGAGGATGCCCAGCAGCAGCTGCCTCCCAAGGGGCCCATGTCCCCTTGCAGAATGCTGGGGAAAGATGGGACCTCTGTGAGTCACTCCTGGGAGAGGTCTGCCTGCCCAGCTCAGGGTCTTGGTGCCTTTTTCCCCTGCCAGGGAGATGCGCTGTGCCTTGACCCCCTTGTGTCCCCACATGGCCTCGCACTTGCTCAGCCTGCTCGTCGGGAAGCAGCCCCGCTGCCATCTGCCTGCCCTGGCCTTCTTTGTGGAGGTGAGCCTGATGGCCAGCGCTGCCTGGCTGAGCTGCCTCCCGGCTCTCTGGCCTCTGCGAGCTGCAGCCGCCTGGGATGCTGCCCGCGCCCGCTGCTGCTGCCTGGAGCCGGCCCTGCGCGGCCCTGGGCTCCTGCCGGCCGGCTCCCCTGCCACTGCCCTGTGCCTTTCAGCTCCTGCAGTGTCTGGACCTGAGCCAACACGGTCCCAGTGCCCTGTTGGTGCTATCCCGGCACCTGCCCAGCCAGTGCAGGGACAGGCTGCGCCTGGTGCTCAGAGGCCTCGTGGTGCTCAGCAAGGAGCCCTCGCTGGTGAGAAAGGGACAGTGGCTGAAGCCGTGCTGGCAGCGTGGGGCTGGGGAAGGCAAACCTTGGGGCTTGGCTGGGCTTGGCAGCAGAGGCACCTGCTGCCAACTCTCCCGACTCCCACTTCAGCTGCCCGAGTGCCCCGAGCAGCTGTCGGTGCTGCGGCCAGTCACGGCTTCACAGCACAGCCTGGTCTTGCACACAGGCCGGAGGAATACGCGGCCTCTATCCACACCTGGTGGAGCAGCTGGCCGATCCAGACACAGAGATGGTCGGGATGAGCCTCTCTGTGCTCACGCATGTGCTCCCGGACAAAGACCTCAAGATACCCAGCATTACCGCCCAGCAGCTGGCTGAGTCCCTCCTGCCACACTTTGAGAATGTAAGCCTCTGTGCCCCCAGCCAAGGGCACTGGACGCTGCCTGCCTGGAAACCTTGTGCCCTTTTGGGCCTTTGCCCCAATGGGCCTGGAGTAGTTGGTGCTTAGGACTTTTTTTTCCTCCAGGACAACAGCCATGTGCAGCTGCTCTCCATTCAGCTCTTCAGCAAGCTGATGGAGCTGGTACTGGAAGAGAGGGAAAACGCTCTCACGACAATTGTGAGCCAGAGCCTGCTCCCTCTATTCTTACACTGGCACCATGAGAACGTGCACATGGCCGAGGTGAGGTTCACTGTGATGCTGCCGCATCCCTGGCAGGGGTCTCGCCTGCCTCCTGCCCCGACTCCCGTGTGATTCACCTGGGCTCTGGTGCCACCTGCGGCTCTCTGCTTGCTGCTCTGCAGGCGTCTGGCGAAGCCCTGCTTGGTGCGGCCCGCTTCCTGAGAAGGAGGGATCTTGAGGAGCTGCTGAGAAAGAAGCGGCGGATGAAGTTTGCCGAGAGCCTGGTAAGGACAGCCCGGCAGCCCCAGCCGCAGGCTGGAGTGGGGCAGCCCCTGCCCCCGCTGCTTAGTGTCAGGGGCCGGCAGCTGTGCCCCTGGCCAGCGCCGCAGCCAGGCCCGCCAGCCTGCGCCCCCCACGCTGCTCCCTGCCCTGGGCCGTGCGGGCCGCCTCGGCCGGTGCTGGGCGCAGGGAGCGCCCGGCCGAGAGGCAGAGCCCGCGCTGAGCCTTCCCTGCCGCCGCTCCCCGCAGCTGCTGCTGGACGAGAGCCGAGCGGCCGAGCACCTGCGCTGGGCCCTGCCGCACCTGCAGAGCCCACAGAGGCCCGTACGAGAGGCGGCCGTCAGGTTCATCGGTGAGCCAGCAGCCCGGCGCCCCTCCCCGCCTCCCGGCCCGGCTGCTGCCCCGGCTACAGCGGGAGCCGCGCCCGGGCCGCTGCAGCCCCGCCCTCCCTGGGCGCTGCCGCCGCCCTCCCGCAGCCGTGCCCTCGGGCGGCAGCGTGCGGCAGGGGCCCGGCAGGAGCCCTGCCCGCCAGGAGGGCGTGCGGCCACCGGGCTGGCAGCGTCCGTGTCGGGCAGCTGTGCCGCCTGACGCCGCCACATGCTCTGTCTTGCAGGGGTGGCCGGAGTGCTGATGATGGGGCAGAAGGAGGAGCTCCAGGTCCTCACTGAGGGTGAGTCAGGGCAGCCGTGTGGCAGCCAGCACTGCCGGGGCTGAGGGAGCAGCTGCAAATCTCGGCCCCGCAGCTACAATCCGTGCCTGGGCTGCGGAGGGCTCTGCTGCCTGTGCGGACCAGGGGCGCTGGGGGCACAGCCCGGAGAGCTTTCGGGGACACGGGGGGCATGCGTGGCCAGCACCTTCCGGCCGAAGCCCTTGTCTCCCGCTGCCTCCTGGCCACGGCAAGAGCCGGCTGGGATGGCCCTGGCAGGAGGCTTTCCTTGGATTCCCTCAATCTGGCCTCTGACCGTGGCTCTGTTCCTCTGTCTTCCAGCTCTTCAAGCCCTCAGGGAAGATGAGTGCCCATCCTGCATGAACACATGGGTACAGATGAAATTCCAAGGAAGATCTGCAGAACTTCGTTTGTCTTCTGGACCAGATGTACCTGTACCGGCCTCCTTCGATGATTTCCTGTTCCCTTCGAAGATGGGACCACCTGCAGAGCAGAAGGGACCATCTGCAGCTCCAGGCACGGCTCTGGCCGCTCACAGCTGTGAGCCTGTGTGAAGCTCCAGCAGCTCCTGCCAGCTCTTTTCCTGTTGACAGCTCCTTCCCTGCAGCCCTCAGGCCCTGCCCATGCCCTTTTTTACCTCCCAGCTCACCCCTTTGCTTCGCTTTCCCTTAATAAACTGTGTTTTTCACTTTACCCACATCTCCGTGGAGCTGAAGCGGCGCAAAACCTGAGCCCAGGCACATGCAAGGCCCCGCTGCCCTTCTCCTCCCCGCTGTGTTCCGGGCACGGACAGAGAGGAACAAGGGCAGCTCAGGCTGCAAAGGTCCCTGTCCCGCTGCTCCAGCTGCACAGCGGCGTGGACTTAAAGGGCGTGCCGAGCACGCTGAAGGGGAAAAGGACCCTGAGTGATAGAAGAGCCAACTTGAGTGTGCTCTGAACCCAGCCGTGAGGGATTCCAGTGCAGGCATCCACGAGGGCAAAGGAGCTTGCAATGGTGGAAGTTTCCACAAAGAGCTTCCAGAAAGCACAGCAATGCTCCATCCCTACACAGGGACAGGAAGAGGGCAGCGAGACCAGAGGCCGGGGTCCCTTCCCATCCCCCTGGGGCATGGCTGCAAAACAGCCGCTGTGTCTTCCCGTGCCTGTGTTTGGGCTGTGCTGAGGCCAGAGCCGGCCAGCTTGTGCTCTGCTGTGCCAAGAGCGTTCTGGGCGGGCAGGCAGAAGTGCTGCGTGCACAGTGGGGAAGGGGCTCACGAGAGCCTCCTGCGGGAACAGGGCTCTGCTCCCCGGCTGGGAACAGCCTGGTTTTGCTGCCGTGAGCGCAGGCAGGAGTTTGGGCACTTGAAGGGGCAGCGGGCAGCTCTTGTTTCTAGGGGGCCCGGGGCTGCGTGCCACAAAGGGACACAAGGAAACAGACTCGGGAGAAGGAAGATGAGCTCGAGCTGGAGTGCCTGTGCTACAAGGTGCAGAAGTAATTGAGCCTTGCCAGGGCTTCTCCTGAGTGTGTGTTGGTGTTCCCTGGGAAATGGACACATTTGGGGAAATGCCTTTGGAAGAGAGGGGCTTGCTTCCCAAGCAAAGTGCTTCCCCAGGAGTCCCCAGTGAGCTAGGTGCAGCTGTCTTCCTTTGGTCCCTGCACTCCTTTCCATCCTTGAGGCCCCTTGCACTTGGCAGAGGGGCGTGGGAAGGGAGAAGGCTGTGAGGAGCAGCTTTGGCATCTGCCTGGGCCTGCAGAGACCAAGGCAAGCACCAGCAGCAGGGTGTGTCCCCCCACTTTGAGCACAGGACAGAGGGGGATTATACCCGTCCAGCCGAGAGCCCCAAATGACTCTCAGAGAGCTGTGAATTCAAAAGCCTTTATGCCCACATTCATGCCATCTTCCCTATCTGCTGTGTTTTAACCCTTGGCAAGATGCGTTTGCCCCTAGCTTGCTGCAAGCTGCTCTGCTGCAGGGCCAGCAGCGAGCTGGCCTGTGCGGGCACCGTGGAGAGTCCTTCCCCGAGCACTTGGGGGGTCGTGGTGTGTCCAGGGCTGTGTTAGACACTCGGGACAATGGATTCCTTCCAAGCGGGGGCAACTTGGGTGGGGAGGGGATGGCCCCGTGGGGCGTGGCAGCGTGTCCCTTTGTGACACGGTGTAGCAGGTTCCCCGTGGAACCGAAAGGGACACTGTGTCTTAGCAGCCCTTTGTGACACGCGCTGACCTCAGGGCTGGCAGCCACACAGCCACTCCAGAGTGCTCGGTGCATGCAACGGGACAGGAGGTGACAGAGCGGTGCTGTGAGGTGTCCCCGCACAGCCTGCTCGTTGGTTCCTGACCCGGAGCTTTTCCGAAGCGTTCCTCCTGCGGCTGGCCTCACGGCCAGACCTCAGCATTTTGTGACTCAGAGCTTTTCTGAGACATCTACCATCCCTGCAGTCGGAGCCCTCGTGGCCAGGCCGTGGCACTTGGTGACCTCCATCGTTCACCAGGAGTCTCCTGTCATTGTGGCAGGAGACCTCGAGTGCCCTTGTCCTGTAGCCTTCCTGAGGCTCCTCTGCTGCAGGTGCCTGCAAGGCACGACTCCAGCCCTTGCTGGCTAGGGCCTTTGCCGAGGCATTTGAAAGTGCCCCCCAGGTCAGAGAGCAGGATGGCAGGCAGACTGCTCAGCCTGGTCAAGGGGCTTCGGGGCAAGAAAAGCAAAGGCCCTGCAGCTGCCCCAGTGCAGCAGCCAGCGGAGCCAGAGCAGTTGCAGACGCTGCAGGACGGTGAGTGGCAGAGCTGGGACGCAGGGCTGGTGCCTGCAGCTGCCCTGGCCCAGCCCCATCCCATCCCATCCCATCCCATCCCATCCCATCCCATCCCATGCCATCCCATCCCATCCCATCCCATCCCATCTCATCCCATGCCATGCCACCCCTGTGGACATGCCCATGGACGGGATGGGAGAGAGGCCAGGGCTGCCCCCCCGAATGGCCGTGCTCCATCCCCCAGGTGCCCGGGGGCTGTCCCTGCCTGGGGAGCGCAGGGCTGGGCTGTGTTCTCCGGCCTCTCCCGCAGCCCCTCAGCTCTGGCTGCCCTCACTCTTTGGCAGATGCAGCCAGGGATCCGACTCAAGAGCAGGAGCCCACCCGTGGCCGCTTCCAGAGAGCAGCGCAGGTACCTGCGACCATCCCCACCTGGGCCGGGCCTGCTGGCGCTGCTCGGCCGGGTCCCACGCTTGGAGCAGACCATGCAACGTCCCTCTCTTCCCACCCTTCCTTCTGCTGCAGACACTGCGGAGGTTCCTGCGCCTTCGGCGCACAAAGGCCAGCGGCTCCGCGCCCGAGGCCACGGCCGAGCCCGACGCCAGGCCCAGCGAGCTGCGGGCAGAGGCTGCTGCCACAACAGCATCCTCTGACCTGGCTGCCAGCTCTGACTGGGAAAGTGATGAGGGCTGGGACGAGGCTGACATGGCCCTGACGGAGGGCATGGCCACCACCAACACCATCCCACCGGCTATCCCAGAGACTGAGGCCATGCCCACTCTCACTGTGAGTCCTAGACCCACTCTGGAGTTTTTCCAGAAGTGTTTTATTCTCTGCAGTAGCCTGGGGCCAGGGCTGAAGGCCTCCCAGGATCCCGTGGCCCCTCAAGCCGTGTCCGCTGGGCCCCCTCAGCCCCATCACAGTGGGCTGGGAGGGCAAGCACTTCTTGGGGAAAGCTGGGCAAGCTGCTACCTTGGACAGCGCTCCAAATCGTCCCCATGCTGCTTCCTCCAGGTACATGCCACGGTGAGTGCCCTGCTGCAGAGACTCACGTCCCGTGAGTCTGTGGATGCTGGGCTGCAAATGGCCATTGTCAGCCTCGCTGAACAACACCCGGCCCACGTGGTGATGAGCCTCCTGCGCTGTACCCCAACGTGTGACGGGTAAGGGGCACAAGTGCCTCGAGAGCTCGATGCTCACCGGCCCGTAGGGCCCCTCGCCCTGTACAGCCTGTCCAGCGGCGTCTGCCACACAGGCGGAGAGCAGCGGCACCCTCGGGCCCCTCTGTTTCCTGAGCCTGCTGCCGTGCTCCCTCCCGGCCCCACGCAGCTGCTCGGGGCACGGTACTGACGCACAGCTCTGGTCCCACAGAGCCGCTGCGCTGATCTGGAGAGCCGTGGGGACCTCAGAAGTGGCCGTGGAGCAGGTGCTTCCAGCGCTGCTCTCTGCGATAGAGGAGCAGCCACCGTACGGCGGCTTCCTCTACAGTGGGGACAACGAGGCCGTCCTTGCCCTGGCTGTGAGTTTCTGGAGCTGGCCTATGCTGGCCCTCCAGGTCGCCTTCTCAGAAGCTCTCCATGCTCTCCCCACCCTGCAGCTCCCTGCCTGGGCTCAAAGCTGGGCTAGGGGCAGCAGGCCGGGTGCTCCCCCTGCCTCTCCCCTCAGGCCCTGCCTCATGGACACCTCGGCACTGAGCGCTGCCTCGGGGTGCTTTGTCTCTTGCAGGCAACTCTGGTGCTGTGGAGGATTGCAAGCATGCCCGAGTGGCACTTCGCAATCCTCCTTCATTCTCCCCACCGGCTCGTGGCTCTGCTCTTGCAAATTTTCACCACCACGGAGCAGAGGCCAGTGGACGTGGAGACCCATGGCTTCTGGAGAGCGTGCCAGGAGGAACACGGCCTTCCCAGCCAGCCCAACAGGTGCCAGTCACCCTGTCCTTCCCACACCCTTGCGGCCAGGGCCAGTGCTCCCAGAGTGACCTGGCCTTGGCTCGGCACACAGGTTTGCAGTGCAGACAATGAAGGCTCTGCTCTCCCGACTGGGCATTGGCAAGAACCTGCTGGCTCTGGAGTACAAGCAGCTCTGGGACAGCCTGCTCTGTGCCAACAGCCAGCACTATGCAGCAGGTCTGCTGGCCAGGTGAGATCCTCTAGTCCCCACTGCCACCGCCGGCATTAGTACCCCATTGCCGGAGTGCCCCACACAGTCCCCGGGGCTTGTAAGCGAGAGGGCCTCGTCACCGAGGGAGGGCTGAGCGCACTGCAAAGGGCTGGGAGAGGAGGATGCCCAGCAGCAGCTGCCTCCCAAAGGGCCCATGTCCCCTTGCAGAATGCTGGGGAAAGATGGGACCTCTGTGAGTCACTCCTGGGAGAGGTCTGCCTGCCCAGCTCAGGGTCTTGGTGCCTTTTTCCCCTGCCAGGGAGATGCGCTGTGCCTTGACCCCCTTGTGTCCCCACATGGCCTCGCACTTGCTCAGCCTGCTCGTCGGGAAGCAGCCCCGCTGCCATCTGCCTGCCCTGGCCTTCTTTGTGGAGGTGAGCCTGATGGCCAGCGCTGCCTGGCTGAGCTGCCCCCGGCTCTCTGGCCTCTGGGAGCTGCAGCCGCCTGGGATGCTGCCCGCGCCCGCTGCTGCTGCCTGGAGCCGGCCCTGCGTGGCCCTGGGCTCCTGCCGGCCGGCTCCCCTGCCACTGCCCTGTGCCTTTCAGCTCCTGCAGTGTCTGGACCTGAGCCAACACGGTCCCAGTGCCCTGTTGGTGCTATCCCGGCACCTGCCCAGCCAGTGCAGGGACAGGCTGCACCTGGTGCTCAGAGGCCTCGTGGTGCTCAGCAAGGAGCCCTCGCTGGTGAGAAAGGGACAGTGGCTGAAGCCGTGCTGGCAGCGTGGGGCTGGGAAAGGCAAACCTTGGGGCTTGGCTGGGCTTGGCAGCAGAGGCACCTGCTGCCAACTCTCCCGACTCCCACTTCAGCTGCCCGAGTGCCCCGAGCAGCTGTCGGTGCTGCGGCCAGTCACGGCTTCACAGCACAGCCTGGTCTTGCACACAGGCCGGAGGAATACGCGGCCTCTATCCACACCTGGTGGAGCAGCTGGCCGATCCAGACACAGAGATGGTCGGGATGAGCCTCTCTGTGCTCACGCATGTGCTCCCGGACAAAGACCTCAAGATACCCAGCATTACCGCCCAGCAGCTGGCTGAGTCCCTCCTGCCACACTTTGAGAATGTAAGCCTCTGTGCCCCCAGCCAAGGGCACCGGACGCTGCCTGCCTGGAAACCTTGTGCCCTGTGCCCTTTTGGGCCTTTGCCCCAATGGGCCTGGAGTAGTTGGTGCTTAGGACTTTTTTTTCCTCCAGGACAACAGCCATGTGCAGCTGCTCTCCATTCAGCTCTTCAGCAAGCTGATGGAGCTGGTACTGGAAGAGAGGGAAAACGCTCTCACGACAATTGTGAGCCAGAGCCTGCTCCCTCTATTCTTACACTGGCACCATGAGAACGTGCACATGGCCGAGGTGAGGTTCACTGTGATGCTGCCGCATCCCTGGCAGGGGTCTCGCCTGCCTCCTGCCCCGACTCCCGTGTGACTCACCTGGGCTCTGGTGCCACCTGCGGCTCTCTGCTTGCTGCTCTGCAGGCGTCTGGCGAAGCCCTGCTTGGTGCGGCCCGCTTCCTGAGAAGGAGGGATCTTGAGGAGCTGCTGAGAAAGAAGCGGCGGATGAAGTTTGCCGAGAGCCTGGTAAGGACAGCCCGGCAGCCCCAGCCGCAGGCTGGAGTGGGGCAGCCCCTGCCCCCGCTGCTTAGTGTCAGGGGCCGGCAGCTGTGCCCCTGGCCAGCGCCGCAGCCAGGCCCGCCAGCCTGCGCCCCCCACGCTGCTCCCTGCCCTGGGCCGTGCGGGCCGCCTCGGCCGGTGCTGGGCGCAGGGAGCGCCCGGCCGAGAGGCAGAGCCCGCGCTGAGCCTTCCCTGCCGCCGCTCCCCGCAGCTGCTGCTGGACGAGAGCCGAGCGGCCGAGCACCTGCGCTGGGCCCTGCCGCACCTGCAGAGCCCACAGAGGCCCGTACGAGAGGCGGCCGTCAGGTTCATCGGTGAGCCAGCAGCCCGGCGCCCCTCCCCGCCTCCCGGCCCGGCTGCTGCCCCGGCTACAGCGGGAGCCGCGCCCGGGCCGCTGCAGCCCCGCCCTCCCTGGGCGCTGCCGCCGCCCTCCCGCAGCCGTGCCCTCGGGCGGCAGCGTGCGGCAGGGGCCCGGCAGGAGCCCTGCCCGCCAGGAGGGCGTGCGGCCACCGGGCTGGCAGCGTCCGTGTCGGGCAGCTGTGCCGCCTGACGCCGCCACATGCTCTGTCTTGCAGGGGTGGCCGGAGTGCTGATGATGGGGCAGAAGGAGGAGCTCCAGGTCCTCACTGAGGGTGAGTCAGGGCAGCCGTGTGGCAGCCAGCACTGCCGGGGCTGAGGGAGCAGCTGCAAATCTCGGCCCCGCAGCTACAATCCGTGCCTGGGCTGCGGAGGGCTCTGCTGCCTGTGCGGACCAGGGGCGCTGGGGGCACAGCCCGGAGAGCTTTCGGGGACACGGGGGGCATGCGTGGCCAGCACCTTCCGGCCGAAGCCCTTGTCTCCCGCTGCCTCCTGGCCACGGCAAGAGCCGGCTGGGATGGCCCTGGCAGGAGGCTTTCCTTGGATTCCCTCAATCTGGCCTCTGACCGTGGCTCTGTTCCTCTGTCTTCCAGCTCTTCAAGCCCTCAGGGAAGATGAGTGCCCATCCTGCATGAACACATGGGTACAGATGAAATTCCAAGGAAGATCTGCAGAACTTCGTTTGTCTTCTGGACCAGATGTACCTGTACCGGCCTCCTTCGATGATTTCCTGTTCCCTTCGAAGATGGGACCACCTGCAGAGCAGAAGGGACCATCTGCAGCTCCAGGCACGGCTCTGGCCGCTCACAGCTGTGAGCCTGTGTGAAGCTCCAGCAGCTCCTGCCAGCTCTTTTCCTGTTGACAGCTCCTTCCCTGCAGCCCTCAGGCCCTGCCCATGCCCTTTTTTACCTCCCAGCTCACCCCTTTGCTTCGCTTTCCCTTAATAAACTGTGTTTTTCACTTTACCCACATCTCCGTGGAGCTGAAGCGGCGCAAAACCTGAGCCCAGGCACATGCAAGGCCCCGCTGCCCTTCTCCTCCCCGCTGTGTTCCGGGCACGGACAGAGAGGAACAAGGGCAGCTCAGGCTGCAAAGGTCCCTGTCCCGCTGCTCCAGCTGCACAGCGGCGTGGACTTAAAGGGCGTGCCGAGCACGCTGAAGGGGAAAAGGACCCTGAGTGATAGAAGAGCCAACTTGAGTGTGCTCTGAACCCAGCCGTGAGGGATTCCAGTGCAGGCATCCACGAGGGCAAAGGAGCTTGCAATGGTGGAAGTTTCCACAAAGAGCTTCCAGAAAGCACAGCAATGCTCCATCCCTACACAGGGACAGGAAGAGGGCAGCGAGACCAGAGGCCGGGGTCCCTTCCCATCCCCCTGGGGCATGGCTGCAAAACAGCCGCTGTGTCTTCCCGTGCCTGTGTTTGGGCTGTGCTGAGGCCAGAGCCGGCCAGCTTGTGCTCTGCTGTGCCAAGAGCGTTCTGGGCGGGCAGGCAGAAGTGCTGCGTGCACAGTGGGGAAGGGGCTCACGAGAGCCTCCTGCGGGAACAGGGCTCTGCTCCCCGGCTGGGAACAGCCTGGTTTTGCTGCCGTGAGCGCAGGCAGGAGTTTGCGCACTTGAAGGGGCAGCGGGCAGCTCTTGTTTCTAGGGGGCCCGGGGCTGCGTGCCACAAAGGGACACAAGGAAACAGACTCGGGAGAAGGAAGATGAGCTCGAGCTGGAGTGCCTGTGCTACAAGGTGCAGAAGTAATTGAGCCTTGCCAGGGTTTCTCCTGAGTGTGTGTTGGTGTTCCCTGGGAAATGGACACATTTGGGGAAATGCCTTTGGAAGAGAGGGGCTTGCTTCCCAAGCAAAGTGCTTCCCCAGGAGTCCCCAGTGAGCTAGGTGCAGCTGTCTTCCTTTGGTCCCTGCACTCCTTTCCATCCTTGAGGCCCCTTGCACTTGGCAGAGGGGCGTGGGAAGGGAGAAGGCTGTGAGGAGCAGCTTTGGCATCTGCCTGGGCCTGCAGAGACCAAGGCAAGCACCAGCAGCAGGGTGTGTCCCCCCACTTTGAGCACAGGACAGAGGGGGATTATACCCGTCCGGCCGAGAGCCCCAAATGACTCTCAGAGAGCTGTGAATTCAAAAGCCTTTATGCCCACATTCATGCCATCTTCCCTATCTGCTGTGTTTTAACCCTTGGCAAGATGCGTTTGCCCCTAGCTTGCTGCAAGCTGCTCTGCTGCAGGGCCAGCAGCGAGCTGGCCTGTGCGGGCACCGTGGAGAGTCCTTCCCCGAGCACTTGGGGGGTCGTGGTGTGTCCAGGGCTGTGTTAGACACTCGGGACAATGGATTCCTTCCAAGCGGGGGCAACTTGGGTGGGGAGGGGATGGCCCCGTGGGGCGTGGCAGCGTGTCCCTTTGTGACACGGTGTAGCAGGTTCCCCGTGGAACCGAAAGGGACACTGTGTCTTAGCAGCCCTTTGTGACACGCGCTGACCTCAGGGCTGGCAGCCACACAGCCACTCCAGAGTGCTCGGTGCATGCAACGGGACAGGAGGTGACAGAGCGGTGCTGTGAGGTGTCCCCGCACAGCCTGCTCGTTGGTTCCTGACCCGGAGCTTTTCCGAAGCGTTCCTCCTGCGGCTGGCCTCACGGCCAGACCTCAGCATTTTGTGACTCAGAGCTTTTCTGAGACATCTACCATCCCTGCAGTCGGAGCCCTCGTGGCCAGGCCGTGGCACTTGGTGACCTCCATCGTTCACCAGGAGTCTCCTGTCATTGTGGCAGGAGACCTCGAGTGCCCTTGTCCTGTAGCCTTCCTGAGGCTCCTCTGCTGCAGGTGCCTGCAAGGCACGACTCCAGCCCTTGCTGGCTAGGGCCTTTGCCGAGGCATTTGAAAGTGCCCCCCAGGTCAGAGAGCAGGATGGCGGGCAGACTGCTCAGCCTGGTCAAGGGGCTTCGGGGCAAGAAAAGCAAAGGCCCTGCAGCTGCCCCAGTGCAGCAGCCAGCGGAGCCAGAGCAGTTGCAGACGCTGCAGGACGGTGAGTGGCAGAGCTGGGACGCAGGGCTGGTGCCTGCAGCTGCCCTGGCCCAGCCCCATCCCATCCCATCCCATCCCATCCCATCCCATCCCATGCCATCCCATCCCATCCCATCCCATCCCATCCCATCCCATCCCATCCCATCCCATCCCATCCCATCCCATCTCATCCCATGCCATCCCATCCCATCCCATCCCATCTCATCCCATGCCATGCCACCCCTGTGGACATGCCCATGGACGGGATGGGAGAGAGGCCAGGGCTGCCCCCCCGAATGGCCGTGCTCCATCCCCCAGGTGCCCGGGGGCTGTCCCTGCCTGGGGAGCGCAGGGCTGGGCTGTGTTCTCCGGCCTCTCCCGCAGCCCCTCAGCTCTGGCTGCCCTCACTCTTTGGCAGATGCAGCCAGGGATCCGACTCAAGAGCAGGAGCCCACCCGTGGCCGCTTCCAGAGAGCAGCGCAGGTACCTGCGACCATCCCCACCTGGGCCGGGCCTGCTGGCGCTGCTCGGCCGGGCCCCACGCTTGGAGCAGACCATGGAACGTCCCTCTCTTCCCACCCTTCCTTCTGCTGCAGACACTGCGGAGGTTCCTGCGCCTTCGGCGCACAAAGGCCAGCGGCTCCGCGCCCGAGGCCACGGCCGAGCCCGACGCCAGGCCCAGCGAGCTGCGGGCAGAGGCTGCTGCCACAACAGCATCCTCTGACCTGGCTGCCAGCTCTGACTGGGAAAGTGATGAGGGCTGGGACGAGGCTGACATGGCCCTGACGGAGGGCATGGCCACCACCAACACCATCCCACCGGCTATCCCAGAGACTGAGGCCATGCCCACTCTCACTGTGAGTCCTAGACCCACTCTGGAGTTTTTCCAGAAGTGTTTTATTCTCTGCAGTAGCCTGGGGCCAGGGCTGAAGGCCTCCCAGGATCCCGTGGCCCCTCAAGCCGTGTCCGCTGGGCCCCCTCAGCCCCATCACAGTGGGCTGGGAGGGCAAGCACTTCTTGGGGAAAGCTGGGCAAGCTGCTACCTTGGACAGCGCTCCAAATCGTCCCCATGCTGCTTCCTCCAGGTACATGCCACGGTGAGTGCCCTGCTGCAGAGACTCACGTCCCGTGAGTCTGTGGATGCTGGGCTGCAAATGGCCATTGTCAGCCTCGCTGAACAACACCCGGCCCACGTGGTGATGAGCCTCCTGCGCTGTGCCCCAACGTGTGACGGGTAAGGGGCACAAGTGCCTCGAGAGCTCGATGCTCACCGGCCCGTAGGGCCCCTCGCCCTGTACAGCCTGTCCAGCGGCGTCTGCCACACAGGCGGAGAGCAGCGGCACCCTCGGGCCCCTCTGTTTCCTGAGCCTGCTGCCGTGCTCCCTCCCGGCCCCACGCAGCTGCTCGGGGCACGGTACTGACGCACAGCTCTGGTCCCACAGAGCCGCTGCGCTGATCTGGAGAGCCGTGGGGACCTCAGAAGTGGCCGTGGAGCAGGTGCTTCCAGCGCTGCTCTCTGCGATAGAGGAGCAGCCACCGTACGGCGGCTTCCTCTACAGTGGGGACAACGAGGCCGTCCTTGCCCTGGCTGTGAGTTTCTGGAGCTGGCCTATGCTGGCCCTCCAGGTCGCCTTCTCAGAAGCTCTCCATGCTCTCCCCACCCTGCAGCTCCCTGCCTGGGCTCAAAGCTGGGCTAGGGGCAGCAGGCCGGGTGCTCCCCCTGCCTCTCCCCTCAGGCCCTGCCTCATGGACACCTCGGCACTGAGCGCTGCCTCGGGGTGCTTTGTCTCTTGCAGGCAACTCTGGTGCTGTGGAGGATTGCAAGCATGCCCGAGTGGCACTTCGCAATCCTCCTTCATTCTCCCCACCGGCTCGTGGCTCTGCTCTTGCAAATTTTCACCACCACGGAGCAGAGGCCAGTGGACGTGGAGACCCATGGCTTCTGGAGAGCGTGCCAGGAGGAACACGGCCTTCCCAGCCAGCCCAACAGGTGCCAGTCACCCTGTCCTTCCCACACCCTTGCGGCCAGGGCCAGTGCTCCCAGAGTGACCTGGCCTTGGCTCGGCACACAGGTTTGCAGTGCAGACAATGAAGGCTCTGCTCTCCCGACTGGGCATTGGCAAGAACCTGCTGGCTCTGGAGTACAAGCAGCTCTGGGACAGCCTGCTCTGTGCCAACAGCCAGCACTATGCAGCAGGTCTGCTGGCCAGGTGAGATCCTCTAGTCCCCACTGCCACCGCCGGCATTAGTACCCCATTGCCGGAGTGCCCCACACAGTCCCCGGGGCTTGTAAGCGAGAGGGCCTCGTCACCGAGGGAGGGCTGAGCGCACTGCAAAGGGCTGGGAGAGGAGGATGCCCAGCAGCAGCTGCCTCCCAAGGGGCCCATGTCCCCTTGCAGAATGCTGGGGAAAGATGGGACCTCTGTGAGTCACTCCTGGGAGAGGTCTGCCTGCCCAGCTCAGGGTCTTGGTGCCTTTTTCCCCTGCCAGGGAGATGCGCTGTGCCTTGACCCCCTTGTGTCCCCACATGGCCTCGCACTTGCTCAGCCTGCTCGTCGGGAAGCAGCCCCGCTGCCATCTGCCTGCCCTGGCCTTCTTTGTGGAGGTGAGCCTGATGGCCAGCGCTGCCTGGCTGAGCTGCCTCCCGGCTCTCTTGCCTCTGGGAGCTGCAGCCGCCTGGGATGCTGCCCGCGCCCGCTGCTGCTGCCTGGAGCCGGCCCTGCGCGGCCCTGGGCTCCTGCCGGCCGGCTCCCCTGCCACTTCCCTGTGCCTTTCAGCTCCTGCAGTGTCTGGACCTGAGCCAACACGGTCCCAGTGCCCTGTTGGTGCTATCCCGGCACCTGCCCAGCCAGTGCAGGGACAGGCTGCGCCTGGTGCTCAGAGGCCTCGTGGTGCTCAGCAAGGAGCCCTCGCTGGTGAGAAAGGGACAGTGGCTGAAGCCGTGCTGGCAGCGTGGGGCTGGGAAAGGCAAACCTTGGGGCTTGGCTGGGCTTGGCAGCAGAGGCACCTGCTGCCAACTCTCCCGACTCCCACTTCAGCTGCCAGAGTGCCCCGAGCAGCTGTCGGTGCTGCGGCCAGTCACGGCTTCACAGCACAGCCTGGTCTTGCACACAGGCCGGAGGAATACGCGGCCTCTATCCACACCTGGTGGAGCAGCTGGCCGATCCAGACACAGAGATGGTCGGGATGAGCCTCTCTGTGCTCACGCATGTGCTCCCGGACAAAGACCTCAAGATACCCAGCATTACCGCCCAGCAGCTGGCTGAGTCCCTCCTGCCACACTTTGAGAATGTAAGCCTCTGTGCCCCCAGCCAAGGGCACCGGACGCTGCCTGCCTGGAAACCTTGTGCCCTGTGCCCTTTTGGGCCTTTGCCCCAATGGGCCTGGAGTAGTTGGTGCTTAGGACTTTTTTTTCCTCCAGGACAACAGCCATGTGCAGCTGCTCTCCATTCAGCTCTTCAGCAAGCTGATGGAGCTGGTACTGGAAGAGAGGGAAAACGCTCTCACGACAATTGTGAGCCAGAGCCTGCTCCCTCTATTCTTACACTGGCACCATGAGAACGTGCACATGGCCGAGGTGAGGTTCACTGTGATGCTGCCGCATCCCTGGCAGGGGTCTCGCCTGCCTCCTGCCCCGACTCCCGTGTGACTCACCTGGGCTCTGGTGCCACCTGCGGCTCTCTGCTTGCTGCTCTGCAGGCGTCTGGCGAAGCCCTGCTTGGTGCGGCCCGCTTCCTGAGAAGGAGGGATCTTGAGGAGCTGCTGAGAAAGAAGCGGCGGATGAAGTTTGCCGAGAGCCTGGTAAGGACAGCCCGGCAGCCCCAGCCGCAGGCTGGAGTGGGGCAGCCCCTGCCCCCGCTGCTTAGTGTCAGGGGCCGGCAGCTGTGCCCCTGGCCAGCGCCGCAGCCAGGCCCGCCAGCCTGCGCCCCCCACGCTGCTCCCTGCCCTGGGCCGTGCGGGCCGCCTCGGCCGGTGCTGGGCGCAGGGAGCGCCCGGCCGAGAGGCAGAGCCCGCGCTGAGCCTTCCCTGCCGCCGCTCCCCGCAGCTGCTGCTGGACGAGAGCCGAGCGGCCGAGCACCTGCGCTGGGCCCTGCCGCACCTGCAGAGCCCACAGAGGCCCGTACGAGAGGCGGCCGTCAGGTTCATCGGTGAGCCAGCAGCCCGGCGCCCCTCCCCGCCTCCCGGCCCGGCTGCTGCCCCGGCTACAGCGGGAGCCGCGCCCGGGCCGCTGCAGCCCCGCCCTCCCTGGGCGCTGCCGCCGCCCTCCCGCAGCCGTGCCCTCGGGCGGCAGCGTGCGGCAGGGGCCCGGCAGGAGCCCTGCCCGCCAGGAGGGCGTGCGGCCACCGGGCTGGCAGCGTCCGTGTCGGGCAGCTGTGCCGCCTGACGCCGCCACATGCTCTGTCTTGCAGGGGTGGCCGGAGTGCTGATGATGGGGCAGAAGGAGGAGCTCCAGGTCCTCACTGAGGGTGAGTCAGGGCAGCCGTGTGGCAGCCAGCACTGCCGGGGCTGAGGGAGCAGCTGCAAATCTCGGCCCCGCAGCTACAATCCGTGCCTGGGCTGCGGAGGGCTCTGCTGCCTGTGCGGACCAGGGGCGCTGGGGGCACAGCCCGGAGAGCTTTCGGGGACACGGGGGGCATGCGTGGCCAGCACCTTCCGGCCGAAGCCCTTGTCTCCCGCTGCCTCCTGGCCACGGCAAGAGCCGGCTGGGATGGCCCTGGCAGGAGGCTTTCCTTGGATTCCCTCAATCTGGCCTCTGACCGTGGCTCTGTTCCTCTGTCTTCCAGCTCTTCAAGCCCTCAGGGAAGATGAGTGCCCATCCTGCATGAACACATGGGTACAGATGAAATTCCAAGGAAGATCTGCAGAACTTCGTTTGTCTTCTGGACCAGATGTACCTGTACCGGCCTCCTTCGATGATTTCCTGTTCCCTTGGAAGATGGGACCACCTGCAGAGCAGAAGGGACCATCTGCAGCTCCAGGCACGGCTCTGGCCGCTCACAGCTGTGAGCCTGTGTGAAGCTCCAGCAGCTCCTGCCAGCTCTTTTCCTGTTGACAGCTCCTTCCCTGCAGCCCTCAGGCCCTGCCCATGCCCTTTTTTACCTCCCAGCTCACCCCTTTGCTTCGCTTTCCCTTAATAAACTGTGTTTTTCACTTTACCCACATCTCCGTGGAGCTGAAGCGGCGCAAAACCTGAGCCCAGGCACATGCAAGGCCCCGCTGCCCTTCTCCTCCCCGCTGTGTTCCGGGCACGGACAGAGAGGAACAAGGGCAGCTCAGGCTGCAAAGGTCCCTGTCCCGCTGCTCCAGCTGCACAGCGGCGTGGACTTAAAGGGCGTGCCGAGCACGCTGAAGGGGAAAAGGACCCTGAGTGATAGAAGAGCCAACTTGAGTGTGCTCTGAACCCAGCCGTGAGGGATTCCAGTGCAGGCATCCACGAGGGCAAAGGAGCTTGCAATGGTGGAAGTTTCCACAAAGAGCTTCCAGAAAGCACAGCAATGCTCCATCCCTACACAGGGACAGGAAGAGGGCAGCGAGACCAGAGGCCGGGGTCCCTTCCCATCCCCCTGGGGCATGGCTGCAAAACAGCCGCTGTGTCTTCCCGTGCCTGTGTTTGGGCTGTGCTGAGGCCAGAGCCGGCCAGCTTGTGCTCTGCTGTGCCAAGAGCGTTCTGGGCGGGCAGGCAGAAGTGCTGCGTGCACAGTGGGGAAGGGGCTCACGAGAGCCTCCTGCGGGAACAGGGCTCTGCTCCCCGGCTGGGAACAGCCTGGTTTTGCTGCCGTGAGCGCAGGCAGGAGTTTGGGCACTTGAAGGGGCAGCGGGCAGCTCTTGTTTCTAGGGGGCCCGGGGCTGCGTGCCACAAAGGGACACAAGGAAACAGACTCGGGAGAAGGAAGATGAGCTCGAGCTGGAGTGCCTGTGCTACAAGGTGCAGAAGTAATTGAGCCTTGCCAGGGCTTCTCCTGAGTGTGTGTTGGTGTTCCCTGGGAAATGGACACATTTGGGGAAATGCCTTTGGAAGAGAGGGGCTTGCTTCCCAAGCAAAGTGCTTCCCCAGGAGTCCCCAGTGAGCTAGGTGCAGCTGTCTTCCTTTGGTCCCTGCACTCCTTTCCATCCTTGAGGCCCCTTGCACTTGGCAGAGGGGCGTGGGAAGGGAGAAGGCTGTGAGGAGCAGCTTTGGCATCTGCCTGGGCCTGCAGAGACCAAGGCAAGCACCAGCAGCAGGGTGTGTCCCCCCACTTTGAGCACAGGACAGAGGGGGATTATACCCGTCCAGCCGAGAGCCCCAAATGACTCTCAGAGAGCTGTGAATTCAAAAGCCTTTATGCCCACATTCATGCCATCTTCCCTATCTGCTGTGTTTTAACCCTTGGCAAGATGCGTTTGCCCCTAGCTTGCTGCAAGCTGCTCTGCTGCAGGGCCAGCAGCGAGCTGGCCTGTGCGGGCACCGTGGAGAGTCCTTCCCCGAGCACTTGGGGGGTCGTGGTGTGTCCAGGGCTGTGTTAGACACTCGGGACAATGGATTCCTTCCAAGCGGGGGCAACTTGGGTGGGGAGGGGATGGCCCCGTGGGGCGTGGCAGCGTGTCCCTTTGTGACACGGTGTAGCAGGTTCCCCGTGGAACCGAAAGGGACACTGTGTCTTAGCAGCCCTTTGTGACACGCGCTGACCTCAGGGCTGGCAGCCACACAGCCACTCCAGAGTGCTCGGTGCATGCAACGGGACAGGAGGTGACAGAGCGGTGCTGTGAGGTGTCCCCGCACAGCCTGCTCGTTGGTTCCTGACCCGGAGCTTTTCCGAAGCGTTCCTCCTGCGGCTGGCCTCACGGCCAGACCTCAGCATTTTGTGACTCAGAGCTTTTCTGAGACATCTACCATCCCTGCAGTCGGAGCCCTCGTGGCCAGGCCGTGGCACTTGGTGACCTCCATCGTTCACCAGGAGTCTCCTGTCATTGTGGCAGGAGACCTCGAGTGCCCTTGTCCTGTAGCCTTCCTGAGGCTCCTCTGCTGCAGGTGCCTGCAAGGCACGACTCCAGCCCTTGCTGGCTAGGGCCTTTGCCGAGGCATTTGAAAGTGCCCCCCAGGTCAGAGAGCAGGATGGCAGGCAGACTGCTCAGCCTGGTCAAGGGGCTTCGGGGCAAGAAAAGCAAAGGCCCTGCAGCTGCCCCAGTGCAGCAGCCAGCGGAGCCAGAGCAGTTGCAGACGCTGCAGGACGGTGAGTGGCAGAGCTGGGACGCAGGGCTGGTGCCTGCAGCTGCCCTGGCCCAGCCCCATCCCATCCCATCCCATCCCATCCCATCCCATCCCATCCCATCCCATGCCATCCCATCCCATCCCATCCCATCCCATCTCATCCCATGCCATGCCACCCCTGTGGACATGCCCATGGACGAGATGGGAGAGAGGCCAGGGCTGCCCCCCCGAATGGCCGTGCTCCATCCCCCAGGTGCCCGGGGGCTGTCCCTGCCTGGGGAGCGCAGGGCTGGGCTGTGTTCTCCGGCCTCTCCCGCAGCCCCTCAGCTCTGGCTGCCCTCACTCTTTGGCAGATGCAGCCAGGGATCCGACTCAAGAGCAGGAGCCCACCCGTGGCCGCTTCCAGAGAGCAGCGCAGGTACCTGCGACCATCCCCACCTGGGCCGGGCCTGCTGGCGCTGCTCGGCCGGGCCCCACGCTTGGAGCAGACCATGCAACGTCCCTCTCTTCCCACCCTTCCTTCTGCTGCAGACACTGCGGAGGTTCCTGCGCCTTCGGCGCACAAAGGCCAGCGGCTCCGCGCCCGAGGCCACGGCCGAGCCCGACGCCAGGCCCAGCGAGCTGCGGGCAGAGGCTGCTGCCACAACAGCATCCTCTGACCTGGCTGCCAGCTCTGACTGGGAAAGTGATGAGGGCTGGGACGAGGCTGACATGGCCCTGACGGAGGGCATGGCCACCACCAACACCATCCCACCGGCTATCCCAGAGACTGAGGCCATGCCCACTCTCACTGTGAGTCCTAGACCCACTCTGGAGTTTTTCCAGAAGTGTTTTATTCTCTGCAGTAGCCTGGGGCCAGGGCTGAAGGCCTCCCAGGATCCCGTGGCCCCTCAAGCCGTGTCCGCTGGGCCCCCTCAGCCCCATCACAGTGGGCTGGGAGGGCAAGCACTTCTTGGGGAAAGCTGGGCAAGCTGCTACCTTGGACAGCGCTCCAAATCGTCCCCATGCTGCTTCCTCCAGGTACATGCCACGGTGAGTGCCCTGCTGCAGAGACTCACGTCCCGTGAGTCTGTGGATGCTGGGCTGCAAATGGCCATTGTCAGCCTCGCTGAACAACACCCGGCCCACGTGGTGATGAGCCTCCTGCGCTGTGCCCCAACGTGTGACGGGTAAGGGGCACAAGTGCCTCGAGAGCTCGATGCTCACCGGCCCGTAGGGCCCCTCGCCCTGTACAGCCTGTCCAGCGGCGTCTGCCACACAGGCGGAGAGCAGCGGCACCCTCGGGCCCCTCTGTTTCCTGAGCCTGCTGCCGTGCTCCCTCCCGGCCCCACGCAGCTGCTCGGGGCACGGTACTGACGCACAGCTCTGGTCCCACAGAGCCGCTGCGCTGATCTGGAGAGCCGTGGGGACCTCAGAAGTGGCCGTGGAGCAGGTGCTTCCAGCGCTGCTCTCTGCGATAGAGGAGCAGCCACCGTACGGCGGCTTCCTCTACAGTGGGGACAACGAGGCCGTCCTTGCCCTGGCTGTGAGTTTCTGGAGCTGGCCTATGCTGGCCCTCCAGGTCGCCTTCTCAGAAGCTCTCCATGCTCTCCCCACCCTGCAGCTCCCTGCCTGGGCTCAAAGCTGGGCTAGGGGCAGCAGGCCGGGTGCTCCCCCTGCCTCTCCCCTCAGGCCCTGCCTCATGGACACCTCGGCACTGAGCGCTGCCTCGGGGTGCTTTGTCTCTTGCAGGCAACTCTGGTGCTGTGGAGGATTGCAAGCATGCCCGAGTGGCACTTCGCAATCCTCCTTCATTCTCCCCACCGGCTCGTGGCTCTGCTCTTGCAAATTTTCACCACCACGGAGCAGAGGCCAGTGGACGTGGAGACCCATGGCTTCTGGAGAGCGTGCCAGGAGGAACACGGCCTTCCCAGCCAGCCCAACAGGTGCCAGTCACCCTGTCCTTCCCACACCCTTGCGGCCAGGGCCAGTGCTCCCAGAGTGACCTGGCCTTGGCTCGGCACACAGGTTTGCAGTGCAGACAATGAAGGCTCTGCTCTCCCGACTGGGCATTGGCAAGAACCTGCTGGCTCTGGAGTACAAGCAGCTCTGGGACAGCCTGCTCTGTGCCAACAGCCAGCACTATGCAGCAGGTCTGCTGGCCAGGTGAGATCCTCTAGTCCCCACTGCCACCGCCGGCATTAGTACCCCATTGCCGGAGTGCCCCACACAGTCCCCGGGGCTTGTAAGCGAGAGGGCCTCGTCACCGAGGGAGGGCTGAGCGCACTGCAAAGGGCTGGGAGAGGAGGATGCCCAGCAGCAGCTGCCTCCCAAGGGGCCCATGTCCCCTTGCAGAATGCTGGGGAAAGATGGGACCTCTGTGAGTCACTCCTGGGAGAGGTCTGCCTGCCCAGCTCAGGGTCTTGGTGCCTTTTTCCCCTGCCAGGGAGATGCGCTGTGCCTTGACCCCCTTGTGTCCCCACATGGCCTCGCACTTGCTCAGCCTGCTCGTCGGGAAGCAGCCCCGCTGCCATCTGCCTGCCCTGGCCTTCTTTGTGGAGGTGAGCCTGATGGCCAGCGCTGCCTGGCTGAGCTGCCTCCCGGCTCTCTGGCCTCTGGGAGCTGCAGCCGCCTGGGATGCTGCCCGCGCCCGCTGCTGCTGCCTGGAGCCGGCCCTGCGTGGCCCTGGGCTCCTGCCGGCCGGCTCCCCTGCCACTTCCCTGTGCCTTTCAGCTCCTGCAGTGTCTGGACCTGAGCCAACACGGTCCCAGTGCCCTGTTGGTGCTATCCCGGCACCTGCCCAGCCAGTGCAGGGACAGGCTGCGCCTGGTGCTCAGAGGCCTCGTGGTGCTCAGCAAGGAGCCCTCGCTGGTGAGAAAGGGACAGTGGCTGAAGCCGTGCTGGCAGCGTGGGGCTGGGAAAGGCAAACCTTGGGGCTTGGCTGGGCTTGGCAGCAGAGGCACCTGCTGCCAACTCTCCCGACTCCCACTTCAGCTGCCAGAGTGCCCCGAGCAGCTGTCGGTGCTGCGGCCAGTCACGGCTTCACAGCACAGCCTGGTCTTGCACACAGGCCGGAGGAATACGCGGCCTCTATCCACACCTGGTGGAGCAGCTGGCCGATCCAGACACAGAGATGGTCGGGATGAGCCTCTCTGTGCTCACGCATGTGCTCCCGGACAAAGACCTCAAGATACCCAGCATTACCGCCCAGCAGCTGGCTGAGTCCCTCCTGCCACACTTTGAGAATGTAAGCCTCTGTGCCCCCAGCCAAGGGCACCGGACGCTGCCTGCCTGGAAACCTTGTGCCCTGTGCCCTTTTGGGCCTTTGCCCCAATGGGCCTGGAGTAGTTGGTGCTTAGGACTTTTTTTTCCTCCAGGACAACAGCCATGTGCAGCTGCTCTCCATTCAGCTCTTCAGCAAGCTGATGGAGCTGGTACTGGAAGAGAGGGAAAACGCTCTCACGACAATTGTGAGCCAGAGCCTGCTCCCTCTATTCTTACACTGGCACCATGAGAACGTGCACATGGCCGAGGTGAGGTTCACTGTGATGCTGCCGCATCCCTGGCAGGGGTCTCGCCTGCCTCCTGCCCCGACTCCCGTGTGACTCACCTGGGCTCTGGTGCCACCTGCGGCTCTCTGCTTGCTGCTCTGCAGGCGTCTGGCGAAGCCCTGCTTGGTGCGGCCCGCTTCCTGAGAAGGAGGGATCTTGAGGAGCTGCTGAGAAAGAAGCGGCGGATGAAGTTTGCCGAGAGCCTGGTAAGGACAGCCCGGCAGCCCCAGCCGCAGGCTGGAGTGGGGCAGCCCCTGCCCCCGCTGCTTAGTGTCAGGGGCCGGCAGCTGTGCCCCTGGCCAGCGCCGCAGCCAGGCCCGCCAGCCTGCGCCCCCCACGCTGCTCCCTGCCCTGGGCCGTGCGGGCCGCCTCGGCCGGTGCTGGGCGCAGGGAGCGCCCGGCCGAGAGGCAGAGCCCGCGCTGAGCCTTCCCTGCCGCCGCTCCCCGCAGCTGCTGCTGGACGAGAGCCGAGCGGCCGAGCACCTGCGCTGGGCCCTGCCGCACCTGCAGAGCCCACAGAGGCCCGTACGAGAGGCGGCCGTCAGGTTCATCGGTGAGCCAGCAGCCCGGCGCCCCTCCCCGCCTCCCGGCCCGGCTGCTGCCCCGGCTACAGCGGGAGCCGCGCCCGGGCCGCTGCAGCCCCGCCCTCCCTGGGCGCTGCCGCCGCCCTCCCGCAGCCGTGCCCTCGGGCGGCAGCGTGCGGCAGGGGCCCGGCAGGAGCCCTGCCCGCCAGGAGGGCGTGCGGCCACCGGGCTGGCAGCGTCCGTGTCGGGCAGCTGTGCCGCCTGACGCCGCCACATGCTCTGTCTTGCAGGGGTGGCCGGAGTGCTGATGATGGGGCAGAAGGAGGAGCTCCAGGTCCTCACTGAGGGTGAGTCAGGGCAGCCGTGTGGCAGCCAGCACTGCCGGGGCTGAGGGAGCAGCTGCAAATCTCGGCCCCGCAGCTACAATCCGTGCCTGGGCTGCGGAGGGCTCTGCTGCCTGTGCGGACCAGGGGCGCTGGGGGCACAGCCCGGAGAGCTTTCGGGGACACGGGGGGCATGCGTGGCCAGCACCTTCCGGCCGAAGCCCTTGTCTCCCGCTGCCTCCTGGCCACGGCAAGAGCCGGCTGGGATGGCCCTGGCAGGAGGCTTTCCTTGGATTCCCTCAATCTGGCCTCTGACCGTGGCTCTGTTCCTCTGTCTTCCAGCTCTTCAAGCCCTCAGGGAAGATGAGTGCCCATCCTGCATGAACACATGGGTACAGATGAAATTCCAAGGAAGATCTGCAGAACTTCGTTTGTCTTCTGGACCAGATGTACCTGTACCGGCCTCCTTCGATGATTTCCTGTTCCCTTCGAAGATGGGACCACCTGCAGAGCAGAAGGGACCATCTGCAGCTCCAGGCACGGCTCTGGCCGCTCACAGCTGTGAGCCTGTGTGAAGCTCCAGCAGCTCCTGCCAGCTCTTTTCCTGTTGACAGCTCCTTCCCTGCAGCCCTCAGGCCCTGCCCATGCCCTTTTTTACCTCCCAGCTCACCCCTTTGCTTCGCTTTCCCTTAATAAACTGTGTTTTTCACTTTACCCACATCTCCGTGGAGCTGAAGCGGCGCAAAACCTGAGCCCAGGCACATGCAAGGCCCCGCTGCCCTTCTCCTCCCCGCTGTGTTCCGGGCACGGACAGAGAGGAACAAGGGCAGCTCAGGCTGCAAAGGTCCCTGTCCCGCTGCTCCAGCTGCACAGCGGCGTGGACTTAAAGGGCGTGCCGAGCACGCTGAAGGGGAAAAGGACCCTGAGTGATAGAAGAGCCAACTTGAGTGTGCTCTGAACCCAGCCGTGAGGGATTCCAGTGCAGGCATCCACGAGGGCAAAGGAGCTTGCAATGGTGGAAGTTTCCACAAAGAGCTTCCAGAAAGCACAGCAATGCTCCATCCCTACACAGGGACAGGAAGAGGGCAGCGAGACCAGAGGCCGGGGTCCCTTCCCATCCCCCTGGGGCATGGCTGCAAAACAGCCGCTGTGTCTTCCCGTGCCTGTGTTTGGGCTGTGCTGAGGCCAGAGCCGGCCAGCTTGTGCTCTGCTGTGCCAAGAGCGTTCTGGGCGGGCAGGCAGAAGTGCTGCGTGCACAGTGGGGAAGGGGCTCACGAGAGCCTCCTGCGGGAACAGGGCTCTGCTCCCCGGCTGGGAACAGCCTGGTTTTGCTGCCGTGAGCGCAGGCAGGAGTTTGGGCACTTGAAGGGGCAGCGGGCAGCTCTTGTTTCTAGGGGGCCCGGGGCTGCGTGCCACAAAGGGACACAAGGAAACAGACTCGGGAGAAGGAAGATGAGCTCGAGCTGGAGTGCCTGTGCTACAAGGTGCAGAAGTAATTGAGCCTTGCCAGGGCTTCTCCTGAGTGTGTGTTGGTGTTCCCTGGGAAATGGACACATTTGGGGAAATGCCTTTGGAAGAGAGGGGCTTGCTTCCCAAGCAAAGTGCTTCCCCAGGAGTCCCCAGTGAGCTAGGTGCAGCTGTCTTCCTTTGGTCCCTGCACTCCTTTCCATCCTTGAGGCCCCTTGCACTTGGCAGAGGGGCGTGGGAAGGGAGAAGGCTGTGAGGAGCAGCTTTGGCATCTGCCTGGGCCTGCAGAGACCAAGGCAAGCACCAGCAGCAGGGTGTGTCCCCCCACTTTGAGCACAGGACAGAGGGGGATTATACCCGTCCAGCCGAGAGCCCCAAATGACTCTCAGAGAGCTGTGAATTCAAAAGCCTTTATGCCCACATTCATGCCATCTTCCCTATCTGCTGTGTTTTAACCCTTGGCAAGATGCGTTTGCCCCTAGCTTGCTGCAAGCTGCTCTGCTGCAGGGCCAGCAGCGAGCTGGCCTGTGCGGGCACCGTGGAGAGTCCTTCCCCGAGCACTTGGGGGGTCGTGGTGTGTCCAGGGCTGTGTTAGACACTCGGGACAATGGATTCCTTCCAAGCGGGGGCAACTTGGGTGGGGAGGGGATGGCCCCGTGGGGCGTGGCAGCGTGTCCCTTTGTGACACGGTGTAGCAGGTTCCCCGTGGAACCGAAAGGGACACTGTGTCTTAGCAGCCCTTTGTGACACGCGCTGACCTCAGGGCTGGCAGCCACACAGCCACTCCAGAGTGCTCGGTGCATGCAACGGGACAGGAGGTGACAGAGCGGTGCTGTGAGGTGTCCCCGCACAGCCTGCTCGTTGGTTCCTGACCCGGAGCTTTTCCGAAGCGTTCCTCCTGCGGCTGGCCTCACGGCCAGACCTCAGCATTTTGTGACTCAGAGCTTTTCTGAGACATCTACCATCCCTGCAGTCGGAGCCCTCGTGGCCAGGCCGTGGCACTTGGTGACCTCCATCGTTCACCAGGAGTCTCCTGTCATTGTGGCAGGAGACCTCGAGTGCCCTTGTCCTGTAGCCTTCCTGAGGCTCCTCTGCTGCAGGTGCCTGCAAGGCACGACTCCAGCCCTTGCTGGCTAGGGCCTTTGCCGAGGCATTTGAAAGTGCCCCCCAGGTCAGAGAGCAGGATGGCAGGCAGACTGCTCAGCCTGGTCAAGGGGCTTCGGGGCAAGAAAAGCAAAGGCCCTGCAGCTGCCCCAGTGCAGCAGCCAGCGGAGCCAGAGCAGTTGCAGACGCTGCAGGACGGTGAGTGGCAGAGCTGGGACGCAGGGCTGGTGCCTGCAGCTGCCCTGGCCCAGCCCCATCCCATCCCATCCCATCCCATCCCATCCCATCCCATCCCATGCCATCCCATCCCATCCCATCCCATCCCATCTCATCCCATGCCATGCCACCCCTGTGGACATGCCCATGGACGGGATGGGAGAGAGGCCAGGGCTGCCCCCCCGAATGGCCGTGCTCCATCCCCCAGGTGCCCGGGGGCTGTCCCTGCCTGGGGAGCGCAGGGCTGGGCTGTGTTCTCCGGCCTCTCCCGCAGCCCCTCAGCTCTGGCTGCCCTCACTCTTTGGCAGATGCAGCCAGGGATCCGACTCAAGAGCAGGAGCCCACCCGTGGCCGCTTCCAGAGAGCAGCGCAGGTACCTGCGACCATCCCCACCTGGGCCGGGCCTGCTGGCGCTGCTCGGCCGGGCCCCACGCTTGGAGCAGACCATGCAACGTCCCTCTCTTCCCACCCTTCCTTCTGCTGCAGACACTGCGGAGGTTCCTGCGCCTTCGGCGCACAAAGGCCAGCGGCTCCGCGCCCGAGGCCACGGCCGAGCCCGACGCCAGGCCCAGCGAGCTGCGGGCAGAGGCTGCTGCCACAACAGCATCCTCTGACCTGGCTGCCAGCTCTGACTGGGAAAGTGATGAGGGCTGGGACGAGGCTGACATGGCCCTGACGGAGGGCATGGCCACCACCAACACCATCCCACCGGCTATCCCAGAGACTGAGGCCATGCCCACTCTCACTGTGAGTCCTAGACCCACTCTGGAGTTTTTCCAGAAGTGTTTTATTCTCTGCAGTAGCCTGGGGCCAGGGCTGAAGGCCTCCCAGGATCCCGTGGCCCCTCAAGCCGTGTCCGCTGGGCCCCCTCAGCCCCATCACAGTGGGCTGGGAGGGCAAGCACTTCTTGGGGAAAGCTGGGCAAGCTGCTACCTTGGACAGCGCTCCAAATCGTCCCCATGCTGCTTCCTCCAGGTACATGCCACGGTGAGTGCCCTGCTGCAGAGACTCACGTCCCGTGAGTCTGTGGATGCTGGGCTGCAAATGGCCATTGTCAGCCTCGCTGAACAACACCCGGCCCACGTGGTGATGAGCCTCCTGCGCTGTGCCCCAACGTGTGACGGGTAAGGGGCACAAGTGCCTCGAGAGCTCGATGCTCACCGGCCCGTAGGGCCCCTCGCCCTGTACAGCCTGTCCAGCGGCGTCTGCCACACAGGCGGAGAGCAGCGGCACCCTCGGGCCCCTCTGTTTCCTGAGCCTGCTGCCGTGCTCCCTCCCGGCCCCACGCAGCTGCTCGGGGCACGGTACTGACGCACAGCTCTGGTCCCACAGAGCCGCTGCGCTGATCTGGAGAGCCGTGGGGACCTCAGAAGTGGCCGTGGAGCAGGTGCTTCCAGCGCTGCTCTCTGCGATAGAGGAGCAGCCACCGTACGGCGGCTTCCTCTACAGTGGGGACAACGAGGCCGTCCTTGCCCTGGCTGTGAGTTTCTGGAGCTGGCCTATGCTGGCCCTCCAGGTCGCCTTCTCAGAAGCTCTCCATGCTCTCCCCACCCTGCAGCTCCCTGCCTGGGCTCAAAGCTGGGCTAGGGGCAGCAGGCCGGGTGCTCCCCCTGCCTCTCCCCTCAGGCCCTGCCTCATGGACACCTTGGCACTGAGCGCTGCCTCGGGGTGCTTTGTCTCTTGCAGGCAACTCTGGTGCTGTGGAGGATTGCAAGCATGCCCGAGTGGCACTTCGCAATCCTCCTTCATTCTCCCCACCGGCTCGTGGCTCTGCTCTTGCAAATTTTCACCACCACGGAGCAGAGGCCAGTGGACGTGGAGACCCATGGCTTCTGGAGAGCGTGCCAGGAGGAACACGGCCTTCCCAGCCAGCCCAACAGGTGCCAGTCACCCTGTCCTTCCCACACCCTTGCGGCCAGGGCCAGTGCTCCCAGAGTGACCTGGCCTTGGCTCGGCACACAGGTTTGCAGTGCAGACAATGAAGGCTCTGCTCTCCCGACTGGGCATTGGCAAGAACCTGCTGGCTCTGGAGTACAAGCAGCTCTGGGACAGCCTGCTCTGTGCCAACAGCCAGCACTATGCAGCAGGTCTGCTGGCCAGGTGAGATCCTCTAGTCCCCACTGCCACCGCCGGCATTAGTACCCCATTGCCGGAGTGCCCCACACAGTCCCCGGGGCTTGTAAGCGAGAGGGCCTCGTCACCGAGGGAGGGCTGAGCGCACTGCAAAGGGCTGGGAGAGGAGGATGCCCAGCAGCAGCTGCCTCCCAAGGGGCCCATGTCCCCTTGCAGAATGCTGGGGAAAGATGGGACCTCTGTGAGTCACTCCTGGGAGAGGTCTGCCTGCCCAGCTCAGGGTCTTGGTGCCTTTTTCCCCTGCCAGGGAGATGCGCTGTGCCTTGACCCCCTTGTGTCCCCACATGGCCTCGCACTTGCTCAGCCTGCTCGTCGGGAAGCAGCCCCGCTGCCATCTGCCTGCCCTGGCCTTCTTTGTGGAGGTGAGCCTGATGGCCAGCGCTGCCTGGCTGAGCTGCCTCCCGGCTCTCTTGCCTCTGGGAGCTGCAGCCGCCTGGGATGCTGCCCGCGCCCGCTGCTGCTGCCTGGAGCCGGCCCTGCGCGGCCCTGGGCTCCTGCCGGCCGGCTCCCCTGCCACTGCCCTGTGCCTTTCAGCTCCTGCAGTGTCTGGACCTGAGCCAACACGGTCCCAGTGCCCTGTTGGTGCTATCCCGGCACCTGCCCAGCCAGTGCAGGGACAGGCTGCGCCTGGTGCTCAGAGGCCTCGTGGTGCTCAGCAAGGAGCCCTCGCTGGTGAGAAAGGGACAGTGGCTGAAGCCGTGCTGGCAGCGTGGGGCTGGGAAAGGCAAACCTTGGGGCTTGGCTGGGCTTGGCAGCAGAGGCACCTGCTGCCAACTCTCCCGACTCCCACTTCAGCTGCCCGAGTGCCCCGAGCAGCTGTCGGTGCTGCGGCCAGTCACGGCTTCACAGCACAGCCTGGTCTTGCACACAGGCCGGAGGAATACGCGGCCTCTATCCACACCTGGTGGAGCAGCTGGCCGATCCAGACACAGAGATGGTCGGGATGAGCCTCTCTGTGCTCACGCATGTGCTCCCGGACAAAGACCTCAAGATACCCAGCATTACCGCCCAGCAGCTGGCTGAGTCCCTCCTGCCACACTTTGAGAATGTAAGCCTCTGTGCCCCCAGCCAAGGGCACCGGACACTGCCTGCCTGGAAACCTTGTGCCCTGTGCCCTTTTGAGCCTTTGCCCCAATGGGCCTGGAGTAGTTGGTGCTTAGGACTTTTTTTTCCTCCAGGACAACAGCCATGTGCAGCTGCTCTCCATTCAGCTCTTCAGCAAGCTGATGGAGCTGGTACTGGAAGAGAGGGAAAACGCTCTCACGACAATTGTGAGCCAGAGCCTGCTCCCTCTATTCTTACACTGGCACCATGAGAACGTGCACATGGCCGAGGTGAGGTTCACTGTGATGCTGCCGCATCCCTGGCAGGGGTGTCGCCTGCCTCCTGCCCCGACTCCCGTGTGACTCACCTGGGCTCTGGTGCCACCTGCGGCTCTCTGCTTGCTGCTCTGCAGGCGTCTGGCGAAGCCCTGCTTGGTGCGGCCCGCTTCCTGAGAAGGAGGGATCTTGAGGAGCTGCTGAGAAAGAAGCGGCGGATGAAGTTTGCCGAGAGCCTGGTAAGGACAGCCCGGCAGCCCCAGCCGCAGGCTGGAGTGGGGCAGCCCCTGCCCCCGCTGCTCAGTGTCAGGGGCCGGCAGCTGTGCCCCTGGCCAGCGCCGCAGCCAGGCCCGCCAGCCTGCGCCCCCCACGCTGCTCCCTGCCCTGGGCCGTGCGGGCCGCCTCGGCCGGTGCTGGGCGCAGGGAGCGCCCGGCCGAGAGGCAGAGCCCGCGCTGAGCCTTCCCTGCCGCCGCTCCCCGCAGCTGCTGCTGGACGAGAGCCGAGCGGCCGAGCACCTGCGCTGGGCCCTGCCGCACCTGCAGAGCCCACAGAGGCCCGTACGAGAGGCGGCCGTCAGGTTCATCGGTGAGCCAGCAGCCCGGCGCCCCTCCCCGCCTCCCGGCCCGGCTGCTGCCCCGGCTACAGCGGGAGCCGCGCCCGGGCCGCTGCAGCCCCGCCCTCCCTGGGCGCTGCCGCCGCCCTCCCGCAGCCGTGCCCTCGGGCGGCAGCGTGCGGCAGGGGCCCGGCAGGAGCCCTGCCCGCCAGGAGGGCGTGCGGCCACCGGGCTGGCAGCGTCCGTGTCGGGCAGCTGTGCCGCCTGACGCCGCCACATGCTCTGTCTTGCAGGGGTGGCCGGAGTGCTGATGATGGGGCAGAAGGAGGAGCTCCAGGTCCTCACTGAGGGTGAGTCAGGGCAGCCGTGTGGCAGCCAGCACTGCCGGGGCTGAGGGAGCAGCTGCAAATCTCGGCCCCGCAGCTACAATCCGTGCCTGGGCTGCGGAGGGCTCTGCTGCCTGTGCGGACCAGGGGCGCTGGGGGCACAGCCCGGAGAGCTTTCGGGGACACGGGGGGCATGCGTGGCCAGCACCTTCCGGCCGAAGCCCTTGTCTCCCGCTGCCTCCTGGCCACGGCAAGAGCCGGCTGGGATGGCCCTGGCAGGAGGCTTTCCTTGGATTCCCTCAATCTGGCCTCTGACCGTGGCTCTGTTCCTCTGTCTTCCAGCTCTTCAAGCCCTCAGGGAAGATGAGTGCCCATCCTGCATGAACACATGGGTACAGATGAAATTCCAAGGAAGATCTGCAGAACTTCGTTTGTCTTCTGGACCAGATGTACCTGTACCGGCCTCCTTCGATGATTTCCTGTTCCCTTCGAAGATGGGACCACCTGCAGAGCAGAAGGGACCATCTGCAGCTCCAGGCACGGCTCTGGCCGCTCACAGCTGTGAGCCTGTGTGAAGCTCCAGCAGCTCCTGCCAGCTCTTTTCCTGTTGACAGCTCCTTCCCTGCAGCCCTCAGGCCCTGCCCATGCCCTTTTTTACCTCCCAGCTCACCCCTTTGCTTCGCTTTCCCTTAATAAACTGTGTTTTTCACTTTACCCACATCTCCGTGGAGCTGAAGCGGCGCAAAACCTGAGCCCAGGCACATGCAAGGCCCCGCTGCCCTTCTCCTCCCCGCTGTGTTCCGAGCACGGACAGAGAGGAACAAGGGCAGCTCAGGCTGCAAAGGTCCCTGTCCCGCTGCTCCAGCTGCACAGCGGCGTGGACTTAAAGGGCGTGCCGAGCACGCTGAAGGGGAAAAGGACCCTGAGTGATAGAAGAGCCAACTTGAGTGTGCTCTGAACCCAGCCGTGAGGGATTCCAGTGCAGGCATCCACGAGGGCAAAGGAGCTTGCAATGGTGGAAGTTTCCACAAAGAGCTTCCAGAAAGCACAGCAATGCTCCATCCCTACACAGGGACAGGAAGAGGGCAGCGAGACCAGAGGCCGGGGTCCCTTCCCATCCCCCTGGGGCATGGCTGCAAAACAGCCGCTGTGTCTTCCCGTGCCTGTGTTTGGGCTGTGCTGAGGCCAGAGCCGGCCAGCTTGTGCTCTGCTGTGCCAAGAGCGTTCTGGGCGGGCAGGCAGAAGTGCTGCGTGCACAGTGGGGAAGGGGCTCACGAGAGCCTCCTGCGGGAACAGGGCTCTGCTCCCCGGCTGGGAACAGCCTGGTTTTGCTGCCGTGAGCGCAGGCAGGAGTTTGGGCACTTGAAGGGGCAGCGGGCAGCTCTTGTTTCTAGGGGGCCCGGGGCTGCGTGCCACAAAGGGACACAAGGAAACAGACTCGGGAGAAGGAAGATGAGCTCGAGCTGGAGTGCCTGTGCTACAAGGTGCAGAAGTAATTGAGCCTTGCCAGGGTTTCTCCTGAGTGTGTGTTGGTGTTCCCTGGGAAATGGACACATTTGGGGAAATGCCTTTGGAAGAGAGGGGCTTGCTTCCCAAGCAAAGTGCTTCCCCAGGAGTCCCCAGTGAGCTAGGTGCAGCTGTCTTCCTTTGGTCCCTGCACTCCTTTCCATCCTTGAGGCCCCTTGCACTTGGCAGAGGGGCGTGGGAAGGGAGAAGGCTGTGAGGAGCAGCTTTGGCATCTGCCTGGGCCTGCAGAGACCAAGGCAAGCACCAGCAGCAGGGTGTGTCCCCCCACTTTGAGCACAGGACAGAGGGGGATTATACCCGTCCAGCCGAGAGCCCCAAATGACTCTCAGAGAGCTGTGAATTCAAAAGCCTTTATGCCCACATTCATGCCATCTTCCCTATCTGCTGTGTTTTAACCCTTGGCAAGATGCGTTTGCCCCTAGCTTGCTGCAAGCTGCTCTGCTGCAGGGCCAGCAGCGAGCTGGCCTGTGCGGGCACCGTGGAGAGTCCTTCCCCGAGCACTTGGGGGGTCGTGGTGTGTCCAGGGCTGTGTTAGACACTCGGGACAATGGATTCCTTCCAAGCGGGGGCAACTTGGGTGGGGAGGGGATGGCCCCGTGGGGCGTGGCAGCGTGTCCCTTTGTGACACGGTGTAGCAGGTTCCCCGTGGAACCGAAAGGGACACTGTGTCTTAGCAGCCCTTTGTGACACGCGCTGACCTCAGGGCTGGCAGCCACACAGCCACTCCAGAGTGCTCGGTGCATGCAACGGGACAGGAGGTGACAGAGCGGTGCTGTGAGGTGTCCCCGCACAGCCTGCTCGTTGGTTCCTGACCCGGAGCTTTTCCGAAGCGTTCCTCCTGCGGCTGGCCTCACGGCCAGACCTCAGCATTTTGTGACTCAGAGCTTTTCTGAGACATCTACCATCCCTGCAGTCGGAGCCCTCGTGGCCAGGCCGTGGCACTTGGTGACCTCCATCGTTCACCAGGAGTCTCCTGTCATTGTGGCAGGAGACCTCGAGTGCCCTTGTCCTGTAGCCTTCCTGAGGCTCCTCTGCTGCAGGTGCCTGCAAGGCACGACTCCAGCCCTTGCTGGCTAGGGCCTTTGCCGAGGCATTTGAAAGTGCCCCCCAGGTCAGAGAGCAGGATGGCGGGCAGACTGCTCAGCCTGGTCAAGGGGCTTCGGGGCAAGAAAAGCAAAGGCCCTGCAGCTGCCCCAGTGCAGCAGCCAGCGGAGCCAGAGCAGTTGCAGACGCTGCAGGACGGTGAGTGGCAGAGCTGGGACGCAGGGCTGGTGCCTGCAGCTGCCCTGGCCCAGCCCCATCCCATCCCATCCCATCCCATGCCATCCCATCCCATCCCATCCCATCCCATCCCATCCCATCCCATCCCATCCCATCCCATCCCATCTCATCCCATGCCATCCCATCCCATCCCATCCCATCTCATCCCATGCCATGCCACCCCTGTGGACATGCCCATGGACGGGATGGGAGAGAGGCCAGGGCTGCCCCCCCGAATGGCCGTGCTCCATCCCCCAGGTGCCCGGGGGCTGTCCCTGCCTGGGGAGCGCAGGGCTGGGCTGTGTTCTCCGGCCTCTCCCGCAGCCCCTCAGCTCTGGCTGCCCTCACTCTTTGGCAGATGCAGCCAGGGATCCGACTCAAGAGCAGGAGCCCACCCGTGGCCGCTTCCAGAGAGCAGCGCAGGTACCTGCGACCATCCCCACCTGGGCCGGGCCTGCTGGCGCTGCTCGGCCGGGCCCCACGCTTGGAGCAGACCATGGAACGTCCCTCTCTTCCCACCCTTCCTTCTGCTGCAGACACTGCGGAGGTTCCTGCGCCTTCGGCGCACAAAGGCCAGCGGCTCCGCGCCCGAGGCCACGGCCGAGCCCGACGCCAGGCCCAGCGAGCTGCGGGCAGAGGCTGCTGCCACAACAGCATCCTCTGACCTGGCTGCCAGCTCTGACTGGGAAAGTGATGAGGGCTGGGACGAGGCTGACATGGCCCTGACGGAGGGCATGGCCACCACCAACACCATCCCACCGGCTATCCCAGAGACTGAGGCCATGCCCACTCTCACTGTGAGTCCTAGACCCACTCTGGAGTTTTTCCAGAAGTGTTTTATTCTCTGCAGTAGCCTGGGGCCAGGGCTGAAGGCCTCCCAGGATCCCGTGGCCCCTCAAGCCGTGTCCGCTGGGCCCCCTCAGCCCCATCACAGTGGGCTGGGAGGGCAAGCACTTCTTGGGGAAAGCTGGGCAAGCTGCTACCTTGGACAGCGCTCCAAATCGTCCCCATGCTGCTTCCTCCAGGTACATGCCACGGTGAGTGCCCTGCTGCAGAGACTCACGTCCCGTGAGTCTGTGGATGCTGGGCTGCAAATGGCCATTGTCAGCCTCGCTGAACAACACCCGGCCCACGTGGTGATGAGCCTCCTGCGCTGTACCCCAACGTGTGACGGGTAAGGGGCACAAGTGCCTCGAGAGCTCGATGCTCACCGGCCCGTAGGGCCCCTCGCCCTGTACAGCCTGTCCAGCGGCGTCTGCCACACAGGCGGAGAGCAGCGGCACCCTCGGGCCCCTCTGTTTCCTGAGCCTGCTGCCGTGCTCCCTCCCGGCCCCACGCAGCTGCTCGGGGCACGGTACTGACGCACAGCTCTGGTCCCACAGAGCCGCTGCGCTGATCTGGAGAGCCGTGGGGACCTCAGAAGTGGCCGTGGAGCAGGTGCTTCCAGCGCTGCTCTCTGCGATAGAGGAGCAGCCACCGTACGGCGGCTTCCTCTACAGTGGGGACAACGAGGCCGTCCTTGCCCTGGCTGTGAGTTTCTGGAGCTGGCCTATGCTGGCCCTCCAGGTCGCCTTCTCAGAAGCTCTCCATGCTCTCCCCACCCTGCAGCTCCCTGCCTGGGCTCAAAGCTGGGCTAGGGGCAGCAGGCCGGGTGCTCCCCCTGCCTCTCCCCTCAGGCCCTGCCTCATGGACACCTTGGCACTGAGCGCTGCCTCGGGGTGCTTTGTCTCTTGCAGGCAACTCTGGTGCTGTGGAGGATTGCAAGCATGCCCGAGTGGCACTTCGCAATCCTCCTTCATTCTCCCCACCGGCTCGTGGCTCTGCTCTTGCAAATTTTCACCACCACGGAGCAGAGGCCAGTGGACGTGGAGACCCATGGCTTCTGGAGAGCGTGCCAGGAGGAACACGGCCTTCCCAGCCAGCCCAACAGGTGCCAGTCGCCCTGTCCTTCCCACACCCTTGCGGCCAGGGCCAGTGCTCCCAGAGTGACCTGGCCTTGGCTCGGCACACAGGTTTGCAGTGCAGACAATGAAGGCTCTGCTCTCCCGACTGGGCATTGGCAAGAACCTGCTGGCTCTGGAGTACAAGCAGCTCTGGGACAGCCTGCTCTGTGCCAACAGCCAGCACTATGCAGCAGGTCTGCTGGCCAGGTGAGATCCTCTAGTCCCCACTGCCACCGCCGGCATTAGTACCCCATTGCCGGAGTGCCCCACACAGTCCCCGGGGCTTGTAAGCGAGAGGGCCTCGTCACCGAGGGAGGGCTGAGCGCACTGCAAAGGGCTGGGAGAGGAGGATGCCCAGCAGCAGCTGCCTCCCAAGGGGCCCATGTCCCCTTGCAGAATGCTGGGGAAAGATGGGACCTCTGTGAGTCACTCCTGGGAGAGGTCTGCCTGCCCAGCTCAGGGTCTTGGTGCCTTTTTCCCCTGCCAGGGAGATGCGCTGTGCCTTGACCCCCTTGTGTCCCCACATGGCCTCGCACTTGCTCAGCCTGCTCGTCGGGAAGCAGCCCCGCTGCCATCTGCCTGCCCTGGCCTTCTTTGTGGAGGTGAGCCTGATGGCCAGCGCTGCCTGGCTGAGCTGCCTCCCGGCTCTCTGGCCTCTGCGAGCTGCAGCCGCCTGGGATGCTGCCCGCGCCCGCTGCTGCTGCCTGGAGCCGGCCCTGCGCGGCCCTGGGCTCCTGCCGGCCGGCTCCCCTGCCACTGCCCTGTGCCTTTCAGCTCCTGCAGTGTCTGGACCTGAGCCAACACGGTCCCAGTGCCCTGTTGGTGCTATCCCGGCACCTGCCCAGCCAGTGCAGGGACAGGCTGCGCCTGGTGCTCAGAGGCCTCGTGGTGCTCAGCAAGGAGCCCTCGCTGGTGAGAAAGGGACAGTGGCTGAAGCCGTGCTGGCAGCGTGGGGCTGGGAAAGGCAAACCTTGGGGCTTGGCTGGGCTTGGCAGCAGAGGCACCTGCTGCCAACTCTCCCGACTCCCACTTCAGCTGCCCGAGTGCCCCGAGCAGCTGTCGGTGCTGCGGCCAGTCACGGCTTCACAGCACAGCCTGGTCTTGCACACAGGCCGGAGGAATACGCGGCCTCTATCCACACCTGGTGGAGCAGCTGGCCGATCCAGACACAGAGATGGTCGGGATGAGCCTCTCTGTGCTCACGCATGTGCTCCCGGACAAAGACCTCAAGATACCCAGCATTACCGCCCAGCAGCTGGCTGAGTCCCTCCTGCCACACTTTGAGAATGTAAGCCTCTGTGCCCCCAGCCAAGGGCACCGGACGCTGCCTGCCTGGAAACCTTGTGCCCTGTGCCCTTTTGGGCCTTTGCCCCAATGGGCCTGGAGTAGTTGGTGCTTAGGACTTTTTTTTCCTCCAGGACAACAGCCATGTGCAGCTGCTCTCCATTCAGCTCTTCAGCAAGCTGATGGAGCTGGTACTGGAAGAGAGGGAAAACGCTCTCACGACAATTGTGAGCCAGAGCCTGCTCCCTCTATTCTTACACTGGCACCATGAGAACGTGCACATGGCCGAGGTGAGGTTCACTGTGATGCTGCCGCATCCCTGGCAGGGGTCTCGCCTGCCTCCTGCCCCGACTCCCGTGTGACTCACCTGGGCTCTGGTGCCACCTGCGGCTCTCTGCTTGCTGCTCTGCAGGCGTCTGGCGAAGCCCTGCTTGGTGCGGCCCGCTTCCTGAGAAGGAGGGATCTTGAGGAGCTGCTGAGAAAGAAGCGGCGGATGAAGTTTGCCGAGAGCCTGGTAAGGACAGCCCGGCAGCCCCAGCCGCAGGCTGGAGTGGGGCAGCCCCTGCCCCCGCTGCTTAGTGTCAGGGGCCGGCAGCTGTGCCCCTGGCCAGCGCCGCAGCCAGGCCCGCCAGCCTGCGCCCCCCACGCTGCTCCCTGCCCTGGGCCGTGCGGGCCGCCTCGGCCGGTGCTGGGCGCAGGGAGCGCCCGGCCGAGAGGCAGAGCCCGCGCTGAGCCTTCCCTGCCGCCGCTCCCCGCAGCTGCTGCTGGACGAGAGCCGAGCGGCCGAGCACCTGCGCTGGGCCCTGCCGCACCTGCAGAGCCCACAGAGGCCCGTACGAGAGGCGGCCGTCAGGTTCATCGGTGAGCCAGCAGCCCGGCGCCCCTCCCCGCCTCCCGGCCCGGCTGCTGCCCCGGCTACAGCGGGAGCCGCGCCCGGGCCGCTGCAGCCCCGCCCTCCCTGGGCGCTGCCGCCGCCCTCCCGCAGCCGTGCCCTCGGGCGGCAGCGTGCGGCAGGGGCCCGGCAGGAGCCCTGCCCGCCAGGAGGGCGTGCGGCCACCGGGCTGGCAGCGTCCGTGTCGGGCAGCTGTGCCGCCTGACGCCGCCACATGCTCTGTCTTGCAGGGGTGGCCGGAGTGCTGATGATGGGGCAGAAGGAGGAGCTCCAGGTCCTCACTGAGGGTGAGTCAGGGCAGCCGTGTGGCAGCCAGCACTGCCGGGGCTGAGGGAGCAGCTGCAAATCTCGGCCCCGCAGCTACAATCCGTGCCTGGGCTGCGGAGGGCTCTGCTGCCTGTGCGGACCAGGGGCGCTGGGGGCACAGCCCGGAGAGCTTTCGGGGACACGGGGGGCATGCGTGGCCAGCACCTTCCGGCCGAAGCCCTTGTCTCCCGCTGCCTCCTGGCCACGGCAAGAGCCGGCTGGGATGGCCCTGGCAGGAGGCTTTCCTTGGATTCCCTCAATCTGGCCTCTGACCGTGGCTCTGTTCCTCTGTCTTCCAGCTCTTCAAGCCCTCAGGGAAGATGAGTGCCCATCCTGCATGAACACATGGGTACAGATGAAATTCCAAGGAAGATCTGCAGAACTTCGTTTGTCTTCTGGACCAGATGTACCTGTACCGGCCTCCTTCGATGATTTCCTGTTCCCTTCGAAGATGGGACCACCTGCAGAGCAGAAGGGACCATCTGCAGCTCCAGGCACGGCTCTGGCCGCTCACAGCTGTGAGCCTGTGTGAAGCTCCAGCAGCTCCTGCCAGCTCTTTTCCTGTTGACAGCTCCTTCCCTGCAGCCCTCAGGCCCTGCCCATGCCCTTTTTTACCTCCCAGCTCACCCCTTTGCTTCGCTTTCCCTTAATAAACTGTGTTTTTCACTTTACCCACATCTCCGTGGAGCTGAAGCGGCGCAAAACCTGAGCCCAGGCACATGCAAGGCCCCGCTGCCCTTCTCCTCCCCGCTGTGTTCCGGGCACGGACAGAGAGGAACAAGGGCAGCTCAGGCTGCAAAGGTCCCTGTCCCGCTGCTCCAGCTGCACAGCGGCGTGGACTTAAAGGGCGTGCCGAGCACGCTGAAGGGGAAAAGGACCCTGAGTGATAGAAGAGCCAACTTGAGTGTGCTCTGAACCCAGCCGTGAGGGATTCCAGTGCAGGCATCCACGAGGGCAAAGGAGCTTGCAATGGTGGAAGTTTCCACAAAGAGCTTCCAGAAAGCACAGCAATGCTCCATCCCTACACAGGGACAGGAAGAGGGCAGCGAGACCAGAGGCCGGGGTCCCTTCCCATCCCCCTGGGGCATGGCTGCAAAACAGCCGCTGTGTCTTCCCGTGCCTGTGTTTGGGCTGTGCTGAGGCCAGAGCCGGCCAGCTTGTGCTCTGCTGTGCCAAGAGCGTTCTGGGCGGGCAGGCAGAAGTGCTGCGTGCACAGTGGGGAAGGGGCTCACGAGAGCCTCCTGCGGGAACAGGGCTCTGCTCCCCGGCTGGGAACAGCCTGGTTTTGCTGCCGTGAGCGCAGGCAGGAGTTTGCGCACTTGAAGGGGCAGTGGGCAGCTCTTGTTTCTAGGGGGCCCGGGGCTGCGTGCCACAAAGGGACACAAGGAAACAGACTCGGGAGAAGGAAGATGAGCTCGAGCTGGAGTGCCTGTGCTACAAGGTGCAGAAGTAATTGAGCCTTGCCAGGGTTTCTCCTGAGTGTGTGTTGGTGTTCCCTGGGAAATGGACACATTTGGGGAAATGCCTTTGGAAGAGAGGGGCTTGCTTCCCAAGCAAAGTGCTTCCCCAGGAGTCCCCAGTGAGCTAGGTGCAGCTGTCTTCCTTTGGTCCCTGCACTCCTTTCCATCCTTGAGGCCCCTTGCACTTGGCAGAGGGGCGTGGGAAGGGAGAAGGCTGTGAGGAGCAGCTTTGGCATCTGCCTGGGCCTGCAGAGACCAAGGCAAGCACCAGCAGCAGGGTGTGTCCCCCCACTTTGAGCACAGGACAGAGGGGGATTATACCCGTCCAGCCGAGAGCCCCAAATGACTCTCAGAGAGCTGTGAATTCAAAAGCCTTTATGCCCACATTCATGCCATCTTCCCTATCTGCTGTGTTTTAACCCTTGGCAAGATGCGTTTGCCCCTAGCTTGCTGCAAGCTGCTCTGCTGCAGGGCCAGCAGCGAGCTGGCCTGTGCGGGCACCGTGGAGAGTCCTTCCCCGAGCACTTGGGGGGTCGTGGTGTGTCCAGGGCTGTGTTAGACACTCGGGACAATGGATTCCTTCCAAGCGGGGGCAACTTGGGTGGGGAGGGGATGGCCCCGTGGGGCGTGGCAGCGTGTCCCTTTGTGACACGGTGTAGCAGGTTCCCCGTGGAACCGAAAGGGACACTGTGTCTTAGCAGCCCTTTGTGACACGCGCTGACCTCAGGGCTGGCAGCCACACAGCCACTCCAGAGTGCTCGGTGCATGCAACGGGACAGGAGGTGACAGAGCAGTGCTGTGAGGTGTCCCCGCACAGCCTGCTCGTTGGTTCCTGACCCGGAGCTTTTCCGAAGCGTTCCTCCTGCGGCTGGCCTCACGGCCAGACCTCAGCATTTTGTGACTCAGAGCTTTTCTGAGACATCTACCATCCCTGCAGTCGGAGCCCTCGTGGCCAGGCCGTGGCACTTGGTGACCTCCATCGTTCACCAGGAGTCTCCTGTCATTGTGGCAGGAGACCTCGAGTGCCCTTGTCCTGTAGCCTTCCTGAGGCTCCTCTGCTGCAGGTGCCTGCAAGGCACGACTCCAGCCCTTGCTGGCTAGGGCCTTTGCCGAGGCATTTGAAAGTGCCCCCCAGGTCAGAGAGCAGGATGGCGGGCAGACTGCTCAGCCTGGTCAAGGGGCTTCGGGGCAAGAAAAGCAAAGGCCCTGCAGCTGCCCCAGTGCAGCAGCCAGCGGAGCCAGAGCAGTTGCAGACGCTGCAGGACGGTGAGTGGCAGAGCTGGGACGCAGGGCTGGTGCCTGCAGCTGCCCTGGCCCAGCCCCATCCCATCCCATCCCATCCCATCCCATCCCATCCCATCCCATCCCATCCCATCCCATCCCATCCCATCTCATCCCATGCCATCCCATCCCATCCCATCCCATCCCATCCCATCTCATCCCATGCCATGCCACCCCTGTGGACATGCCCATGGACGGGATGGGAGAGAGGCCAGGGCTGCCCCCCCGAATGGCCGTGCTCCATCCCCCAGGTGCCCGGGGGCTGTCCCTGCCTGGGGAGCGCAGGGCTGGGCTGTGTTCTCCGGCCTCTCCCGCAGCCCCTCAGCTCTGGCTGCCCTCACTCTTTGGCAGATGCAGCCAGGGATCCGACTCAAGAGCAGGAGCCCACCCGTGGCCGCTTCCAGAGAGCAGCGCAGGTACCTGCGACCATCCCCACCTGGGCCGGGCCTGCTGGCGCTGCTCGGCCGGGCCCCACGCTTGGAGCAGACCAATGGAAAGCCTCCCAGCAGAGGTCTGCTCCCTGTGCACATCCACCAGCTCAGGAGAACACTTGTCCTTAGGACAACCTGTCTTATTCTTGAAAAATGAGGCAAAGAAGGGTTAGGTACCTAACCCTTAGGGCATTTCCCTCACATTTGGTAACCCCATCTCCCCAAATAATGAATGCAGATTGTCCTTCTACCTCCTTTTGCCATAAATTTATTTATAGAAATCTTTTTATTATTCTTCACAGAAGTGGCCTGGGTAAGCCTTTAGCTTTCACCTCTCTAATTTTCTTTCTGCATGACCTAAAAACATCCTTAAATCTTCCCTGAGTTACCTCGCTCTCTGTCCAAAGATGATGCACCTTCCTTTTTCCCCAAGTTCCTGCAAAAGGCCCATCACATTCAGAACGTCACCTGTTGGCTAAAGTACAACTCAGAAGAGGAAAATACAGTAGACTGTAAATTAAATCAGGGAAAGCAAGCTAGTAAAGTAGAAGAAGAGGCTGGGAAGGCTAACAAAAACTGGGACCTCCTTGATCACTTTCCTCCCTCCTACCCTTGCAGTACCTTAAATCCTTCCTCCAATTCCTCTTGCTGTGGACCCAATTCCTCCTCCTCTCCCAGCTGTCATTCCTTTACCACCTCCTAACCCAGTCATACCTCCACCATCTTCCCCTCAACCCTCTCCTTACTCTCTTTGCCCTTCACTACTGTCCCCTTACCTCTGCCATCTCATGCAGCCCTTATTCACCAGCAAGTTCCTGCTCTGCCTCCCCACCACAAATGAGAAGCCAAACAACATCTCAGAATCTCATGCCCAAGAGTGAAGCTACCCAGCCAGCCTCCACAGCTGATGTTGTAACACCAAAGCGGCTAAAGTGGAAAAATTGTTCCCCCTCAGAGAAGTTCCCATGGGTGGGGTGGCCAGTGAGATTGGATTTGTAAACGCTCCTTTGACTGCGTCCGAAGTTAGAAACTTTAAGAAAGAATTGTGAAATTTAGTGGAAGACCCAGTAGGAATAGCAAATCAAATTGATCCATTTTTAGCCCTAATATTTATACATGGGGAGAATTAAACTCCATCTTTAACATCCTATTTATTTTCCCAAGAAAATTAATAAGAACTGCAGGAATGCAAATTTAGGAGGGTGAAAACCAACCCGGGCCCCCAGGTGACCAAAAAATGCCTTCAGTGGAGCCTGACTGGGACCCTAATCAAGAAGAGGTGAGAAGGAATATGAGAGATTACAGGTCCTTGATGACCTGAGGGATAAAAGAAGCAGTCCCTATGTTGCCCGATTGATAAATGACACAAAACTCGGATAAGTTTTGTGGGTGCTTTATTAAGGGCCCGGGGATCCGGTGGACTAGCGTCCCAAGTCCGAGCCCCAATATCACGTATGGGTGCTTCCCTCTTACACATGCGATTCATAACAAGGTCTCCAAGAAACAGTTCCCCTTGCCTAGCCACAGATCCCTTGTGATACATTCCTTAGTTCACAAACAAGATCATTAATCCTCTGCTTATCTTATTCTAAGAGCATTGTATGCTGCCTTCAGACAGGTTAGCATTCTTACTTTCCTACACTAGTTTAAATATTTATTAAATTCCTAAGACTACCTGCTAGGTTACACACAAAACCCAACACACACTTTCAACGGCTACAAAGGTGCTTTTAACAAACCAATTCACACACAACTCATAACTAAACTGTAATTAAACATTTCACTAAATTTCATTTCTTTTCCAACACCTAGAGGGAGTAATACCAGGTTAGTGTTTGACAGCACCCAGAAAAAAGATGAGACCCGAGCACCATGACTTAATACTGCTAGATCAAAACTTCCAGATTTACTCTAATGTTGACCCAGACAGCCCAGATAGCCCATCTCAGGTTCCCTGCAGTCAGGGATGATGCTGAGAATCCTTTTTTCCCAGCCTGGTGTTTTGAAGAAGGAGTCTGAATTCTTCGGCTCGGGTTTCCAAGGTTGTTTATTGTTTCTTCTCTATAACATTTTTTCTCTGGCCTGCCAGAGGTCAGACAGAGGCACACTCCCTGCCCCTGGGCTGGTGTCTACATTTTATACTATGAACTATGTGTACTTTATTTATCATTATTTTCCAGTACCTAAAGACACACATCAGGGGACATTCAATCAAAACAAATGCACCTTTTATTGAGTGCCCACAGCAGATGCGACAGAAGGATTAGAAAGGAGATAAAGGACAGAGAGAGAGAGAAAGGAGGGTTGGGTGGGGGGAATAGCTACCAACAGAGAGATGAAATCCTTGTGGTCTGGCCAATAGATCCGTCTGGTCACATTGGGGAGAATCTCAAAGTCTTTGGTTAACTCAGGGCTCTTTTATAATCTACCGCCGGGAGGGGGGCAGGATGGCACATGGAGGGCACAGTGGAGAATAAATCCATTGAGAACAGGTACAGACAGTCCAGTTCTGAACAGCACAATCCGGTGCCAGGAGTGAGCAGGGCCCGTTGTTTCAGGACTGGTTCCTATGGGAAACATCCCGCTTCCCATGGCAGGCATCCCGCTCCAGTCAGGCCAGCACCCCCGGGTTAGAATTTGAAGGGTCTCATCTCAGTCCTTGGGGAGGGCTTCAATCTCTGTCCTTGATGGTGGCTGTGAGGCAGATGAGGGATCTTTGGACCATCTCTTACGGAATGACATCCCAAAGAATTAAAAATTTATGCATTTTCCTGTAAAAACAAGTAATTAATTAATAAATTATAATTATTTACCCTAATTTATTTGTAATACTGTTATTCTATATTTGTATTACCAAATTTTAATATTTACTTTTTGGAATCTATGCATTTTTAGCAAGCAAAAAATTTATTGGTCATTGGTTCTAAGTAACACAGCTCCCTTCATTAATTCATTGACCAGTGTGGCTATTGATTTCTCCTCCTTTATGCTAATTAGTCCTATTTTAAATCCTTTTGTCATCATTTTTATCATTATCACAGACAGGGTAAAAGGGGCCACTTTGGGGTTCATGGAGACACTTCTAGGGCACATTTGGGGCAGTTTTGGGTCTGGGGAGGGAATTCAGAGAAAACTTGAGGGTCAGGAGGACACTTGGGGGAAGCCAGGTGGGCACTTGGAGGGGCACTCAGGGATTCTGAGGGACAGTTTGGGGTCCAGGGCAGCACTTGGAGGTCCAGGGGGGCCATGGAGGTCAGGGAGGGGAATTTGGGGCCCTTCAGGGTCCTTGGGGGGCTCGAACGGGGCTCTCTGAGGCGCGGGGGATGACAGGAATTGTAGGCGAGAGTATATTACGGTTTAACGGGGTGGTGGAGCATCACGGGAGTTCGAGGCGAAGCTGCAATGGCTCTCGGTGAGGCACGGGGCATGACGGGAGGCGAAGTCCCGGCTGGACTAGCGCCGGACATTCGCCGCGGAGCATGATGGGAACTGTAGTCCCGGAAGAAGCTCGAACACAATGTTTGGGGGTCCGGGAAGGCTCTTGGGGATACTTTTGCGTCCGAGCCACGACCTAAAGCCCTCGGGGGGAACGTAAATGGTTTGGGAGCCCTTGGGAGGAGGTCTGGGAGCTCTAACTGGGCTCTTTAGGGTGTGGGTCACGGGAGGAGTTTTAAGCGCGGGACTGTGTTCTGAGGGGCTCTGGGGCCGCAGGGGATGAGAGGAGATGAATTCCCAGAAGTGGCTGTGCCGGGCATCTGTGGGGTTGGGAGCACTCAGGGGGTCTGGGGACGCTTTTGGGGGGCTCCCAAATGGGTGCTGGGGGGGTACTGAGGGATCCTGGAGGGTCTGGGGGACACTTACGGGACAAAGAAGGGAGCGGATCCCGGGGTTCTGTGGAGCGCAGGGCATGGCAGGCGCTGTGGTCCCGGCTCCAATGGGGCTCAGTTGAGCCACAGGGCATGACGGGAGTTGCTGGCAGAGAAAGTTTCCCACTCTAGGCACCGCCCCCATATCCCTGATCTCCAGCGCTGATTGGCTGCAGGCGGTGATGGGTGGGAGCCTAGAGAAATGGGATGCGATGGAGGCAGGAACAGCCCATTCAAACTCCTACAGTCCCACGAGGTTCATTCACAGTACAGAGCAGTACAACCCCAGTACAGCCCAGTTCATCCCAAGTAGAACCCAGTTCAACCCTGGTGCTCCTTCATTCCCTCCCAGTAGAGCCCAGTCCATTCCAATACACCTGAGTTCATTCCCAGTCCCACCCAGTTCCCCTCCCCCCATTGTCATCCACAGGATGCCCCAGTGTCTCCCGGTCTTCTCTGCAATGTCCCCAGTGTTACCCAGGTTCTCCCAGTCCTCCTCAGTGTCACTCGCAGTATGTCCCAGTGTCTTCCACAGCGTTCCCAGTGTTCCCCAGTATGTCCCAGGCCTCCCCAGTGTTTCCAAGGACAGTTTCATTTCTCTCAGTGGCCGTTGCAGCCAAACCCAGCAGTGGGGTCAGTGTAGTGCCCATGGCCACAGCCCCTTGCAGGGGCCCAGTGCAGCTTGGGCTGATGATCCACCCTCACAGCTGGCCCAGGGCAGCTCTGCAGTGCCTTTGGTGGCACCTGGGGCTGGCACACACCTGAGCAGTGTGTCTGTTTGTAGTGGGGAAACTCAGGAGTATCAGATTGCTTCAAAAACTACAAAAAGTGAAAACCCCTCTTAGGCTGAGTGCAGCCAGCTCTGCAAGCACCACAGGTCCCAGGGGAGTGAGGACAGACAGGATGGGGCTGGACAATGTGGAGCAAGGTCAGAGCTCCAGGCACAGCTTCTGTGAGCAGGTCAGAGCTGCTGAGGAGAGACCCTGGGTCAATATCAGTCACAGAATGTTGCAATCACCTCTGGTCCAAAAAAAAAAAAAAATCATTTAAAATATGAAAGTGTATTTCTTACAAGTCTTTGAAATATTTCTCTAACACAGGACTAGGAAAACTTTAATGACCCTCTCAGGGTTTTGGTCTTGTTTACATTGGACTCAGTCCCTGGGAGTGTCTTCAAAAAACTTCTCAAGAAGTCAAAGTAAAAATTAAGCACTGAAGTTTCTTGAAATTTAATGGGTCCCATTTGAGAGACATGACTGAGAAAGTGTTCCCAGGTTCCTGTTAGAACAGAACACTGGAGGCAGTGATGACAGCTGGGGACAAACAAGGCAAAGGTGCCTCTGGTGCTGAGCAAAGCTGGATGTGTTTCAGGAATACAAAGGGCCAAGGCCTGAGCCCCAGCCCCTGGCCCGGCAGATCCTGTCCCTCCCTCCTTGCTCAGGGCTCTTGCTGGGATGGGCACTGGCATGTGGGGATGTGCAATGGCAAGGGCAGGAGCATGGGGCGGCCCCTGCCAGGCTGCTGAGCAGGGACAAGGAGGCAATGAGGCCCCAGGCCTGCAAGGGTCACTTGTCTCCTGCTCCAGCCTCAGGCCCGGGCCCAGCAGCCATGGCCAAAGTGCTGCCCAAGTTGGCTCTGGCAGGGCTGTCTTGCAGCTGCTGCCCATCCCTGTGCCCTGTGCAGCCCAGGCTGTCCCATGGTGTCCCTGCCCTGCGCCTCTGTCCCTGCAGGCTGTTGGCATCCCCTGGCTGCCCCACCTGGCTGGGCCCTTCCTTTGCTGACAGCTCTGCCTCCTGCCTGCCCCTGCCTGCCCACACAAAGCCTTGGGCTGCTCCAGGCTCCTGCTGGGGGCCGTGCTGCACCACAGCCCTGCCCTGCCAGGGAAATTCCTTTGTCCTTTTGTCCAGTCCTGATCTCCTCAGTGGCAATTTACATTAAGTTTTTCCATTTTTCTCCCTGTTTACTATTATATTTAAAAGATCCACCATCTCTGAAACCTCCCTTCAATTCTTCCCAGGGCTCTCCTCTGCTGTCCTCAGTCCCCACCCCACTGAGCACAGAGCTCCTCTGGCCCTGTACAGTGCTCGTGTGCTTGAGGCCAGGGTGCCTGGACAAGAAAGACAGTTCTTTTCTACAGGAAGCAAACCACAGAGCCCCAGAGTTTTGAAGGCCGATCAGCGGCAGCCTCAAGGAGGCCAAAGCCAGCCAGACCTGTTTGTTTTCAGAGCTTTTCTCTGGGAGCAATCCTTGGATAGACAGAGTTTGGGACGCCAAATAACAATTTTTTTTCCATGAGCACCTGGACAAGAAGGACAGTTCTTTTCCATAGGAAGGAAAGTACAGAGCCCAAGTATTTCACAGAGAGGTGGGAGCTGGCCCTCAGGAAGCCAAGGGAACCTAGACAGTCCTGGCAGCTTTTGTCTGGGAGCTATCCTTGGATATAAGGAATTTTGGAGGCAGATTCCCAATTTTGGCCAGAGACGCCTGGATCGAAAGATGTTTTTTTCAATGGAAAGAAAAGCACAACCCTCCAGTGTTTTGAAGGCAGATGAGAGGTGGCCCCCAAGATGCCAAGGCCATCCAGAGGAGTCTTTTCTGGCAGGTTTTATATAGAAAGAATCTTTGGATTTAATCAAATATGGAGATAAAATCCTAATTTTGGCCATGAACACCTGGAAGAAATGGAGAGTTCTTTCCCACAGGAAGGAAAGCACAGAACTCCAGAGTTTAAGGGGCAGACGAGAAGGAACCCTCAACATGAAAGGTCAGCTGGACCAGTCAGGTCAAGCCAATCAGACCTCCTTGGTGCCCTGCAGCACCACAATTTTCCCTTGGTTCCATAAGCCTCCATATTATCAAAACAGATATTTGTGTTCTTGAGGCCCAGTGACACCACAAGCAGTGGTCTTGGTTTGGAAGATGTGGGAATATGTTGTGAGCCCAGTGCCCATGGCGCTGGTCTCTTCCGCCCGAATTTTCTTGATGAATTTGCAAACCAGCTGTGGGAGAAGAGCAGGAAGCCAGGGATGTTGCAGGGAATGCTCCAAGCGCAGTGCCAGCAGGCCTAGCCCAGGTGGGGGTGGCTGCAGGTACCTGGGCTGTGCTGCGGAAGAGGCCACGGGCGGGGTCCTGCTCCTGTGTGCGCTGCAGGGCTGCACCTGGCAAAGAGCGAGCGCAGCCAGAGCTGAGGGGCTGCGGGCGAGGCCGGAGAACACGGCCCAGCCCTGCGCTGCCCAGGCAGGGAGAGCCCCGGGATGCCCCAGGGGATGGAGTACGGCCCCTGCGGGGTGTCTGCCCGGCCCCTCTTCCGTCCTGTCCGTGGGTATGGGATGGGAGAAAATGGGATGGGATAAAATGGGATGAGATGGAATGGCGCCAAGTTGGCTGCAGGCACCAACCCTGTGGCCCAGCTCTGCCACTCACCCTCCTGCGGCAGCTCAGACGGCACCACCGCTTTGGTTTCATGTGCTGGGGCAGCTCCAGGGCTTTCTTCCTCCTCTTCCCCCCAGGCCACCTTGGGCGCTTTCAGGGGTCTCTGCTCCATGAAAATGACTGGATTTGTCAGGGCACCTGCAGAAGAGAAGCCTTTGGAAGGCCACAGGTCACCAAGTCCTGTGGTCTGGCCTCGAGCTCAGCTGCAGGAATAACGCCTTGGAAAGGCTCCTGGTCAGACAGGACCGAGTGTGCTGTGCGGGGGCTCCTCACGGCACTGCTCTGTCCCGTTCTGCCCCGTTGTGTGTTCCCAGCAGCTGGGCAAGCTTCTATTTCCCACGTGTCACAAAGGGCCCTTGGTCACCGGGTTCCGTTCCATGGCACCGAGACCGTGCTGCAGCGTGCCACCCAGGGCCCTTGCACACACTGCCTTCTGCCCTGGGGCCGCCCCCAGCCCAGCCAAAGTGGCCCAGCTTGGACGGAATGCCTGGCCCCAGGTGTCTAAGACAGCCCGCACAGGATCTTTGGGAAGGGCTCAGACCACCAGCAAATGCTGCCCGGCTCTGCGGGCACAGTCCTATCCCCATATCTTTCCCTGAGAGCATTTGAATTACTAAATGAGAATCATTTGAAGGGAGGAGATTTACATTTTCCATTTCAGAGAAGGCTTCTGCCTTCCTTAGCAGGCACCTCTCTCTTCAAACCGAGACAATTGTTTATCATCTTGCAGATGCGCAGTTGCTGGGGAGCCCTGTTTTACACCACGGACCCGGAGAACCATTCCCAGCAATTGGGAAAATCCTAGGTGGTCCATCCACCCACAGATGAGGTCTCCAAATGTGCCCGAAATTGGGTCCAGCTCTTAGAGGCCTAAAAGAGCAAGTCCAAGTGACTGGATGATATTTTTAGCCCAGAAAGCCCTGCAGGTGATGGCACACTTCACAATCAGCAGGGGACACAGCTAGGCCAAAGCCCAGACCTCTGCCGGGAGCCTTTCTCCTCAAATACCCTTCAAACAAACCTCCATGCAAGTCACTTGGAAAGTTTCTTCAAATGATCCATTTCTGGCACATGACTACACAGGGTTAAGTGAAAGATTCTAAAGCAGCTGCTGTGGAGTCAAAGAGCCAGCACTAAGAGTCCTTGTCATCTCTTTGTAGCTAAATGCCACTTTGGGGGATTTGAGGGAGTTTGGAACGAGCTAGAGAGCAGACCTCCGAGTTTTTTAGATGATGCCATTGCTTTTTCTTCTCTTCTACATAGACAGGAAGGGTGAGTTTGGCTCACATCTGCACTGCATGGCTCACAAGGCCCGCAAGACTTGTAGTTACAAGAGCTTTGAAGGATTTCTTGGCCAAGAAGCCACTGCCAACAATAATATTTATGTTTTGCCACCAATCCTTCAATAATTCGTCTTAGGGACTCATGCTACAGCGTAAGCTTCCTTAGCCAATTATGACACACAAACTCAAAGCACTGCATCCTAAGCTTCTTGTTTACCATTGTAACTACTTTGATTTTTTCTAGATCTTCAGCACTAAAACTCTAAACTTTCCTCCACTTCAACGTTCCTCCCCGTGTCTCTGCCATAATAAACTAGAAATCCACATTCTCGCTTCTAGCACCTAGCTTTGGAAGCCCTTTCCAAGGTCTCCCATCAAATCCTGTGTTTAATTCTAAGCTTTGCTGACAAGACCAAAGGTCTGAGATTTCCCTGCATTTGGATTTCCAACAACACTGATGCTGTTAGTTCCAGAGTGCCCAGGGTCCCTCTTGCAAGTCAACTCTGGTAGGAACAAGGCGACTGGCAGGGGGCTGCTTGTGGCCTCTGACAGCCCATTGCTGAGGGCTTGCCAGCGCCCCAGCCCCTCATGGGCTGCCCCAGCCCCGCCAAGCTGCCCGGCAGCAGCGCCGCAGCCCCACAGCAGCTCCAGAGCAGCCCCATCCAGAGGCACCTGGGAGCCCTCAGCAAGGCAGCCAGCAGCACACGGGCAGGAGGACACGGATGCGCTTTCTGCCTGGCACAGGGCTTGTGGCCATCTCCGGGCACTGCTCTCACAGGGATCCCCGCAGCCCCAGCTCCTGCCCAGCCGCTCTGTCACCAGCACAAAGGCTTCAGCAGAACCACCAAAGGCCAAGGGGCTTCTGGCCATTTTCCCTGCAACACTGCACGCCTGGGCACCTTGCTGAGCCATGGCACCCTTCTCCCCCTCTTCCCCAATGCCCTGCAGACCCTGGGCAGCAAAAGAAAGCTCCTGGGAGTCTGTGTATTATAACATACTCTATATTTATACACTAAAGAAAAAACAAATAGAAGAAAAGAAACAGAACAATCTTTCAGAAATGGAAAATTCCCGCTGGCTGAGGTGGCCTCAGCAGACAGAGCCTCTGGGATCAGCACTCAGCAGAGCTCCAGCAGCGCAGCCAGCCGAGCCCCGACAGACGAGGCCGTGTCCTCCATGCCCTGCGGAGCTGATCTTGCAGCCTCTGGAAGAGGGAATATGGCTCACTCTGCAGTGCCTGGAGGACATACAATGTTTCAAGTGCCAGATCTGACACGGCACTGCTGATGTCCTCTGTCAGGTGTTCAAGGGCTGAAAGAGAAAGGAACAGAGGCAAGGTCAGATCCCAGATCTGCAGGGAGCCGAGGAGAGCCCCCTGCCAGGGCCATCCCAGCCGGTTCTAGCCATGGCCAAGAGGGAGCAGGGACCAACGGTAACAGCCTGAAGCTGCTGGCCATAATTTCCCCAGGTGGCCCTGAAATTTCTGTGTGCTCTCCCCACGCTGCCCCTCGTCCGCACAGGGAGCAGAGCCCTCTGCAGCCGGGCCAGGGCTTGCAGCTCCCCCGGCAGCCCCCGCTGCCAGCCCGCTGCCCGCACTCACCGTTGCAGATGAGCCAGAGCTCTTCCTTCTTCCCCCTCAGGTGCCGCGCGGCCATGCCTGTGAACACAGAGCCTGTCACGGCGCCAGCGGCACAGCTGCCTGCCAGCGGCGCTGCCGGCACTGTGGCCACACGGGCTGCTGGCCTGGCAGGGCTCAGCCCGGCCCTTGCCGCACGCTGCCGCCCCAGGGCACGGCTGCCAGAGGGCGACAGCAGCGATGCCCGGGCCAGGCGGGGCTCCACGGCGCCGGGTCCGGCTGGCGCTGCCGAGGCAGCAAGCGGGGCTGGGGGCGAGCTGCGACGGCTGGGCCGGGGAGGGAGCCCGGGCTCGTGGCTCACCCGCGAAACTGATGGCCGCCGCTCGCAGGGGCTCCTGTGGGCTCTTCAGGTAGGGCAGGACCCGGCGCAGGTGCTCGGCCGCTCGGCTCCTGTCCTCTGCCAGCTGCAGAGAGCGGCAGGAGGGAAGGGTTGTCGCGGGCTCAGCCCCTGGGCCAGGTGCTGCCTGCGCCCAGCCCCAGCCTCCCCTGCCCACAGAGCCCTAAGGCACGGCCAGCAGCCGCTGGCCAAGGGCTTCCGAGGGGAGAGGCAGAGGGCCGGCTGCTGCTGGGGAGCCGCGGTGCTGGCCCGCAGCCCCGCAGCCCCGCCAAGCCGGGGCTCCATCGTCCCCCGGTTCGGGCCCAAGGGAGCCTGGGGCAGAGCCTTCACGGCTTCTGGGTGCAGCACCGGGCAGGGGCACAGCTGCCAGCCCCACACACTGAGCACCGTGCTCAGGGGGCTTCTCCAGGCTGAGGCTGGGGCTTGCAGGCTGTCCTTACCAGGCACTCGCTGAACTTCCACAGATTCTGCCTCTTCACCAGTCTTTCAAGATTTCTCCTCTTCAGGAACTCGGCCACACAAAGCAGAGTTTCCTGAGAAGCCTGGAGAAGAGCAGAAACGCAGAGAGGGAGAGATGGCCCCACAGCCCAGGGTGCAAGGCCCGCGTCCCTGTGCCAAGGCCTGGAGGAGGCTGCAGCCTGGCAGGTGCCAGGGCAGGAGGCAGACGAGCCCCCTGCCAGGGGGACAGCAGCAGCCCACGAGACCTCACCTGTGCCACAAGCCGCTTCTCATCGTGGCAGTGAAAGAAGAGGGGCAGCAGGCTCTGGTGCAGGGGTGTCTTCAGGGCCTTTTTTTCCTTTTCCCCTTCTGGAAGAGTCACCAGTGTTCGGAAGAGCAGTATGGAGAGCAGCTGCACCTGCCAATTGTTCTGTATGGAAGGAAGAAAAAAAGACCTCAGCATTGCGGCTGCATGGGGCTCAGCTTGGTGCAGGCCTGCAAATCCACAGGGCACAAAGTGTCCGGGCAGCAGCCAGTGGCAGTGGCTGGGAGCAGTGAGCCTTACGTGGTCAAAGAGTGGCAGGAGCGCCTCAAGCAGCTGCAGTGTGATGGGGCCGGGCATCAGCATGTCTTTGTCCAAGATGATAAAGCTGAGTAGCATGACTGTCATGAAAACGATCTCTCCATCTGCATCCCACAGGAAGTCCACAAGACTTTCAGTCAGGCTCCACATTTTTTTGGTCTGTGCGGAACACAAGTTTGAGAAATGCCATCCTGCTGCCGCAGGGCCCAGAGGCCAAAGGCCTGTCCTGAAGCACTGGGGCAGCTGAACTGGGAGGCAGGAGAGGTGGGAGCAGCTGCCCCAGAACACAAAGCCCAGCCAAGCCCAAGCAACTGCATTCCCCAGCTAAGCCTCAGCCACTGCCCCCTTCTCACCATAGAGGGCTCCTCAATGAGCTCAAGAAGGGCCCTGAGCGCCAGGCGACGCCTCTCCCTGCACTCGCTCTGCAGCTGCCTTGACAAAATTTGCAGGACCCTGTTAGCACCACCTTCACTCAAGTCCAGGAACTCGAGGACCTGAAAGGTACAGGGCAGTGACAGGGACCCGGCCGGCAGGAGCCCGGAGCCGCACGGGGCTGGGCCCAGGCAGCAGCACAGGGCGCGGGCACCGTGCCAGGCAGCTGCGGCTCCGAGAGGGCAGAGAGCTGGGAGGCAGCTCAGCCAGGCAGCGCTGGCCGTCAGGCTCACCTCTGCAAGGAACGCCATGGCGGGCAGCTCCCAGCGTGGCTCCTGTGTTCTGAGCAGCCGGAGCAGGTAGTGAGCGATCCGGGAACACAAGGGGATGGAGACACAGCACATCTCCCTGGCAGGAGGAAAAGGAACCAAGACTGTGGGCCAGGGGGACAAACCTCTGCCAGGAGTGACACACTGAGGTCTGGTCTTTCCCCAGCATCCTGCAAGGGGCCCTGGGCTATTTGGGAGGCAGCTCCTGGTGGGCGCCCTCCTCTCCCAGCCTTTCCCAGTCTGCTTGGCCATCCCTCGGTGACAAGGCCTTCTGGGCCACGACCTCGGGGACTGTGTGGAGCTCCCTGGGCACAGAGCACAAATGCCAGAGGCAGTGGGGAGAAGGGGGTCTCACCTGGCCAGCAGAGCCACGGCATAGTGGTGGGTGTCAGCGCACAGCAGCGTGTCCCAGCCACAATTGCGTTCCATTGCCACCACCACATCCTCATGCTGCATTCGGCAGAGCAGGGACTTCAGGGTCCGCACTGCAAACCTGCGTGCACAGCAAAGCCCAGGTCACGCTGGGAACACTGGCTCCTGCCCAGGGACGTAGCAGGGAAAGGAGGAGTGGGATGGAGCACCTGTTGGGGCTGGTGGCAAGGCCGTATTCCTCCTGGCATCCCTTCCAGAATGCATTGACCTCCTCTGGCGTATCCAGAGTGCTGAAAAACACTTGGGAGAGCAGATGCAGAAAGAGTCGGGGCAAATACACCGTCACCATATGTGGGATACAGGGCATCTGGAGGATCTTCCACATAACCACAGTTGCCTGCAAAAGACAAAGCCCCCCGAGACAGGGCTCAGTGCCGAGGTGTCCGTGTGGCAGGGCCCGAGCAGGGGAGGGAGAGGCTCAGACAGACGCAGGGGGAACACGGGGCCTGGTGGGCCTGAAGCTGCCCCTGGGCCGGGTTGCCACCCGGTGCCTAAGGCAGGGAGATGCAGTGGGGGAAGGAGGATGGAGAGCTGCTGGAGAGGCAGCCTTGGGGCCAGCAAAGGCCAGTTACAGAAACTCACAGCCAGGACAAAGACACCCGTTTTGTCCCCATCCGAGGTGCACATGCTGTGCTCTGGCCAGCTCCCCAGCACATCCAGGAGTATCAGCAGCGCTGGCTCTGCAGTCCTGGGCGAGCACATGATGCTCTTCCACATGGTCAAAGCAGCTCTGTGGGGTTAGAGCTCTGTCTCATACACAGCACCGTGGCCTGGGCAGCAGTGGGGACCTGAGCTGGCTGCCAGCTCTGCCTGTGCCCACTGCCACTCGCCAGCAGCAGCCAGGCAGCCCAGGCCGCTGGGGACAGGCTCCTGAGGGGCAGCAAGGCAGCATGGCAGCAGGCTCGGGGGCTGACGTGCCGGGGCTGGCCAAGGGAGCAGCCAGAAGGCCCTGGAACTCTCTGCTGGTCACACACCTGGGCCAGGCTGTACAGGCTGATGGGCTGGCGAGCCCTGAGCCCTCTGGGCATTTTGGCCCCATACCTGTCACAGGATGGGGCCACACGCAGCAGCGTCATGACTACGTCAGCAGGCTGTGCTTCGGTGAGATCCAGCAGCGTCCTGTTCAGCTTGTGCTCAGCAAACTGATTGGCCAGGAGCCACTGGTGGATGTACCTGAGCAGGGCAGGAACCTGGAGAAGGCACGGGGAGACTTGGAAAGCTGCCAGAGGGAGGAATGTCACCAGCTTCCCCACAGAAGTTCCTCCCTTCCCACCACACTGCCATGGCCTCAAAGAGTTACCGTGACCAGCAGGCGTGGCTTGGGAGACCAAGCAATTCCCTGGGAGGATGAAACCCTGGCCACAGGCTGCTTACTTGCTTTGGAGTGGAGAAGCCCTCCTCTACGAGCATATCCAGCAGGGCAGCACTGGTCTTGGTTTTGAAGATGTGCGAATATGCCCTGAGCCCTGTACCCATGGCGCTGGTCTCTTCCGCCCGAATTTTCTTGATGAATTTGCAAACCAGCTGTGGGAGAAGAGCAAGAAGCCAGGGATGTTGCAGGGAATGCTCCAAGCGCGGTGCCAGCAGGCCCAGCCCAGGTGGGGGTGGCTGCAGGTACCTGGGCTGTGCTGCGGAAGAGGCCACGGGCGGGGTCCTGCTCCTGTGTGCGCTGCAGGGCTGCACCTGGCAAAGAGCGAGCACAGCCAGAGCTGAGGGGCTGCGGGAGAGGCCGGAGAACACGGCCCAGCCCTGCGCTGCCCAGGCAGGGAGAGCCCCGGGATGCGCCAGGGGATGGAGTACGGCCCCTGCGGGGTGTCTGCCCGGCCCCTCTTCCGTCCTGTCTGTGGGTATGGGATGGGAGAAAATGGGATGGGATAAAATGGGATGAGATGGAATGGCACCAAGTTGGCTGCAGGCACCAACCCTGTGGCCCAGCTCTGCCACTCACCCTCCTGCGGCAGCTCAGACGGCACCACCGCTTTGGTTTCATGTGCTGGGGCAGCTCCAGGGCTTTCTTCCTCCTCTTCCCCCCAGGCCACCTTGGGCGCTTTCAGGGGTCTCTGCTCCATGAAAATGACTGGATTTGTCAGGGCACCTGCAGAAGAGAAGCCTTTGGAAGGCCACAGGTCACCAAGTCCTGTGGTCTGGCCTCGAGCTCAGCTGCAGGAATAACGCCTTGGAAAGGCTCCTGGTCAGACAGGACCGAGTGTGCTGTGCGGGGGCTCCTCACGGCACTGCTCTGTCCCGTTCTGCCCCGTTGTGTGTTCCCAGCAGCTGGGCAAGCTTCTATTTCCCACGTGTCACAAAGGGCCCTTGGTCACCGGGTTCCGTTCCATGGCACCGAGACCGTGCTGCAGCGTGCCACCCAGGGCCCTTGCACACACTGCCTTCTGCCCCGGGGCCGCCCCCAGCCCAGCCAAAGTGGCCCAGCTTGGACGGAATGCCTGGCCCCAGGTGTCTAAGACAGCCCGCACAGGATCTTTGGGAAGGGCTCAGACCACCAGCAAACGCTGCCCGGCTCTGCGGGCACAGTCCTATCCCCATATCTTTCCCTGAGAGCATTTGAATTACTAAATGAGAATCATTTGAAGGGAGGAGATTTACATTTTCCATTTCAGAGAAGGCTTCTGCCTTCCTTAGCAGGCACCTCTTTCTTCAAACCGAGACAATTGTTTATCATCTTGCAGATGCGCAGTTGCTGGGGAGCCCTGTTTTACACCACGGACCTGGAGAACCATTCCCAGCAATTGGGAAAATCCTAGGTGGTCCATCCACCCACAGATGAGGTCTCCAAATGTGCCCGAAATTGGGTCCAGCTCTTAGAGGCCTAAAAGAGCAAGTCCAAGTGACTGGATGATATTTTTAGCCCAGAAAGCCCTGCAGGTGATGGCACACTTCACAATCAGCAGGGGACACAGCTAGGCCAAAGCCCAGACCTCTGCCGGGAGCCTTTCTCCTCAAATACCCTTCAAACAAACCTCCATGCAAGTCACTTGGAAAGTTTCTTCAAATGATCCATTTCTGGCACATGACTACACAGGGTTAAGTGAAAGATTCTAAAGCAGCTGCTGTGGAGTCAAAGAGCCAGCACTAAGAGTCCTTGTCATCTCTTTGTAGCTAAATGCCACTTTGGGGGATTTGAGGGAGTTTGGAACGAGCTAGAGAGCAGACCTCCGAGTTTTTTAGATGATGCCATTGCTTTTTCTTCTCTTCTACACAGACAGGAAGGGTGAGTTTGGCTCACATCTGCACTGCATGGCTCACAAGGCCCGCAAGACTTGTAGTTACAAGAGCTTTGAAGGATTTCTTGGCCAAGAAGCCACTGCCAACAATAATATTTATGTTTTGCCACCAATCCTTCAATAATTCGTCTTAGGGACTCATGCTACAGCGTAAGCTTCCTTAGCCAATTATGACACACAAACTCAAAGCACTGCATCCTAAGCTTCTTGTTTACCATTGTAACTACTTTGATTTTTTCTAGATCTTCAGCACTAAAACTCTAAACTTTCCTCCACTTCAACGTTCCTCCCCGTGTCTCTGCCATAATAAACTAGAAATCCACATTCTCGCTTCTAGCACCTAGCTTTGGAAGCCCTTTCCAAGGTCTCCCATCAAATCCTGTGTTTAATTCTAAGCTTTGCTGACAAGACCAAAGGTCTGAGATTTCCCTGCATTTGGATTTCCAACAACACTGATGCTGTTAGTTCCAGAGTGCCCAGGGTCCCTCTTGCAAGTCAACTCTGGTAGGAACAAGGCGACTGGCAGGGGGCTGCTTGTGGCCTCTGACAGCCCATTGCTGAGGGCTTGCCAGCGCCCCAGCCCCTCATGGGCTGCCCCAGCCCCGCCAAGCTGCCCGGCAGCAGCGCCGCAGCCCCACAGCAGCTCCAGAGCAGCCCCATCCAGAGGCACCTGGGAGCCCCCAGCAAGGCAGCCAGCAGCACACGGGCAGGAGGACACGGATGCGCTTTCTGCCTGGCACAGGGCTTGTGGCCATCTCCGGGCACTGCTCTCACAGGGATCCCCGCAGCCCCAGCTCCTGCCCAGCCGCTCTGTCACCAGCACAAAGGCTTCAGCAGAACCACCAAAGGCCAAGGGGCTTCTGGCCATTTTCCCTGCAACACTGCACGCCTGGGCACCTTGCTGAGCCATGGCACCCTTCTCCCCCTCTTCCCCAATGCCCTGCAGACCCTGGGCAGCAAAAGAAAGCTCCTGGGAGTCTGTGTATTATAACATACTCTACATTTATACACTAAAGAGAAAACAAATAGAAGAAAAGAAACAGAACAATCTTTCAGAAATGGAAAATTCCCGCTGGCTGAGGTGGCCTCAGCAGACAGAGCCTCTGGGATCAGCACTCAGCAGAGCTCCAGCAGCGCAGCCAGCCGAGCCCCGACAGACGAGGCCGTGTCCTCCATGCCCTGCGGAGCTGATCTTGCAGCCTCTGGAAGAGGGAATATGGCTCACTCTGCAGTGCCTGGAGGTCATACAATGTTTCAAGTGCCAGATCTGACAAGGCGCTGCTGATGTCCTCTGTCAGGTGTTCAAGGGCTGAAAGAGAAAGGAACAGAGGCAAGGTCAGATCCCAGATCTGCAGGGAGCCGAGGAGAGCCCCCTGCCAGGGCCATCCCAGCCGGTTCTAGCCATGGCCAAGAGGGAGCAGGGACCAACGGTAACAGCCTGAAGCTGCTGGCCATAAATTCCCCAGGTGGCCCTGAAATTTCTGTGTGCTCTCCCCACGCCGCCCCTCGTCCGCACAGGGAGCAGAGCCCTCTGCAGCCGGGCCAGGGCTTGCAGCTCCCCCGGCAGCCCCCGCTGCCAGCCCGCTGCCCGCACTCACCGTTGCAGATGAGCCAGAGCTCTTCCTTCTTCCCCCTCAGGTGCCGCGCGGCCATGCCTGTGAACACAGAGCCTGTCACGGCGCCAGCGGCACAGCTGCCTGCCAGCGGCGCTGCCGGCACTGTGGCCACACGGGCTGCTGGCCTGGCAGGGCTCAGCCCGGCCCTTGCCGCACGCTGCCGCCCCAGGGCACGGCTGCCAGAGGGCGACAGCAGCGATGCCCGGGCCAGGCGGGGCTCCACGGCGCCGGGTCCGGCTGGCGCTGCCGAGGCAGCAAGCGGGGCTGGGGGCGAGCTGCGACGGCTGGGCCGGGGAGGGAGCCCAGGCTCGTGGCTCACCCGCGAAACTGATGGCCGCCGCTCGCAGGGGCTCCTGTGGGCTCTTCAGGTAGGGCAGGACCCGGCGCAGGTGCTCGGCCGCTCGGCTCCTGTCCTCTGCCAGCTGCAGAGAGCGGCAGGAGGGAAGGGTTGTCGCGGGCTCAGCCCCTGGGCCAGGTGCTGCCTGCGCCAGCCCCGGCCTCCCCTGCCCGCACAGCCCTGAGGCGCGGCCAGCAGCCGCTGGCCAAGGGCTCCCGAGGGCAGGGGCAGAGGGTCGGGTGCTGCTGGGGAGCCGCGGTGCCGCCCCGCAGCCCCGCTGGGCCGGGGCTTCATGGGCACCCGGCTCGGGCCCACGGGACCCGGGAGAAGAGCCCCCACACTCTCTGGCTGCAGCAGCGGACATGGCCACAGCTGCCCAGCCCCCAGAGTGAGCACCGCGCTCAGGGGCCTTCTCCAGGCTGAGGATTATTGGCTGCTCTTAACAGGCTTTCGCCCAACCTCCATGTCTGATCCACCTCTGGCATTTGTTCGAGATTCCTTCTCTTCAGGAATCTGGCTGCACAATGCAGTACTACACAGGAGGCCTGGAGAGCAGAGCAGAGAGGCACAGATGGCCCCACAGTCCATGGCACAGGAGCATCCCAGTGCCACAGCCTGGAGCAGGCTGCTGCCCGCAAGGTGCCAGGGCAGGAGGCAGCCCAGCCCCTTCCCAGGGGTACAGCAGCTGGCCACAAGTCCTCACCTGAGCAACAATCTGATTTTCATCATGGCAGTGGAAGTAGAGTGGGACCAGGCTCTGGCGCACAAGGTATTTCAGGGCCTTTCTTCCATCTTTGGTTAATGAATCCATCATCTCTTGAAAGATGGAGCTCATGACACATGGAGCTCAGCTGCACCTGGCTATCATCCTATATGAAAGGAAGGGCAAAAGAGCTCAGCATCAGCTGCTTCAGGCCCCCCAGGGCACAGGCCTGCATCTCCACAGGGCACCAAGTGTCCAGGCAGCAGCCAGTGGCCGTGGCTGTGGGCACAGAGCCCTACATGGTCAAAGAGTGGCAGGAGCACCTCAGCCAGCTGCAGGGCCACGGAGGTGGGTATTGGGGCACCATTATCCAGCAGCAAATATCTCAGTAGAAGAATGGTCCTCCTGATCATGTCACTATCATTTTCCTGCAGGAGTTCCACAAGACTTTCAGTCAGGGTCTGCATTTTTTCAGCCTGTGTGAAACACAAGTTTGTGAAAGGCCACCCTGCTGCCGTAGGGCCCAGAGGCCACAGGCCTGTCCCGAAGCACTGGGGCAGCTGAAGCGGGAGGCAGGACAGCTGGGAGCAGCTGCCCCAGTGGCTGAAGCCCAGGCAAGGGCAAGTGACTGCGTTGCCCAGCCCCACGCTGCCTGCACGGCTTCAGCCACTGCCCCCTTCTCACCATCAAGGGATTCTTGCCCAGCACTACGAGGCCTCTGAGTACCAGGTAATGCCTGGCCATGTCCTCGCTCCGCAGGTTCTGTGCCAGGATCTCCAGAACACTGTCACTGCATTCGCTCAAGTCCAGGCACTCGAGGACCTGAAAGGCACAGGGCAGTGACAGGGGAGCCGGACGGCAGGAGCCCAGCAGCGCACAGGGCCGGGCCCAGGCAGCAGCACAGGGCATGGGCACTGTCCTGGCAGCTGTGGCTGCGAGAGGCCAGAGAGCTGGGAGGCAGCTCAGCCAGGCAGCGCTGCCTTGAGGCTCCAAAAAGAATGCCAGGCCAGGGAAATCCCAGTATGGCATCTCTTCTCTGAGCATGGCGATCAGGTACAATGCAATCCTGGTAAAAATGTGTATTGCTGAATGGTAAATGATTCTGACAAGAGGAAAAAGGAAACAAGACCCTGAGCCAGTGAGGCAAATCTCTCCCAGGACTGACTCACAGAGTTCTCATCTTTCCCCACCACCTTTCCTGCAAGGGTACCTGGGCCATTTGGGAGTTGGTTGCTCATGGGCACCCTCCTCTCTCAGCCTTTTCCAGTGTGCTTGGTCGTCCCTCAGTGACAAGGCCCTCTGGCCCATGACCACGTGGACTTTGTGGGACACCTGGTCAGAGAGCACAAATGTCAGAGGCAGTGGGGAGAAGGGGGTCTCACCTGGCCAGCAGAGCCACGGCTAAGTGGTGAGTGTCAAGAGAGAGCAGCGTGTCCCAGGCACACCTGCGCTCTATTGCCACCACCACATCCTCGCAGCGCAGAAGGCAGAGCAGGGACTTCAGGGTGCGCACTGCAAACCTGTGTGCAGAGCAAAGCCCAGGTCACACTGGCAGCACTGGCTCCTTGGCAGGCCACGTGGCAGGGACAGGAGGAGTGGCATGGAGCACCTGTTGGGGCTGGTGGCAAGGCCACGCTCTTCCTGACATGCCTTCCAGAAGGTGTCGACCGCCTCTGGCATATCCAGAGTGCTGAAGAACACTTGGAATAGCAGATGCACAAACAGGCAGGGGAAATACACCTTTAATATCCGTGGGAGACAGGGCACCTGGAGGATCTTCCACATCACCACAGTTGCCTGCAAAGGACAAAGCCCCCCGAGACAGCGCTCAGCGCCGAGGTGTCCGTGTGTCAGGGCCCGAGCGTGGCAGCGAGAGGCCCGGAGAGACCTTGGCAGGGGGAGCACGGGGCCTGGTGGGCCTGAAGCTGCCCCTGGGCCAGGTTTCAGGCCAGCGCCTGAGGCAGGGAGATGCAGTGGGGGAAGGAGGATGGAGAGCTGCTGGAGAGGCAGCCTTGGGGCCAGCAAAGGCCAGTTGCAGAAACTCACAGCCAGGGCAAAGACACTTGTTTTGTCCCCATCGGAGGTGCACATGCTGTGCTCTGGCCAGCTGCCCAGCACATCCAGGAGGATCAGCTGCGCCAGCTCCGCAGTCCTGGCTGAGCCCATGATGCTCTTCCACATGGCCATGGTGGCTCTGTGGGGTCAGAGCTCTGTCTCAGGGGCATCTCAGACACAGCACTGTGGGGAGCTGAGCTGGCTGCCATTTCTGCCTCTGCCCACTGGCCCTGGCCAGCAGCAGCCCGACAGCCCAGCCCTGTGGGGACAGAGGAACCCACACGTACCACAGACAATGGCTTTGAAGAAATGATCAGAGGAAGTGAGGGAGATTTCCAACTGTTCCCCTGCCAGTCGGTTTCAGAAATTACTGAATTCATCATAATTGATTGGATTACATTATTCCAGCCTTAAAACTTTGTTTTTTTAATTTTCCCAGATTTTACTGTGTTGTTCTGGTAACGGCCATTATGACTCTTTATATATAAAGCAATTTCAGGAAAATGCTGCTATTTGCCACGGTAAACTTGAAATAATTTTTCTCTGAAAGAGAATTTTGTGTTTTCATTTGTTTAGAGGCAGGGTTTGTTTCAATTTTCAGGGGTGGGGAGAAGATAGATGGAAGCTCACTTCTGGTATATTTTATGCATAGACTCATTTTTTTTTAACTTGTTAAGTGGGTTTTTAAACCAAATGACTTTCAGAGGTCCCTTATTCCCAACTGAGTTACGTTATGGTCCTGTCCTTAACTGCATTTGATGTTACTACAGCCTTGTAACAGTAGATAATATCTGAAGATTTGCTGTGGGATCTCAGCACCTCAGGATGGAGGTGCAGAGTGGCCGAGACCACCCTTGGGGGGCTCTGGAGTCCTGGAATGTTGCCAGAAGTGTCTGGTGGCAGGACTTTGATCCTACACAGGAGACGAGACCTGTATGAGGACTGGGAGGATTCCACTGGGTGAATGGTGAAGGGATAAGTTAATTAGAGTGTAAAACACAGGGTTTAGGATTTTGGTACAGGGGCGTCTAAAGAAGTAAGATGGAGGAATTGGGGTGTGTCCTGTCCTTCTTCTTCTTCTTCTTGGCCTCCATCTTCTGTGGTAATGGTGGCACTTGGGGATTGGTTATTACTAGAAGTGCACCGGTTAATAAGGGTAGAAGGTATTGGGGAGAAATGATAAATATTGTACACGTAACTTCGGGTATAAAGATAAGTGACCGCCCAGGGGCTTGCGGAGTGTGCCCATGGCTGACTTGCTGTGCAGACCTCTGTCGGGCTGAAAGAAAATCTTTTAGATAAACAATTAATAAACACCAAGACCGAGACAAGGTCAGAAGTCTCTCCTCATCCTTTGAAGCGCCGGGCTCTTCAAGGCCATCCCTGGGCCTTTCCAGGCCACCTAGACAGCACAGAAAACTTAAAAGCCTAAACAGCCGAGAAACCGAGCAAGTGGCATCCCTGAGCAATCGCAGGACATAAATCAGCCGGAAGAAAAACATGAAAATTTACAATTTGCCTGCCTTAAACTGCAGGAGTTCTTATGGATCTCGTATTATCAAGCTTTGTGTTGGTTTGTTCAGCTGTGTTATATGAGATCCTCTACAAAAATGTGTTTGGCGTGGATGAGGAAGAATTAAGGTCTGCAGTTGACGTGCTCCGAAGTGGATCCAAGAAGAACAGAAAGAGTGCTCCTGCAGGAAGTGGGAATGTAAACTTTGGCTGTCTCCATGAAGAAGTGCCCCGAAATCCATCAGAAAAGAGGTAGTGTGTTGGGAAGGGGATCTGGTAAGAGGAAAGCAAAAACTAACCCCAAAAAACTCCTTAAAAACCTTGCAAAGGACAACCTGTCCAAGTTTCTATGAATTTTATGAAATATTAACTCTTCTTTTCCTATGTTATGACACAAACACAAAGCTCAAGTATGCAATGGAAGAGTGTGCTTTTCTTGGAGCTGGGAAGTGCCACATAATTGACTGTCCTCTGCTGCAGGCTGTGCTATAGTTGTGTGTTACTCTGTAAAATGGCAGCTTATTTGTAAGTGAAATTGCTCCTTATTCATTAGAGATTTTTAAATTATTTTTTAATGAGAGACTTATTCTTCTAAGCCTCCATAGTTGTGAAAGGCTTGAGAGCTGCCTCTGAATGCTTGCAGACAGCATTGGTTTGATGGCGCATGGCACCGAGTGTCCTTTTGTCCTTGACAGTGCCAGAATTCAGTCAGTGGGATCACCTCCATCCTTTCCTAATGCAAGCAGTAGCCCTCATTAGGGGTGGGTATTGGAACGAGCAAAGGTCAAGTTCTCAAAGCTTGGAAAAGGCTGATCCTGCAGTGCATTGCACCTTGCTGGTGTTTAAGGCAAAATGTGCCACTTGATGGCACCGTGGTGCTTTTTCAGGTTGTCTGAACAGTTGGTGATATTAAGCCTGTCTGGAAATCATGTGTTGTGGCTTTTGTTATCTTATTTTCAATTTTTTAGACTGGAGGACTGGAAAGGCAATGATGCCGACAATCCACAGGAAACCAAGCTCGAACAAAGCACTGAAGAACAAAAGGTTTGACAGTTTGGGAAAAATCCTTATGGCTTGCTTTTGGGTTTTTTTTTCCCTATTGAATGATGTTACCCTTGTTAGGGCTGAATCTTCTTTACCAGTTTCTAAAAATGTATTTTTGGTTAGTAGGTGGTTTATTTCTTCCATCTGAAGCAAAGTGAAAATTTTCCAGGATAGAAATCCATTTTAATTTTGGTGAAATGTACATTTTTGAGTTGAGTCTGTGGTTAGAAACCATAGTTATTTAGCCAGACTGCAAGGCCAAAGCTCAGTGAGGTTACTTCAGCAAAGGACAGAGATAAAGGGGGGGAGACAGAAGATGATAGGGAGAGACAGGGACTGCTGTAAGGGCAAGTCAACCTGACCTCGGAATTTTTTCTGATGAAAAGAAACTAGTGGTTAATGTCACACGAAACCCAAAAAAATGAATATGTATGAACCTGTTGTGAAACTGTATATGTATGTATTTGAGAGAGAGATAAAAAGAGACTTGAAGTTCTCAGAAGCACGCATGCCTTTTTTGAGGAGAGCAATCTCCGCATGCGTCCAGCGCTGTGATAAACATACCAGCTTTACAACTTTTACAAAATTGTGGTGTTCTCTTCTTTTCTCCACAAAACACATCTACTTGTCTTTTGGTTTTGCCCTTGAGATTCTCTTAAACTGGAAATGGCTCTTTTACTTTCTGAAATTCTCTAGTCTTTCTCTAGCTGATTTTTATTTCCCCCAAAAGATGGAGCTTAGCAGATGTTTCTTGATTTGTTTGTTTTTCCCAGAATGTGGTTTAAATTAGTTCACTTTTGTCTTGACCATAATATAAATTGCTTCAGAATACTTCTGAAAATTGTACAGGGTTTTCAGATACAATAACTGAAACGCTCACTTACTTTTGAAGGTGCGGCATCATTGGTCTGGTTGGCTTCTTTAATTCATTTTGAGTACAGAACAATGCCAAGTGTTACTCTTGAGCCTGTTCTGCTTTCCAGAGTCAGTTTTCTCAGCACCTGAGTGCCTGGATCTGTGTTCATACTCTTGAGTTTTAGTTTTTAGGGAAATACAGTGGAAGTGAAAATTTTGGAAAACAGCATCTGTACTTTTTTAAATGGTGCACAGATGCTGGCAGAATAGAGACTTTGCTGAACACATGAAATGTACTTGTTAATGCTCCATTCCAATTCCGTTTTTAGCCTCCAGAAAATCCTCCAAAGATGCCTGTTCCTTATAAAGCGCTAAAGGCACTGGACTCTACCTTCCATCGAAATGTGGAGTTTGATGTTTGGCTGGACAGTGTAAAAGGTATCTTTTGGAAAAGGATCCGTCAAAAACTCTTTCTGTAATAGGGTTAGCATTAAATTTACAAATCTTGAGTCCTGTCACCTGATTCTTCACAGCTGAAATGTGAAGGACACAGGTGAACCCAGCAGATAGCTGTAGGTAGGACGTGTTCTTGGTGTTGTCTGCCATTCAAAGCACAAAATATCCAGCTTTTGATACTGTATAATGGTACAAGGTTGCTAAAAATTTGATCTCTGCTCTTCATTGACTGTACACATGAAATAGGAGGATTCACAGCAGAGCGCAGAACTCTGTTGCCATTCTGTTGTATTGGAAAGCATTCGAATGTGAGAGTTTTTTGTTACAGCATGTATGCAAAGACTTCTTTTTAGAACACGATTTTGGCCTCAGAATTGTATAATAATGAAGATCTCAAATTTAGCATTGAGATCTTTCCAATGAGTTTTTCTCCTGCCTCCCAGCCCTCCTGGGCTTGAACATTCTGCAGAGATTTTGTGGTTCTCATGGCTTGGGAAAGGTTGGCTGCTTTTTGGCATTCGCTGTGGCTGATCTGTAAAGCAAGAAGTTACCAAGAAAGAGAAGTTTTAAAGTGATGCTTGATGTCTGACCCAAAGTGCTTTGCATGCTGAAGAACTGCAGCGTTTCACCACAGCGCAATCAGTAATGAGGATCATTAAAGTTCTTGGAACAGAGCATGGTAACCAATTCTCTGTGTAGAATACTGACATGCAGAAAAGCCAGGCAAGAAACAGAGGTAAAAAAAGCTGAAATCTAACAGCAAGGAGACTTCAGGCAATGTTAGCTTTTCCTGGATGACATTTCATGTTTGCCAAGTGCCACTGGACTCTGGCAAGATAAGAGATGTCCAACATTTTTAATTCCAGGATTTATATTAAATGCAGGATTAGCTGTATGCCACCACAGAAGCTGCAGTGTTGTAGCAGTGCTGCTTGCTGCATTATGTGGCTGTTGCTGGTCTCATGTGACTTAGCCTGGTTATGGTCTATTGTAAGAACACCTAGAGTTACTCCACTGTTACTATGGGGAATATTCAGGTATGCACAGGAAGTATTAAACTCAATTGACCTATAAATTGTAGTTGGCTGCTGTTGTGAAGTATTGTAGAATATGTGAAGAAAGAACAGTAGCTTAAAGGCTTTTTTCCCCCATTTATTTATGTATTCATTTCTTTTTAGAGCTTCAAAAACCTGACTACAAGGTGTTTGCTGGGAGACATTACTATTTAGGAGGTAAGTGTCAGGTCAGTACTCAAAGGAGACTTGGTTATGATCAACTGTTAAAACTACTACTTTAAATGGACTATGATAAACAATGAAGTGATTTGACTTCATAGAATTCCCTAATGCTTTTCTAATTCTCTTCCCTGTAGGTATTCTTTTAAATGTAATTTCTTTGTGAAATCTACCTTTAAACTTGGTAGTCTGATAGAAAAGTAGTTTAGGGATTCAATGTAAACCAGTCATCCACATTCTGTGAGTGTGGAAGTTCCAGGCAGAGCTCAAAATGCACAGGGGGTGCTTTTAATGGAGTTGTCTTTAGACTTTTCACTTGGGTGAAGCAACAAGTCTGGATAGATTTATTTTTCTCAGAAGTGAAGTAGCAAAATATTTTTGTTAAATAAAAAGGGAAGAGCTAAAAAGGGAGGAGTAGAATGATCTGGACAGGAGATGCTGAAAGGAAGGCCTGTTTTCTTTGTATTCTGATGTCATGGGTAGTGAGGGCACATTTTTTTTATCAATATTTAAGGTAGTGCTGGTTATTCACTCAGTGATTTATTTCTTGCTGTGCAAAGCTTTCCTTTTTCTACTTTATCTTCTGTTCTCCTCAAGTTCTTAAGCAACAGTCTTCCTTGGCACTTATCTGCTGGGCTCAGGGGATAAAAATGAGTTAGGGAGCTGGTGTTTTGCCTCTCAGTTGCTCACAAGACTGATTTTATTTCTTTTTATCCTCCCTGAAGTTAGTGCAGCGCTCTTTATTTTGGTTGCTGTTTTGGAGAAGTATTTGAGACTCCTGGGCCAGCTCACTAACACGGGACTGGCTGGGAGCAGCCTGTGCTATGAGTGGTTTGTGGACAATATTCTGATGCAGTTTAAGTTTTTTAGAGCTTTCCTTACTCTCTCTCCAGGCGCATCTGGAACCAGGAGACATGTATTACGATGCTCACATCCAGGAAGTTGAACAGGATAGTGACACATTTGCTGTATTTGTTGAGGAGCTGGCAGAAAAGTAAGCAGTCTGGTGATGACTTCAAGTTTAAACTCTTTCTGATTGAGGACTTTTTTTTTTTTTCTAATGTCCAAACTCATTATTGTAATGCTTTGTATGAAATCTTGTTGCTCTTCCTTCACTGGAATGTAAAACTGTTCTTTACAGTTTGGGCTTAATTCACAGAGAGCAAATTGCCCTCTGCAGTTGGCTTTCTCTGGAGTTTTTATGCTGTACCCAAGCAACGAAATAATTGGCACTTCGGGTGAATCTAATCACTTTCTCCCCCTTGCTGTTCAATCATTCGCCCTCCTCCAAAGCTGGGATTGACAACATCCTGCAAAAATTCTGTGCGCCTGCTTTTAGGTGAACCTCTGGAGTCAGGGAAGAGAGACTTGACCCAAGAAATAATAGTGTTTAAACTAAAGCCTAGCTTGTCTTTTCTCATTAAACAAGTGCAGTAATGTGTGCTTGGTGCCAGAGAAGCAGATTATTTATTTTCACAAGCTATTTCCTCTGTCTTGGTGTTGCTTCAGCCTATGTTATTGTGCAGAGTGTATCCCTGGGGCACTGCTAACATGTGTGTCCTTCCTGCAGGCACAGAGTTCCTTTGGCAAACTTAAAGCCGTGGCAAAAGTAGCTCCTGTCCATGCTTGGAATATGGCTCACAACAGAAGAGGAGCTTATCAGAAAGTAACAGGCGGACGCTTCTCAGGAATAGGTTTGTACAAGGCTTCCTTGTACACTTCTCAGGAATAGGTTTGTACAAGAAGCATTTCTTCCCTGGGGAAGTAGAGGAGTTGCTCATGGGAGTTGTAACTGTGGCAGTCTTTGGATATTGGAAGGGACTCAATTCACCCTGCGATGTAAAACTTGGCCATTGTGGGGATTTGATGGAAAGCTATCTTTCAGACAGGGATGAATTTGACTTTGCAAAAGAGCAAATCTATTGAAATTCAGAGCAAATTTGGTATTGCTCAAAATTGCCCAGAACAAATTTGCCACTTGAGAACATCTAAAAGACATGTCAGTGAACCAGAGAGCTTGTCTAACCTGGCATGAGCATGCATGGATGGACCACGGATCCACTGGGTTTATGGGTTCAATTTAATTTGGAGGAGGAATTGTGAGGGATTTTACTTTTATAAATAAACACACCCTGCATAGAGAGGTTTTAACTCTGAGTAGTGGTTGGATCAGCAGAAGGTAGGAAGGTAATCCCATGTCAGATGCTTGTATCATGTGGAATTCCTGCTCGATTCTTTTAAAGAAGGCTCTGTAGTGTCCATATTTACAACACACTTTTTCTGGAACAAGCCACTTGCTTTCTTCTCTATGGGTTCAAATGTTAATTCCTCACTTTATCATTTGAGGCCATAGCTCAGGTTTAAGGTGTAAATCTCTTTTCTGTCTCAATGGAAACTGCAGAAATGGATATGAAAACATGGAAGAGGATGCCCAAGAAGGTCCCTGGGAAGGAGGTGCTCATGGCTGTGGCTTACAGCAGGGGCCAGCCAGTGCTGTCCCCCGGCCGCAGCACAGCGCTCCCCCAGGGCACTTCCCTCCCATCCCCTGCTCCCAGGGAGCTGCAGCCATGGCACCCTGCACACCCTGTCACCAGCAGAACCCTCCCAGACGGCACCGCGACCGCGGCATGCCCAGGTAGAGACCTTTGAGAACCTGAGCTGGTCACTTGTTTCCTGTTCACTCTTGCTGCAGACTGGTTAGGAGAGAGTTTGTGCTGTTCAGGTAAAACTACAGCTGAGAGGCACTTCTGGTGGTTGCACCTGTTCCCCTTTAAACTCAGGGGATCTCCCTGTTCTGCAGACAAGGTGTGTATACTTGTTTTGTAGACGTTGTATATACATGTTTTGTAGACATGGCGTATATACACGTTTTGTAGACATGGTGTATATACATGTTTTGCAGACATGGTGTATATACGTGTTTTGCAGACATGGTGTATATACATGTTTTGTAGACATGGTGTATATACGTATTTTGTAGACGTGTATACACGTGTTTTGTAGACATGGTGTATGTACACGTTTTGTAGACGTGATCGATGTACATGTTTTGTTGACATGGTGTACGTACGTTTTTTGTGAACATGGTGTATATACGTGTTTTGTAGACATGATGTATGTATACGTTTTGTAGACATGGGTGTATACACGTTTTGTAGACGTGGTGTATATACACATTTTTTGACACGGTGTATGTACCCGTTTTGTAGACACGGTGTATATACACGTTTTGTAGACATGGTGTATATACATGTTTTGTAGACATGGGTGCATACATGTTTTGTAGACATGGTGTACATACATATCACCTGGAGAGAAAACAAGGGAAGCTCTGGAAAAACTTAAACTGCATCAGAATATTGTCCACAAACCACTCATAGCACAGGCTGCTCCCAGCCAGTCCCATGTTAGTGAGCTGGCCCAGGAGTCTCAAATACTTCTTCAAAACAGCATCCAAAATAAAGAGCGCTGCACTAACTTCAGGGAGGATAAAAAGAAATAAAATCAGTCTTGTGAGCAACTGAGAGGCAAGACACCAGCTTGGCCCTCAGATAGCATTCTACCTCAGTCCAGGGAAGAGAAGCTGTCAGAGTTATGACAGAGCTTGTCCTAGTGAGTCACAACAGAAATTGCTCTACCAGGCATTGGCTGGGATGCTGGGGCATGAATTGCCTGTTTGCAGCAGGGTGTGAAAAAGCAGGTTTCTTGGTGGCTCTGCAAAAAGAGCTGAGTTCGAAGTGAGAAGCCAAAGGCAGGTGGAAGTGCAGGTGGTGGTGACTGCTCACCCCTCTCTTGCTCCCCAGCTCGTACAGCCTCTGCCATTGCCCGCTGCCATGCGCAAACAAGGAGTGCCAGTGCGGCTTCGTGCCAGGGGAAACTGTCACTGTCTGTGGAAGCCAAGGAGATGGCACTGCTCTTCCTGCTCCGCCTGTGAGTTACCAACAAAGGGTAAGCTGAAGCCTCTCAAAGAGAGAGGAGGAGGGGGAAACTAAATGCGCTGTGATTCTTTACCCAAATATGTAGCAGGGTTTTTTGGTTTTCTTGGAGTAAGGTGTAGCAGTGAATGCACTTTTGACAGTGGAAGACTGAAATTAGTCTAGTTCCTGTAAAACCTTCTTGAAACCTCAGTTTTTCTAGATATGCCCTTCTTTGTATCTTCAGTAGCAACACTTGTTTTCTTTTAGGCATGTTTGCATAAACATAATCATGTTTCTCCTCTCTATTTCAGTTTGAAAACAAAATATGTTCCTCCTGTGCATATCTGTCTAGCTCTAAACATTGTGGGAGAAAGCTTTTCACGTGTTTGCTGCAGTATAATTTATCATTTGGGGAGCAAGATTCAGAAATTGGATAGTGATAGCCTGGGTGTTTTTTCCCTATGAATTTGTAGTTGTGATGTTTTGGATTACTATGTTGCTTCTGACACAGTCTCTTCTGCTACTGAAACAGGAAAAAATTGCAAACCTAGACTTTTCTTTAAGCAGTCTTTTTGTTGAGTTGTAGATAAAGTGGCAAAGTGTATTCTTAAACTTTAAAATGCCTCTTTTTTCTTTATTTGTAGTCAAAACCTAGTCCAAAACTGGGAGTGCTAAAAAAAAAGAATTTATACATAGGTATCTGAATAGGAAAACAGATTAAAAATAAACCAAAACCACCCTGGTATGTTTGAATTTTTTTTGCTGTGCTGATGCAGTGAACTATTGTTAGACTCATATTTAAATGAGGAAGAGAGACTATGTTTAGTCTCTCTTATGTTTAATTTTATGCTTAAATTAAACTAAATTTAGAAGGGTGACATGTCACAGACATCTCTTCATTAAAATCCTTTCATTAGGATTTTTCCTGCTGAAGCTGAGAAGTTTCAGCAACAAAGTGTAAACAATGGTTATCTGCTGCTGTGGAATGTAACAGGTGCATCTGTGATTGGCCCATGTTGGACGTGTATCATTAATGGCCAGTCAAGGACCAAGCTCTCTGGGACAGAGTCGGAGAGAGCTCCTTTGTTATTCATTCTTTTCTATTCTTAGCTTAGCTAGCTTCTGAGAACTTTCCTTTTATTTCTTTTAGTATAGTTATAATGTAGTATATATATCTGTCGTGGGTTGACAGCCTTTATCCCAATATCGTGTGTTGTGTCTGGCAGCTGTGCCTTTTCTCTCTTCCCCCGCCCCCGGCCATCTTGCTGCAGCGGGGCGGGGAAGAGAGGGGGGAGTGTTTGACCAGGTCCTTTTTATTGGCTTTTGGCTGCTTGGCTTGGCTAGCCGCTTTGCTTGCTTGCTTTCTGCTTTTTGCGCTGTTTTTTTTTTTCTTTTCTTTTGTTCCCTCTTTCTTACCCTCCCCTGAAGATACTGGACCGGCTCCGGACCTGACCTGAGACGTCCAGGACACCTGGAACTTGCGAGAGAAGCTTGGCGCCCTCACAACACAGTCTGTTTTCTTTTCTTTTCTTGTGTTGGGGAGTGTTCTTTTGTTACTTGTAAATAAATAGGTTTTGTTTTCCACTTTGCTCCTCCGAGAAATTCCTTCCCGAACCCGGTGTTGGGGGAGGGGTGGTTGGAGGTTTGTTTTGTTTTGGGGGGCTCCCTTTTGGAGATTTCCCCTAATTTGTCCTAAACCAGGACAGTATATCTTTTGTGCGTTGGCCGGGAAACGGAGGCCAAAAAACAGTGGAAAAAAAACTATAACAATAATATTTTGGTTTTGGTTATTTTGTGGGCATATTGGTGATTCATAATGTCATTTGGAGTGGAAGCTTGCCGGTATTTCTGGTCCCTAAAGGTTTTTGAAGTTTTAATACCTTTGTGGTCCCTAGGGTAATTTCCTTACCCAAAAATAGCTCTGGTGTTGTCCCTAATAAGTAGCTTTTGTAAGCGGGGGGGCACTAACCAGAACAGTCATTGTGCTGGTCTTATGTGTGATGATGTGTTGGATAAAAATGCTGGACTTTGTTTCAGGAACGTATGGATTGTTGTTATGGCTGTGTACTCAGTTTGTTTGGGGAGAAGAAGGGGAAGGGGCTTTTCAGCCTTTGTCTTCCTTCTTCTCCTCCAAATTGTTGACATCTCTATTAGAAAATACTGAATTTCCCCTGAGTTTGAAAGAAACCATCTTTCTGGCATTTAATTTATTAAGCCTTTTCTATACTGTCTGGAGTGTGTATAAAATGAAAACTGAGATTTCTAGAGGGGTTAGAGACACTCCTGACTTAGGAGTAAAACAAAGCAGGAAAAATCTTGACTGGAGTGGGAAATGGGAGGATATGGGCCAGATTTTAAAGGAATTTTCCGATCCTATATACTGGGACTTTCCATCTGATCAAATTCAGGATCCAGTCGAGGTGGCAAAGTATTTGAGGGAGAAGTGCTATGGTAATACTAAGGAAGAAAGGATTACTGCAGTGAGCTGGGCCTTGGCGTTTGTTTACCATAGTCTGCTAGATACTGTGGAGCAGCAGATATCAGAAAGGGAACAGGGAGATAAGTTAGTTACTATCCCAGTGACCCAGGCTGCAGCTAACATCCCAGGCTCCAGGCTAGCAGCTGAATCAGACAGTAGGCCCCAACCCATGGCTGTTGCAGCTAATACAAGAGGTGGAAAGTGTAAAGGCAAGACTGATCGAAAGGTGGAGGATGATGAGGATGATGCGACCGATCGAAAGGTGGAGGATGATGATGATGATGATGCAGGAGAAGGACCCTCACCAAAATCAGAGGCCACATCAAGGGGCACAGAATCTGGAGCTAATATTGACTCCTTTTCTCTGAAGGACCTCAGAGGCCTAAGAAAGGATTACAGACAACCTGACGAATCTATAATTAGTTGGTTAGTCCGCCTTTGGGATGCTGCAGGGGAGGTTACGATTTTGGATGGTACTGAAGCGAGGCATTTGGGATCCCTGTCACATGATCCTGTCATCGATCAAGGTATGATGAGGGTGGCTAACCCTCACAGCCTCTGGGAATGGGTCCTAAGAAGCGTAGCAGAACGATACCTGTGTACAGATGATCTATATATACAGCAGACACAGTGGAAGACCATAGAACAGGGGATCCAACGCCTGAGAGAGATGGCGGTGGCAGAGCTTATTTTGTCAGATGATACAACAACTAGGAATCTGGAGCTGGTACCATGCACACCTGTAAAGTGGAGGAAACTTGTGCGACTTGGGCCACCTGAATACGCTTCTGCCCTAGCAATAATGAAGCGGGATGATACATATGAGACTGTGCTCGATATGGCAAAGAAGCTTTGAGCGTATGCAGATGCTGTGCATGGCCCAACTCATGCCAGAATTGCAGCAGTGGAAATCCGACTGCAGAAACTAGACGACAAAATAGAGGAGAATCATAAGAAACTCCGGGAAGAGATTAAGGAGGACCTTATTCAAATCTCAGCTGTACAAATTAGACGCCCTGGTGTCCAACGCTGGCGCTCCTTTGATGGGGAGAGAAGGTACATCCTACGGGCTGAGTTATGGGCTTTTCTGCGTGAGTCTGGAGAAGACATGAGGAGATGGGATGGAAAACCCACCGCTGCTTTGGCGCAACGGGTGCGTCATTTGAAGAAAAGAGAAAGTATCACCAAAAGGATAGCAGCTCCGGTCGCTCGTCGCTGGGATGTTAAGTATGCTGATGACGATGGCATGTCCGATCCCCTTGAAGGAACTTCTAAGGCATATGCCCAAGGAAAGAAGGACAATCTGGCTTAGAGGGGCCCTGCCTCCAGCCAGGAAGAGGCACGGGAGAGCCGGGTTTTTTGGAAGGTGTGGATCAGATGGCCTGGCACATCAGAGCCACAAGACTATGAAGCATTGGTTGACACTGGATCACAGTGTACCTTAATGCCATCGGAACATGTGGGGACAGAACCTGTTTCCATTGCTGGAGTGACGGGGGGATCACAACAGTTGACTTTGTTGGAAGCTGAGGTGAGCTTGACTGGGAAGGAATGGCAGGAACACCCGATTGTGACTGGTCCAGAGGCTCCGTGTATTGCTAACACGTTTTTCTCCATCCCTCTGGCAGCAGAATGCAGGCCTCAGTTTGCTTTTACATGGAGGGGAGTGCAGTATACCTGGAACCAACTGCCCCAGGGGTGGAAACACAGTCCTACCATCTGTCATGGACTGATCCAGGCTGCACTAGAGGAGGATGAGGCTCCAGAACATCTGCAATATATTGATGATATCATTGTTTGGGGGAACACGGCAATAGAAGTGTTCTAGAAAGGAGAGAAGATAATTCATATTCTCTTGGAAGCTGGATTTGCCATTAAGAAGAGCAAAGTCAAGGGACCTGCCCGAGAAATTCAGTTCTTGGGGGTGAAGTAGCAAGATGGACGGCGTCAGATTCCTGTGGATGTTATTAACAAAATCACTGCTATGTCCCCACCAACTGATAAAAAGGAAACACAAGCTTTCTTAGGCGCTATAGGTTTCTGGAGGATGCACATCCCTGAGTATAGTCAGATTGTGAGACCCCTTTATCTGGTTACCCGCAAGAAGAACGACTTCCACTGGGGCCCTGAGCAGCAGCAAGCTTTTGTCCAAATCAAGCAGGAGATCGCTCATGCTGTAGCCCTTGGTCCAGTCAGGACGGGACTAGATGTGAAGAATGTGCTCTACTCTGCAGCTGGGAGGCATGGTCTGTCCTGGAGCCTTTGGCAGAAGGTACCTGGCGAGACCCGAGGCCGACCATTGGGATTTTGGAGTCGGAGCTACAGGGGGTCTGAAGATAACTATACTCCAACAGAAAAGGAAATCTTGGCCGCCTATGAAGGAGTCCAAGCCGCCTCGGAGGTGACTGGCACAGAGGTACAACTTCTTCTGGCACCCCGACTACCAGTGCTGGGATGGATGTTCAGAGGAAAGGTTCCCTCTACCCACCATGCCACCAATGCTACTTGGAGTAAGTGGATTGCCCTCATTACGCAGTGCGCTCGAATTGGGAAGTTAAATCACCCTGGGATTCTGGAAATAATTACAAATTGGCCCGAAGGTGAAAACTTTAGTGTCGCGGATGAGGAACAAGAGCCAGTGACCCGGGCTGAGGAAGCTCCGCCATACAATCAGTTGCCAGCAGAAGAAACACGTTATGCTCTATTCACCATTGGTTCTTGTCGCGTCATAGGGATGAAACGGAGGTGGAAAGCAGCTGTATGGAGTCCCACTCGATGGGTTGCAGAGGCTACTGAAGGAGAAGGTGAATCCAGTCAATTTGCTGAAATCAAAGCTATTCAACTGGCCCTAGGTATTGCAGAGAGAGAGAGAAGTGGCCAAGGCTCTATTTGTATACCAATTCTTGGATGGTAGCCAATGCTCTATGGGGATGGCTGAAGAGATGGAAAGAGGCGAACTGGCAGAGCAGAAGAAAACCAATTTGGGCTGCGGAAGTGTGGAAAGATATAGCTACTCAGTTAGAGAAGTTACCTGTGAAGGTTCGCCATGTAGATGCCCATGTCCCCAGAAGTTGAGCTAATGAAGAGCAGCAAAACAACCAGCAAGTCCATCAGGCTGCAAAGATAGGGGAGTTGAAGATAGATCTCGACTGGGAGCATAAGGGAGAGTTATTCTTAGCACGATGGGCCCATGATGCCTCAGGCCACCAGGGTAGAGATGCCACCTATAAGTGGGCACGAGACCGAGGGGTGGATCTAACCATGGACAGTATCTCTCAGGTTATTCGTGACTGTGAGACGTGCGCTGCCATTAAGCAGGCCAAGCGGGTGAAGCCCCTCTGGTATGGGGGGCGGTGGTCTAAGTACAAATATGGGGAGGCCTGGCAGATTGATTACATCACACTGCCTCAAACCCGCCAAGGCAAGCGCTATGTACTAACCATGGTAGAAGCCACCACAGGATGGTTGGAAACCTACCCTGTGTCTCATGCTACAGCCTGTAACACTACATTGGGCCTTGAAAAGCAGGTCCTTTGGAGGCACGGTACTCCCGAGAGAATTGAGTCGGATAATGGGACCCATTTTAAAAACAATCTTATTAATACTTGGGCTAGGGAACATGGCATCGAGTGGGTATACCATATCCCCTATCATGCACCAGCTGCAGGGAAAGTGGAAAGGTATAATGGATTGTTAAAAACCACCTTAAAAGCATTGGGTGGGGGGTCTTTAAAAAACTGGGAGCAGCATTTGGCAAAGGCTACCTGGTTAGTTAACACTCGAGGTTCCACCAACTGAGCGGGTCCTGCTCAGTCTGAGCTCCTTAATATAGTAGATGGGGATAAAGCCCCCGTGGCCCATGTCAGAGGCTTTTTGGGAAAGACAGTATGGATCAACCCTGCCTCGAGTACAGACAAACCCATCCGTGGGATTGTCTTTGCTCAAGGACCAGGTTATACATGGTGGATAATGCAGAAAGATGGAACAACACGGTGTGTACCTCAGGGAGACCTGATTGTGGGATGAGACTCATATATGAATGTCATTGTTTGTTGAATGTGAGACAGAAGGAAACTGTAAGTGTCAAAGGTCTGAGCAAGTAAGATGAGAGGAATGCGCAAATGTCAAAGGTGTGAGTAAGTGAAATTAAATTTTTTTATTGTATGTTCTCAATAAGGGATAAGGGGTGGAGTGTCGTGGGGTGACAGCCTTTATCCCAGTATTGTGTGTTGTGTCTGGCAGCTGTGCCTTTTCTCTCTCCCCCACATCCCCGGCCGTCTTGCCACGGCGGGGCGGGGAGTGAGGAGTGAGTGTGACCGAGCACTTTCGCTTTTGGCTTTTGGCTGCTTGGCTTGGCTTGCCACTGCTTGCTTGCTTGCTTGCTTGCTTGCTCCTGCCTCGGCCCCTAGCTGATAGCTGCTTTTTTGCTGCTTTCTGCTTTCTGCGCTGTTTTTTTCTTTTCTTTCGTTCCCTCTTTCTTACCCTCCCCTGAAGATACTGGACCGGCTCCGGACCTGACCTGAGACGTCCAGGACCCCTGGAGTCTGCAAGAGAAGCTCAGCGCCCTCCACAACACTGCCTGGTTTCTTTTCTTTTCTTGTGTTGGGGAGTGTTCTTTTGTTACTTGTCAATAAATAGGTTTTGTTTTCCGCTTTGCTCCTCCGAGAAATTCCTTCCTGAACCCGGTATTGGGGGAGGGGTGGTTGGAGGTTTGTTTTGTTTTGGGGGGCTCCCTTTTGGAGATTTCCCCTAATTTGTCCTACACCAGGACACTCTGGAATGAACAAAGGCTGCAGGTAAGACGTGTTTAATTCCTTTCAGAATGCTACCAGTAATTGTGCTAACATTATGGTTATTAATATCTTTGGGATGTGGAATGCAAAATGATCAACTAACCACTCTTCATTCTAGAATGAGGAGAGAGGTACAAACGGAAACACAGGTGATAAAGGTTTCTAATGCAGTTCGGGCTGAGAATGTAATGATTGGATTAATCAAAGATTTTGCCAAAATGCAAAACGCCAGCCGAATAACTGCCTGCCTGCCAATACCAAAGGCAGCAGGAGACCCAGTAAACTGGGGAATCATAACATCAAAACTACCTGAAATACAAAAGAACAAAACAATTACATGTAAACTGGTACTCGAATCGAGGCAAGTTACAGAAACAACTCTGGTATGGGAATGTGAGGCCAAGGATAAGAACGATCAGATAGAACCTTGGGACAGTGCGTGATCTGTGAGTATTCTTCAAAGATTCCAATATATGGCAAACACCCCTTGGTGTATTAAGTGGGAAGGCCCTGAGAATGAAACAGATCCAGCAATAACGAACACTGACACTAGTAGCAGAACGAGGGCAGACAAAGTTGGTAGGCATGTAATAAAACTTACGACTGCACTTCAGATGATGAAGAGATAAAACAGATGCCACCCCTGGCAATAGCCCTACAAATTGATTGTGCTTGCAGAGGGATCAAACAAAAACAAGGCAGAGTGAATTATAAAGTAATTATAGGGTGTACCAGGATTACAATCCGAGGTCCAGGACAATTTGTATGGGCAGCAAGTGATGGTACCTGGACAACACATCTGCCTGTAGACAGGAAAGTAAAGGAGATTACTTTAGGCCTCCCAACCTTATGTCCAATTTGGAAAAAGTCCCCATTTAATGGAGAACATGAACTTCTGCAGATAAGAGCAAGACAAGAAGTTCTAGACAATGCAAATCCAGATGACACTTGGCAAGAACCCTCTAGTGGAGTGAAATTTGGATGGGCCCTAGAGTCATTGCTTGGTCCTATAGCAAACTATAAGAGCAGAGAGATGCTGTACAAACTTACAGGTCAGGTAGGTAGACTGGCAAGAGTCACCCGGGAAGGATTTAAAGAATTAAATATACAGTTACAAGCCGCCACAAAAATGACTTTACAAAATGGATTTGCCCTAGATATGTTACTCCTGAAAGAGCATGGAGTATGTGGATTTTTAAAGGGACAAGTTGATCATTGTGCGTTCATATCCCAAATGTAACTGCAGATGTAGAATATGACATCAATCAGTTGAAACAAATAGATCATGAAGCACAAGAAGAGCAAAAGGATTTGGCTACAAGCTGGTTAGGAAAAATCTTTAAATATTTTTAGGGTGCAATGTGAGTTCATGGATTAAATCTATCATTGAGAGTGTGATAATCTTACTAATTGTATTCTTAGCAATTTGGTTAGTTTAAAGCATCTTAAAGGGAGAGATACAGAAGAAAACATCCTGGAATCAGAGGATAATAAAGGCACTAACACGAGATCCACGCCCACCATCTTCTGGTTCTCCAGTTCGTAACAGCATCCACGATCAACCCTGGATTTGAAGAACCGAGTACAAACTGAGGAATAAAGGACTGTATCAAGTGAAAACATTTACACCTATAGTGAAGTGAAAATGCTTTAAAAGGGGGGAGAATAATAGTGGAACACTGGAAAAAGTTAAAGATAGAGTCTAAAATGTTAGGCTTTGTGCTTTCCCAGATCAACTGCACCTGCGTAAGCAGTATGATAAATTATATAATTGTTAGATGTGATGATTGTTTAGTAATTAAATGTAATTATTATATAACCATAAGAAGAATCGTGAGAAACTATGTTGGAAATTCAGAGAGGGGCTAAATTTATGTATACAATAGAACAATATAAGTTTAATAATTAACATGAAAGTTATGAAACGATAGAGTAAAAACCATGATCATTTGGGATGTATGGCCGGAGTCAGATTTGGGTTGTATATACCCCGATTCCTAGAGCTCTTAATAAAAAGCACCGCATATAATCCCCCGTGATTATGTGTTTCTGAACGCTAACAGTTGCAGGGGCTGATCTGTAAGCTTTGCAGCCTCCAAAGGCCCTGGGCTCTGCTTCCCAGCCTGCTCTGCACTGCCCTGAGCCTGCTTTGTTCCAGAGACAAAAGCCAGGCCAGGGCATCCTCACCCTGCCCGCATTCCTGCTGCTGCCAGCGGCCACTGGCCCTGGGCCCCACTCGGGTGACAGCTGCAGGGACAGGGCAGCCTGTGCTGGGCAGGGGGCACGGGGCTTTGGGCCCTGGGGTGGCTGTTGCTGCTGCTGCTTGGGGCCATGGGCCCAACAGGGCCCCAAGCTCAGTCCCTGCCAGGGCAGCTGCCCACAAAGACCCACACTCCCCAAGCATCCCCATCACAACTGCCAGGGGTAAATACCAAAGGGATTCAGGAAAAAAATTCGACATAGTGACTAAACCAAGGGGTCCAAGGGTAAAGTCAGCATCAGCTGATGTTTACCCACCTTGACAAAGATGGCTGCAGGGCAGGTGAGATCTCCAGGGCGTCTGGCAGGGCCTGCTCTGCACGAGAGGCTGTTGGGCTGCTCCCAGCGGGACACAGCAGCAGGCTCAGGCCAGCCCTCAGCCCCTCACAGCTGATCCCAAGGAGCAGGCTCAGAAAGCAGTTTCAGACCACTTCCTGTAGATGTTTCAAAGGACTACATGTCATTCAAGGAAGCCACCTTTCACATTTAGTTTTGGTGTTGTGGCATGAGGAGCCATGAAGGTGCCTCTGAATGTGCGCTCAGGGCACCTTCCACTGCCATCCCAAAGGGAACACAAAGGACAGGCCTCAGCTTTCAGCACTGCTAAACTCCTCACCCAGCAATGAAATCTCAGGAAGATGTAGGAATTACGTGCACCAGGGCACCTGACCTGAAATAACAGGCATAAATCCCTCAGGGCACTAAACCCAATGACTTGCATGTCTGTACTTTTTTTGTCCTTCTCTCATCGGTCATGTCAATTTTCCCAAAACCTGCCATTTCACAAATGGTCAAGGCATGCACCATTAGGGCATCTGTACACCGTGATGCCAGCCTAGATAAGACTGTTGGAAAAGAAATGAAATTTAGCAAAATATTTAATTATAGTGAGTTGTGTGTGAACTGGTTTGTTAAAAAGTAGTTTTGTAGCCGTTGAAGGTGTGTGTTGGGTTTTGTGTGTAACCTAGCAGGTAGTCTTAGGGATTTAATAAATAATTAAACTAGTGCAGGAAAGTAAGAATGCTAACCTCTCTGGAGGCAGCATACAATGCTCTTAGAATAAGATAAGCAGAGGATTAATGATCTTGTTTGTGAACCAAGGAATGTATCATAAGGGGTGTGTGACCAGGCAAGGGGAACGGGGAACTGATTCTTAGAGACTAGGCAAGGGGAACGGGAAACTGTTTCTTGGAGACTTTGTTGTGAATCGCATGTATAAGATGGAAGCATCCATACATGAATTTGGGGGCTCAGACTTTAGGGACGTGAGTCCCCCAAGCTCCCCAGGCACTTAATAAAGCACCCACAAAACTTATCCGAGTTTTGTGTCATTTATCCATCGGGCAACAAGACTACCAGTCAGGGTGTAGTAGAGGTGCTAATACCCTGTAAGTTTCTCACCCACAAACATATGAAAAAGGACCTTCCTTTATATGTGGAGAGATGGGGCATTTTTAACAGAACTGTAAAAATAAAGGCTATTACTGGAGACCTTCTAGTCATCACAACCACTGTCCTCACTGCCCCCATCGTCCACACATTTTCCTACACCAGCAAAACCGGTGGCCTGCGGGAAACCCCACACAGACACAGAAAGGCCCTGTGCGATGACACCAAATGCGAGGCCATTCTGCTCTACTCTCCCCAACATCGTGGAGAACCAGCACAGCAACCTTCTCAGATCCAGCAGGACAGCTCGATTGCTGCAGAAAACTCGACAGAATACAGCTCTGCCCTGGAACCCAAAGGCAGCTAGTAAGTGCCTTTTCATTTCCAATCCACAATATTTATGTTCACCATATTCCAAAGGCAAATACAGGCCAGAAGAATGGCCCAGAGGCATTTTGATTTTAACCAACACCAGGGAAGGGATGGACACACTCACTACATTACCTCAGGTGCTCGCCTTGACATCTTTGCAGGAGATAACTGTCCAGGCTCTATGCTTAGACCCTCCCCTTTTCATTCCAAAAGGAAGGGTTAGAGCCTGAGCCATCCTCCTACGGGACATGATCACCACACCAGCTGATCCAATGGTGATGTGGGCACAGATTACAGGCCCAAATAGACCCATTCTAAAGTGTGCTTTGTCATGTAAAGGGAGAAAGAGATGTCTTTCAGGACTATTAGATACAGGAGCTGACATCACCATAATTTCCTGCTCTATTTGGCTAAATCAATGGCCCCTGGTTCCAGCTGCTGGGGTAATTATTAGCTAGCAGGGGAGCCACTACCAGCTTCTGGAGTCAAGGTACCATCTGCTTGGAAGGTCCTGAGGGCACAGTTGCTACAGTAAGATCATTTGTCACCCGGGCAACAATGACACTTAGGGGAAGAGACCTCTTGTCCCAAAGGGGGACATGGCTAGAGATCCTATCAACACCTCAGGATTTCTAGACAGGGCAACTGAGCAGCGCGCCACCCTTCAGTCAACCTGGAAGACCAACGACCCCATATGGGTGGATCAGTGGCCCCTCCCAGGCAGAAAGTCAAAGGCCCTGCAGTCCCTCGTGTAGGAGCAGCTGTCTGTGGGCCACATTGTACCATCTACTAGCCTCTGCAATGTGCCTGTCATTATCATATGAAAGCCGGGCAAGGACAAGAGGCGGCTCCTGCAGTACCTCAGGAAAATCAACGAGGTCATTGAGGACATGGGTGCTCTCTAGTCCAGCCTGCCCTCAGCCTCCATGGTACCTCGAGATTGCCAATGGTGTGCCATGCTGTAGTTGTGGGTACCATCTTTTGGAGTCTTCCTATTTTTCAGATATCTTGTTCGACATTTAGGCTGTGATTGATGGAGCCTGAGCATAGAAACAGCATTGCTTTGAAGATTGTGTGGCTTGTGATGTGAAGGAAGGCTGGTTCAGGAACGTTTAGTCCAATTGTAATTTTATTGCGCAGTTATTGGCAGAGGGTTGTTATAGATCTAAATGTCTACTTTTTTGATGCCCCCATGCATCCAAATGAGACACCCCTGGTTTGCCTTTTCCCTCCCTAAACCGACAAACACCTTTACAGAGGTACCAGTGGACTGCATTACCTCAAACAAAGAAGAGTAGCTCAACTATTTGTCAATGGCTTTGAGCCCAAAATCTCTCACCCAGACGGAAAAGACATCCTAATGCTATCATTTTTCATTACATGGACAATACAGTCATTTGTGTAGAAGGTCAAATCATTTTGGACGTTGCAGTACAAGATGTCATCACTGTGGTACAGCAGAAAGGTTTTGAGATTGCAGCAGATAAAGTTCAAAAGACAGCCGCTTGGAAGTACCTCGGACTAAAGAGCACAGAGAGAACCATCACACCCCAAACACTGCACATCAAGGACAACCCAAAGACTCTGCAAGAACACCAAACACTCTGATGATCCATCAGTTGGGTATATTCACTGCTGGGAATCACCACAGAAGATCTCATCCCATTGTTCCTGTTCCTTAAGGGCAGAGAAGGACTCGATTCCCGTGATCACTGACACCAGGGGCCAAAGGAACTGTACAAAAGGTCTCCTGGGTGATTCTAACTAAACAGGCACACAGATACCACCCTAATTTTCCTTTTTCCCTGGCAATGCTGGGTGTACGTCCAATATTCCATACATTATTTTTTCGGGACCACTCAACTATCTCAGGTCCCCTCATAGAAATTGAATGCGTTTTCAGAGCACAACAACCTACTAATACGATAAAAACCCAACAGAAAGTTATTGCAGAACTAATCAGGAAAGCTACAGAACATCTGTGCTCCCTTGCAGGAACAGACCTTCTGAATATATAATTAGTTCTCACTCCAGAGCACCTCAATTGCCTACTTCAAACATCTGAAACACTGCAATACTCCTCAAATCAAATTTACACAGACTAGGATCACCCACCAATTCTACCATCAAAACATTCCTGTGCTGCTCAGGATGTTCAAAATTACCTGAGACCTGGCAAGATCCATTGTAGCCACCTGCCCAAATTGTCAGGAACACGGCCTTGCTTCTGTCAGAGCTGGAGTCAATCCAAGAGGACTAGAGAGTCTCCACATCTGGCAATCAGACATCACACACTAAGCTCCTTTGGACAGACTGAAATACATCCACGTCTCAATCGACACCTTTACCAGTGTGTTTTTTGGCTCTGTCCATGCTGGAGAAAAATCAGATGATGCTATAAAACATTACTTTTTCATTTTTTCCACCTTAGCAATTCCACAGGAAATTAAAACTGATAATGCTTTTGCTTATACCTTGCACTGATTCCAACAAGTTTCTGACCACTGGGGTATAAAATATGTGACAGGCATACCACACTCCTCCACAGGACAGTCCCGAGTGAAGAGGGCTTACTGAGCCATCAAAAGGATCCTTGATCAACTGAGAGAGGTAATCCAGATATTATCTTCCATTGACAGACTGGCCAAGGCCTTTTATGTACTCAACTTTTTGAACAACTCATTTATGGAGCCAACTCCCCCCATCATCAGGCATTTTACTAATTCAACTGCAGCCCAATTAAAAGAACAGCCACCTGTGTTGCTCAAAGAACCTGAATCTAAACAAATTTACGGGCACCTAGCCATTAATTATTTGGGGAAGAGAAGATGCCCTTGTCTCTAGAGCAACACTCCTAAGATCGATCCCAGCAAAATACATAAAAACTCTTTCTGGGAACGGCGAGGCAAACACCAGAGCTACCATCAGAAGAACAGAATGGAAGCCTAAGGAGACAGCAGCAGCCTGGAAAAGAACAAGAAGAAGGACAGAAGATTTCCTAAGCAGCGTTGACCACACACACCAAGACCAAGATAGCTCAGACGCCACTAACCAGGATATATGAATTAACATTTGTAAAATCTATATTTTAGCATTGATATATGATTCTTCTAATAAGCTGTGTTCACACCCTTGGCTTACAGAAGAGAAAGTTTAGTGGGACCTGAACTTAAATTTCATCTTCTACTCACTTTATCTGTTTACTTTTAGGACACCCAAGCCTCCAGAAAATAAATTAGCTAAAGTCAGAGGATGCTGCCATTTGTAGCCGCTGCAGCAGAGAACTGGATGCTCCTCCCTGAGCTGCATGCCTTCAGCTGGGTGCTACCACAGTCAAGCCACAATTTCATGGCCATGGCCATGCCTGTCAGGCACTTGAAGGCATGCATTTTTCTACCTGTTGTCACATAGGGAGTCAGTATACCAGGGCATCCAACTGCTAAAAATCAAGGGAACAAGATCCAGATGGAAGGCAACTACAACTGATTCACTGGACTTTTCAAACACTGGGGTATAAAAGGCTAACTTTCATGTTTAGTTAAGACTGTTTTGTGGACTTTGTTAATTGTATTCATTTTGTTGGTTATTTTATACATTATGCTAAATGCCTGCAAAACTCTATGGCAGAAGCCTTCTTTATAGACAACAAAAAGGGGAAGTTCTGGGGGCCATGGGGCCGACCATTGGAGCTGTAATACCTCTGGGCAAATTGACCAAGGTAAAAGAGAGACATCGCTCTGAATGCAATGGTGTCGCCCATGGGCATTTGCAGGCTCATGGTGATGCAGCCCGTTTTGTTGGTATCACCCAGTTCAACTGCAGTATTTTTCTTATACGTACTCACTCTAGAATGTTTTCCCCTCTCTTATACCTTTTTGGACCTGGCTTACTGCATTGCTAACCCGAACCCCCCCCCATTTTCCTGCTCTGTGCACAGCCCCGTTTTGTCACCCTTCCTGTACCCTTTTCAGTGTAATCCACTGAAGTGTTTGAAGTTCCACACAAAGATCCATCTCTCACCTTGTTAACCAGCATGTTTAAGCAAGCAGGCTCCCAGCTCTGGGAGTGCAGGTCACTCAAAGAGGCTGGCTGTGGACAGGCTGAAACACAGGACCTGAGTGCACAAGGGAACCTGGCCTCTAATAAAAGGCATGAATCCCACAGCACACCCAACGCAAAGCCTTGCATGTCTCTTCTTTATCCTTCTTCTCTCAGTCCTCATGCCACTTTCCCCACTTTGTCTGACTGGGAACTTGGCTTCTTTCTCTCCTCTCTGCAGGTTCAACTACACGTGTGACCCTGCAGGAAGAGCCTGACCCAGGGAAGTGGGAGAGGACTCTTGGTCAGGAACTGTAGTGACAGGACAAGGGGGAATGCGATCAAACTGTAAGAGGTAGAAGAGATTTGATGATGGGAAGAAGTTCTTTACTCTCAGGGTGCTTGTCCCTGACACAGGGACCAGTGTAGAGAGGCTGTGGATGCCCCATCCCCAGCAACATCCAAGGCCAGGTGGGACAGGGGCCACAGAAACCTGCTCTCCTGGGAGGTTGCTCAGCTTGGAACCAGATCATCTTGAGGGTCCCTTGCAAGACAAACCATTCAAGGATTTGATCATTCTGCCATCCCCATCTCCCACTACGCAGTGGCCATGAAATTTCAGTGACATCACAGCTCCCACAGGGCTCCAGGTGGAACGTCCAGGACCTGGAAACGAGCACAGCAGACACTTCACTGGCTGCCAAGGGTCAGTTGCCGCTCGCTCTGCGCTCTGACCCTCAGCGCTGAGGTGCTGCTGCTACTGCCTGGGCTTTTCCTGCTGCCTGCTCTGGAGCGCCAACCCAGCAGGATGTGCACTGCTGTGCCCATGGAGGTACAGTGCCATGCCAGGCAGGGGGCACCCGGCTTGGGCAGGCTTCAGCCATGTGGAATGGATGGTGTGGGACAGGAAGCCCACTGGGAGATTGTGCTGCCCCTTGCCGAGTGCCAGAGACAGTGTGGAGGGGATGGAAGTGGACATGGTGCTAGAGAGGGAAGAGATGATGGAGGTAGATGAGGAAGACCCTGTTGAGGACAAGGAAGTAGAGGAGGAGGACAACATAGAAGAGATGGAGTTGGATGAGGAGGATGACACCGAGGACATGGAAGTGGAGAAGAAAGATGAGGAGGAGCCCATGGTCCTTGGATGATGATGGAGCCCCACAGGTAAGACAGGCAGATGCTTCCCATGCCCTGCCCACACACACACTGGGTCCCCTGACGCCAGGCTGGGGCTGGGCTGGATGGCCCCGCTCAGGGACACGGTGCCCACAGGGGGCCTGGATTGTGCTGCCACAAGCACCAGCCCCGGCCTGCCCTGCGCTTGCCTGGGGCCACACCAGCCCTGCCAGCCCCGGCCCAGCCCCTGGGGCCCAGCTCCCAGCCCTGCTGGGCCCAGTGCTGGTGGCTGAGTCCAGCTCTGCTGCTTCCTTTCTTCCAGGACTCATGATGACGATGGCATAGCTCGGATGCCTTTGTAAATGCGTTTCAAAGTTTGGAAGTTGCTTGTAAATACGTTCAGTACGTTAGAAGTTTTCGGTAAATATGTTTTGAAGATTGTTAGTCCATCAGATCCCATGTAAATATGTTCTGTACGTTGTTGTTGTTGTTATAAGGATTGTTATAATGACACATGTTCTGTAAATCCGAGCTATTGCCGATCTTCAGCAAATAAATACTGTTTCTTTTTAAAACATCTCTACTTTTTGCCATTCCTTTGGGTGCAGGCAGCGTTTGCACACTTGTGGGTTCCTCTTGATCTGGGTTCGCAGGGCTGGAGGTCCCTAGGGTTGCTGGCACAGCCACCCCAGAGCTGGGGGTCCCTGTGCACAGGGGCTCCCACTGATACCACTCCTGGCACCGGGCACTGCTGCTCTTCCTGGCCTGGGGCACAGCGCTGTCCCCAAGAGCTCAGCTCTCACCAGCTCTCACCCAGGGGGCTCTCACAGCACTGGCCCCTGCAGCCATGCCACCAAAGCAGCCAGCAAACCTTCAGGCACCCTTCCTGCTGCAGCCACAGGCACTCCTGGGCCCAGAGCCGGCAGCAGGCCACAGGCATGCAAAATCCACCTGCACTCTCTCAAGGCCCCCACAGCCTTGGCAACTGGGCCACCTGCATCTCGGCTGCTGCAGGGGCTGATCTTTAAGCCCTGGTGCCTCCAAAGGCTCCCGCCTCTGCTTCCCAGCCTGCTCTGCACTGCCCTGAGCCCGCCTTGTTCAAGAGACAAAAGCCAAGCCAGGGCATCCTCGCCATGCCTGCATTCCTGCTGCTGGCAGTGGTCACTGGCCCCTGGGCCCCACTTGGGTGACAGCTGCTGGGACAGGCCTCTGCTTTCAGCACAACTGAGCTCCTCACCCAGCAATGAAGTCTCAGGAAGTAGTAGTTTTGTGGAGGTCTGTGGAGAGTTTAGTTCAGGCATGGCTTGAGGAAAAAGGCCACGAAGCCATGCAACTGAGAGAAAAGTAACAGGTAGCTGTGAAGCAGCTTCAAAGCATTTTCCAGCCTGACTTCTATAAACAATTAGTCTCTCTCAGGCATCCTTGTATAAACAATAAGGTTCTCAGGCAGTCTTCCCATAACAAAGGTAACATCCTCTCTGGGAAAAGATGGCACCCTGGGAACAGTTATGGAAGTTTTGAGAACCGTTCGTATCACAGTGAGAACACTGATTTTGTTTGATGTAAACAATCAACGGTATTGTAAAACAAAAGGAGTGGTTAGAGTTTTCTCTGTTAGCCTATCATAAAGCTGTATTTTGGAATATGCATGAAGTTCGTTAACACTATTATTTAAGGTGACGGATCGATCAATAAAGTTGGAGTTCGATGCATTATAGGATGGTCGTTCTCCCCCTCACTTCAACAAATTGGTGACACCCGGACGTGATAGCAGACACCACGACGATCACGGCCATCACGGGGATTGCGAACACCAAAGGATAAGTGAGGAATGGTTCAGGCTCCGAAGCAGCGGGAGCGGCAATAAGCGCGAAATTAAAGCGGAGGAAAAAAGGAAACCCGCCGATACGCGCCGTGCCCTGGTGACCATATTAGATGGGTCCAGCTGATACATGCGGCAGAGAAGTCTGGGAAAACGCTGCTAGGTGAAAGTTCGCACTTAAAAAGAGGTATGGAAAGACAAGCCGCATATGAACTTTTTATTACATTTTTGCAAAAAAGGCAAATTAAGGGTATAGACTTACAAAAAGAATTGCAAGGTCTTTTGGCTTATGGTCTGGAAAGGGGAGTCTTTGTGAATCCCCACACGGTTCACGAGTTGTCGGAGTGGCGTAAATTTGGTGATATATTATGGCAGGCTACGTTAGACGATGATAAAACTGCTAGGAAAATGGGTAAATTATGGCGGGTTATTAACAATGAACTGTTGCAGTTTCAGGCGGAAAAGAGGGCTGCCTATCAGGCTACTGCCGCTCATGATCGTAATAAAGAATACGATCAAGAGAGGGAGTTTGATAAAGAGTCGGGGACTCCTCTCGGCCCTGCAATGAGGATGGTTTCATTACCGACCTCGCCTCCTCCCTCGGCAAGCCAGGCGCCGAGCCAGGCTGTGAGCCAGGCTGTGAGCCAGGCTTCAAGCCAGGCTGTGAGCCAGGTTTCGAGCCAGGCTGTGAGTCCGGCTACATGCCAGGCTCTGAGCCAAGCTCCACAGGGCGCTTTACTACCCTCCGCGCCGCTTCTACCGCCTCCTTTAACGAGCCAGCCCCCCCTGACGAGCCAAGCTCCGCAGGGTGCTCCGCAGGGTGCTTTATTGCCCGCTTTGCCGCAGGCTATGCATAGCACTTCTGAGTCTCCCGTATTGCTTGCATCGCAGCAGCCAGGGCCACAAACGTGTGTCCCGTTCCCGAAAAGTAATCAGAGCCCTGGGTTGGAAAACGATCGAGCGGTGATGATTGCACGGGAAAGACGGGATGCGTGGGCAGCTCTTGCCAAAGATGCAATGGAGAAGGGAGACCAGGAGTTGATAAGCTTAGCGAGCGAACTGGCTTGTCCGGTTATTTTCACCCCCCAGGCTGGCGGAGGTATGCAAGCGACAATTAGTGCTTTAGATTGGAAGATGTTATCTCAGTTGTGAGCTACTGTTAGCCAGTTTGGCTTTAAAAGCGAACCAGCCAAGCAAATGCTCGACTATATTTTTGACACCAGTATTCTTCTTATTAATGATTGTCGTGGCATAGTTAAATTAATCTTTACCCAACATCAGCAATTGCTTTTTAACGCCCATTGGCAGGCATTAGTAAATGAATGCGTGGCAGTACAAAGACAGCAGGGTGACCCCCTCTATGGCGTTACTGTTAACGAGCTTATGGGTCTGGGACCTTTTCTTCGCACTGAGGCACAAGCTTTAATAGGTCAGGAAAAGTGCCGGGAGGCAATGAGATTAGTCAGACTAGCAATAGAAAGAGTAAAGGAACCAGGAGGAATACCAGTATATATGGGAATTAAGCAAGGCAGAGAGGAATCATTTGGCGCTTTTATTGATAGAGCTGCTGCTGCAATTGAGAGGGCTGGAGTGGCAGAATTTATGCGCGGGGCCCTTCTCAAGCAGTGTGCGATCCAAAATTGTAATTCTACCACTAGAAACATACTTAATACCTTAGGGGCAAATTGGACTATAGAGGAAGCATTAGAGAGGATGGCTCTTGTGCCAACCGGGCAGCAGGCTTTAGTGGTAGACGCAATTAAACAGCTAGGAGTAGGGTTGCAAGAACAGGCAAAGTCATCTCAGAATCAGGTTTTAGCCGCACTTGCACCTCTTCAAGCGTCAGCCGCATTTGCAGCATCAAATAAAAAGGGTCGCATGAAATGTTATTGCTGCGGAGGCTTTGGCCATACGCGCCGGGAGTGCCAGACTACTGGGGTCTGGTGCCAGAAATGTCGTATGGATAACCATCATACAAGCGCTTGTAAGCGGAGGTCGGGAAACTTCTCCAGGAGCGCGTATTCCCGCAGCAGCCGCGCCCAGACACAAGTTGCCGCTGCAGAGATTCAACCCCCCCGCGCCTTCAACCCTCCACAGCAGGGAGCCTCCATCCCTCCGCAGCAGGCAGTTTCCAGCCCGCCGCAGCCGGGAGCCTCCAACCCGCCACCGCAGGGAGCCTCGGCATGGACCTGGCAGCCGCAGTAGACGAAACGCTGATGACTCCACACCCGCAGAAAATCCCTACGGGGGTTCAAGGACCTATTATTATACAAAACAAGGCGATGGGTGCACTACTTTTTGGGAGATCTTCCGCTTCTATGTTAGGACTGTTTGTGTTACCTGGCGTCATTGATGCGGATTACACGGGAGAAATTATGGTCATGGTTTATACTCCTTTTCCTCCTCTCCAAATTAACAAGGGACAAAGGATTGCTCAGCTAGTGCCGCTTGAGCAAATGACGAAAGGAATACAACCCATTAAAACCCAAGAGAGGAGAGACAGCGCTTTTGGTTCTACAGGAGGACTTACTTTGCTAACTTTAAATCTTGCCGAGAGACCAAAGAAAAAGGTTGACATAGAATATAACGGACAGAAAAGGTCACTTTCAGGTCTGCTAGATACCGGAGCAGATGCCAGCATTATTAGTCCTAGCTGCTGGTCTCATCATTGGCCCTTACAGCTGGCAGCCACGGCTGTATCCGGAGTAGGAGGATTCACCCTGGCAAGCCGCTCGCCCCCCCTTCAAGTTCATATCGACGGAAAACAGCTGACGGCGATTTTTTCAGTGGTGCAGTTACCTCCTACTGTTCAATGCCTTATAGGCCGAGACATAATGGCTCAGCTAGGGGTTGTTCTGACAAATGAACACCCTTTGGAGTAAAAGCCATTGCTTGGACTTTCCCAATTCCCATTACCTGGGTCGATGACACCCCGGTGTGGGTTAAGCAATGGCCTTTGAAAGGGGAAAGTTTGCAACACGCACATCAGCTTGTGTCAGAACAGTTTCAACAGGGACATTTGCGTTTGTCTACCAGCCCCTGGAATACTCCAATTTTTGTAATTAAAAAGAAGTCAGGGAAATACAGACTGCTTCATGACTTGCGTGCCGTTAATGATCAGATGGAACCTATGGGCTCATTACAACCTGGATTACCGAACCCAGCCATGATCCCGATGGATTGGCCTTTGCTAATTATTGATCTTAAGGACTGCTTTTTTACTATCGCCCTGCACCCGCAGGATATGCGACGATTTGCATTTACATTACCTGCGATTAACAAAGAAGCACCCGATCAGAGGTTTGAATGGACGGTTCTTCCGCAGGGCATGCGGAACAGCCCCACCTTGTGTCAGCTTTATGTCAGTGCAGCTTTACAACCTCTCAGAAAGCTATGGCCTAATACAGTCATATATCATTACATGGACGATGTATTGTTTGCTCAGCCGGTGCCTTTCACCCAACAACAAGTCCAGGAAATAAGAACAACACTGGCACAATACTCTTTGGTAGTAGCTCCTGAGAAAATTCAGATAACTGCTCCCTGGAAATATCTGGGATGGTCTATGACAGAACAAATTGTTAAACCTCAAAAGCTGCAATTAAAAACAAAGATAACCAACTTAAATGAAGCTCAAAGATTCTTAGGTGATTTACAGTGGTTAAAACCGATGGTGGGAATACCTAATGAACTGCTTGATGAGCTGCGTCCACTGTTAAAAGGAACTGATCCAGCTCATCCGGTGTGCATCACTGATAAGCAACAGCGGGCCATTCAGCAAATTATGGACTGTGTTATGCATGGACATGTTCATCGAAGGGATCCTGATGTACCCATAGATCTTACCATCTGGAAAGGCCCACAATATCTTCTGGGAGCGCTTACACAATGTAAAAAAGAAACAGGGGAAACACGGATATTAGAATGGATCTCCCCCCCACTGCAGCAAAGCAAGACTCTTCTGCAAAAAATTGAAATGTTAGTGAATTTGATAAAGAAGGGCAGAGAGAGGATGCTGCAGGTAGCTGGGTTAGAACCAGCTGCCATCAAGATACCTATGAAGAAGGATACCTTGGACTGGTATTTGACTCATTCAGAGGAAATGCAGGAAGCCCTTTTGGGAGCATGTTGCCCTATTGAAACACACCAGCTTCGACCAGCGTCCATTCAATGGATAGGGGACTGGGACTGGATAACTCGTCCAAAGCGAGAGAATTCTCCTATCTCAGGTGCCATTACTGCATTTACAGACGCTGGCAGGAAATCAAGAACTGCTGCAATAACCTGGCAAGAAAAGGGAGTATGGAAGCATCATATTCTGCAAGCAGAAGCAGTGGACAGCCTACAAACCATGGAACTGTTAGCAGTGGTTTGGGCAATGGTACAATTTAAGGAACCTTTGAATGTTGTTACAGACTCTCTGTATGTAGCAGGAGTTGTAGCAAGAATTGAAGATGCTTCCATAAAAGAGGTGCAAAATCAAAGACTATATGAACTACTATTGCAGCTAAAGAGAGCTACAAGATCCAGGGAACATGCTTATGCTGTAATTCATATTAGAAGTCATAAATGGAAGGTTGGTTTAGGTGAAGGTAATGATAGAGCAGATAGATTGGTTACTATTACCCAAAGTACACCTCTGTCAAGTCATCAATTGGCTCGAGAAGCTCACTCAATGTTTCACCAGAATGCAAAAGGCTTAAGCAGAGAATTTAAGATAACAATCTCTGAGGCAAAAGCCATTGTGAGGGCTTGTCCTATTTGTAGCCATCATAATGGGGGAAGTGGTTTAGGCCTAGGAGTAAATCCACGAGGCCTGGAAACAAATGAATTGTGGCAAATGGATGTTACACATGTTCCTAGTTTTGGCAACTTAAAGTATGTACATGTGTCCATTGATACTTACAGCAAATATATATGGGCAACAGCTCAGTCAGGAGAGAAAGCTATTCATGTAGAAAGACATCTGTACAGTTGCTTTGCAGTGATGGGTACACCAAAAAGAATTAAAACAGATAATGGTTCTGCCTATACCAGTCATAGAATAGGGAAATTTTTTAGGAAGTGGGGAATTGAACATGTTACAGGTATTCCTAATTCCCCAACAGGGCAGGCCATCATTGAAAGGGCACATGGTACCTTAAAGAAGTATTTAGCCAAGCAGGAAGAGGTAACTGACCCCCACTCTAGATTACTAAAAAGCTTATTTGTGATCAATCATTTATGTGTGTTTGGTGATGTAGGGCAGCCCCCAGCAGAATTACACTATAAGCCACAAGAAACTGGTGAGCAAGAAAAAGAGGTATGGGTAAAATACCGAGATCCCAAGACAGGGCTATGGAAAGATCCTGCTAAGGTCCTGTTCTGGGGAAGGGGATATGTTTGTATTTCCACTCCTACAGGAGCATTGTGGGTACCTGCCAAGTGGACTAAACCTGTTCTTGATGCAGCGGCTGGTGGACCAGCTCACAGAAGAGGACAAGGACCGTCTGGAGAAGAAGCTGCTCCTGATCCTGAGATCACTACTGCTTCAGCTGAAGGGTCACTCGAAGGCGATCGACAGGGCCATAACACGCCGTTGCCGGACAACCAGGGAACTGATTGACATTATTGAATCATTATCATCTTTCCATATAAAAGGACCGGCAAAAGAGAACTGTCTTGAATGTCACAGCCCAAATTGTGCTGCTTGGGTGGCACTGTGTTGTGGGGGTTGTGACAGGACCTTTTGGGTGGATCAGTTGTCACTTTTTCGTTTATGGTGTGATACCTGTAATCATAGACATAACTGGGAATATAATTGGGAGTGGGCTCTACGGAATGAAACAGGACTAAACACTGCCTCAGCTTTAGGTCTTTATGAGTCACATGAGCAGAAAATCTTGGCTTATTATCGGTGGGAGGTACAGTGTATTTTAAAAAGGGTTAAAGCTCAAAGTGCATCATATATAGCCTCTGTAAGGTGTAGAAAACTGGTGCCTTTAACACAACATTCCATTGTAGGGCCTATAAAAGGAGATCCCAATCAGGCATTAGACAACTGCATTAAAAAGTTACAAAGGTGTGGTCTTCAGGTCTCGGGAACAGTAAGGTTAAAAACTGACAAGAAGAAGAAGGTCAAAGTAAAACCAGAAAAATGAGGTTTCCTTTTATTATATTATTTAGTGTAGTGGTAGCTGAAGAATTTAAGTTAACACATTTTAGTCAACCTAGAAATAATGTATGGCTAACACTTGCTAGGCAGATTAATCAGACTTCGCTTTGTCTCAGCATTGGAGGAGTTACCAACCCCTTTCGAACCTGTTTGGTAGGACTCCCAGTATGGTCTCCTCAAGAATTCTGCAGTTTTATTAATAACCGTGCCTTATGTATGCACAGTATGGTAAATATTAAATTGCCTAAAGGGTATACTGCCAGTCAGAGTGATGGCTACCGTCAATGCCTGTTAGTTCAATCTCTTAATATTCCTTTGCATTCTCCACCTGAGGAGTTAGAGCTTTTTGGAAGTGCAAATGCTAGCACGACCAGCACTTCTGACGGTGGGTGGTTTAGCTTTGATTATTTTAATCCTCAAAAGATGAATCCATATAAACAAACATGGGCAACTTTGGATTCAGTCCTAAAGCCAAACATAGTATCTAAACAACTCTACAGCCATTGTAAAGGCTCTAGCATCATGACACCTAAGAAGTTACCTACAGGAATATTTCTAATTTGCGGAGATAGAGCCTGGAATGGTATACCTGCTCAACCTCAGGGTGGACCTTGTTATTTAGGCAAGTTACCACTATTTCACCCTAATATATCTGTGCTGATGCAATTAAGTCATCAGGTAAGCAGGCAAAAGCATAGCTTACACAATTTAGACTGTAGTCAAATAGGAGATCCGTGGTTCTGGAGTAAATTTAAACAAGTGATGGTTTCAGCTTTCCTACCCTGGGGTGCTGCAAGCAAAGCATTGACTCTAGCAAAACAAATAGGGTGTTGGGCTAAGGGTGAACTAAATAAAACTTCACAGATATTAGATATGTTAACTTCAGATGTACGAAGTGTTAATCACGCTGTTCTACAAAATAGAGCTGCTATAGATTTCTTATTATTAGCTCAAGGCCATGGGTGTGAAGAGTTTGAAGGAATGTGTTGCATGAATTTATCTGATCATTCTGTATCTATTCATGCTAAGATAAAAGAGCTACAGCTAGGGCTTAATAAGCTTAAGGAAGAAGAAGGATTAGGTATTGATGGGTGGCTTAAAAGTTTCCGATTGGGACCCTGGCTAAGAAACCTTATAACATATGCTATAGGGATATTAGGAGTACTCTTATTGCTTTTACTTATATTACCTTGTTTCTGTGGCTGTATCCAAAAGATGGTTAGTAGGATGATAGAGAAGACCTGGCAAACTAACCTCCTTTCTTTTAAAGAAAAAAACGGGGGAAGTGTGGAGAGTTTAGTTCAGGCATGGCTTGAGGAAAAAGGCCACGAAGCCATGCAACTGAGAGAAAAGTAACAGGTAGCTGTGAAGCAGCTTCAAAGCAGTTCCCAGCCTGACTTCTATAAACAATTAGTCTCTCTCAGGCATCCTTGCATAAACAGTAAAGTTCTCAGGCAGTCTTCCCATAACAAAGGTAACATCCTCTCTGGGAAAAGATGGCACCCTGGGAACAGTTATGGAAGTTTTGAGAACCGTTCGTATCACAGTGAGAACACTGATTTTGTTTGATGTAAACAATCAACGGTATTGTAAAACAAAAGGAGTGGTTAGAGTTTTCTCTGTTAGCCTATCATAAAGCTGTATTTTGGAATATGCATGAAGTTCGTTAACACTATTATTTAAGGTGACGGATCGATCAATAAAGTTGGAGTTCGATGCATTATAGGATGGTCGTTCTCCCCCTCACTTCAACAGAGGTCCAGGGGCCTACCACTGGAACCGCAATACCTAAGGGCAAAGATAATGAATTAAAGTGAGACACTCCTCTAAATGCAATGATCTTGCCCAAAGGCTTTTGCAGGCCTTTGGGGATTCAGCAGGGTTTCTTGGTATCATGAACTTCTTTTTTTCCTTATATGTACTCCCCCAAGATGTTCTCACCTGTCTTTTCCCCTGTTGGTCCTGGGTTGCTGCATATAAGACCCTTTTATCCCCCATATAAACCCTGTGTTCCCAGTGCCATTTTGTCACTGTCGACTGAGAAACTCCTGTATTGACTAAAAATATAACTTCTTCGCTCTGAGGACCTACTTTTAGTTTTATTATCAAGACCTCTTCTGGTGGTATTTCAGTCCTCTTCATTAAACAAAAAACTCTTGCCCTCTCTGATTCTCCTTAGAAATTTTTTCATCTTGCCGTTTCTTTCTGCAATTTTTTTGTAGGTGGCCCTTTTTATGACAATAAAAACAGGTAGGTTCCGCATCCTTTAAAGTAGGACAAGAATTTTTTAAGTATCTTTTCTTGTGGCGGGAAAAATGCACCGGTCTTGTGTTCCTAAAATTAGATCTTGACATTCGCCGTTTGTTTTTCCCTGCAGATTTTTCTATATTCAAAGCTGCCTGCATTTCTTGAACTGCCGCAACCACAATTCTGGCATCTGCTTTCTCCTTTTCTCATTTCTCTTTACAAATGCCCTTTGTGCTTCTCTCAGTAATACTTGAAGTCCCCTGTCCTGCCAGTCTTCTAATTTTTCCAGCTTTCTCCTGATGCCACTGCAAAATCTGGTCACAAACTGAATTTTTAACAGAACCTGCCCTACTGCAGTATCAGTATCTATACCTGAATAGAATTGCAAGTCTCTTTTTAATCTTTTTAACCATTCTGCCGGCGACTCATATTTTTTCTGATGCTCACTCAAAGCTTTTCCTATATTATGTCCCTTAGGCACTGCCCTCTTGAATTCCTTGATTTTCTTCCCTTCGGGATTCCCATTCATCCCAAAACCGTATTATCATCCCCAGTGGGCTGTCCTGAGGAATGCTCCCCCCCTGAGAACCCCCCTCACGGTTCTCAGATCCCTCAAACCTCTGCGAATTTTCCTACAATCCGCAGCCTCTGGGTCAAGGAACTTACTTTTTCCCTGACCCCTTTCCGGCAGCAGCAAACTAAGAAATCCCCGGTACCAGGAGAGCCTTAGTTTCCCACACTCACCTCGTGGCTTAACTTCCTCACTTACTGCTCTGTCACACTGCCTTTTCAATCTACCTCTTCCACAGCTATCTCTCCTTCTGCAATCTACTTGTTCCACTCCTATCTCTCCCTCTTTCTCAATCTATTAGCCCCGTCCTCTCACCATCTAATCACATACTAAATTGCCTGCTACCAACCCCTCCAAGGAATTTGAACCTATTCATTCACTCTCTTTCTCAGTCTCCCTAATGAGTCAATCCCTCCTGCTCAAGGACCCTCCCACAGGTGCCTGGACCAGGGATCCCCTTCTTCCCCCTGGGTCAAATCCTCCCGGGGTCCCCACTCGTTCACTTTTCTTTCACTTCCCTCCTTTCCCGGCCGGTGTCCTCTCGGAGGGCACGAAAACGCGGTACTGGGAGGTCCCGCTCACTTCGGGAGTCTGGCACTGCCCTGCCCCCATCTCAAACACTGCACACACACTCACACATGCATACAGCCGCCTCCCGACCCAAAACCCCATGATACTCACAGCCTCCTTTTCTCACGAGGGTCTTCGTTCACAAAGCAGTTTTCTATGGATACTCTCTCTCCTATAAGCCGGCACTCTGATGGGAGCCTCTCTTGCATGCTCTTAAAAACTAATTTGCTTATGCGTTATTGTAATAAAACCTCTCTTTTCCCAAGGGAGAGTGGTCTAGCCTTGGGACCACTTAAAATTCTGGTGGGGAGCTCCTTCCCAGAAACTATCCACCTCCCCGGAGTTGAGAGAGTCACGGATGTCGGCACCAAAATTGTTATGTTTGCCCAATTATCCTATCATAAAAAAAGCCAAACAATATTAAAATTAGTAACAATTTTAATTAAATAGTTAAAATTAAAAAAAAATTAGATACAATATAATTTGATTAAAATAAGGGATAATTTGGTTCCAATAATAGTGCATAAGCAAAAGATAACCACGGGGTACGGAGGGCAGGGTTTTGGGACCCTTGCAACATCACGTACGAGCTTGCTAATGAAAATCACCCCTTATATGCCATGTGTCAATACCATCTCCTCCCATTTTCGGTTCGTCATATCTCTATCTCCGCCTTCATTACCACCTTTACCAATCATGTGCCACCACTCGGTTTGGTGGTCACACAAGTCTTTGGGGGTCATCACTGATGAAGGCTCTGTAGTCTTCTTCTGTGTCCTTTTATTCATGTTTGGGTTACACACGCGCACCAAGCCAGTACTATGTAAGCCAAGACTAACGTATCACTGCATCTACATATCAAGGCAATAAATCCCTTATAATTAGCATTTTCTGGGACCCAACCAGGTTTTTGCTCATTTTTAGCAACTTTATCTTCAGCTTCTTTCCTGTGGTCCTTGACAACATCTGCTGGGAAGGGGGGAGGGTGGAGCCCCTCCTCTCCCTCTCTTCTTTGGCATTACAACTTCTAATTATTTGTATCAATATTAATTGCTGTTTTGATTTTTATCAGCACTAATCATACCTATTTATCATATATGTAAATTGCAGTTTAATGAACTTTACTTGAATTCAGTTTTGACGTCTGAAGAATTAAAAATCCGAATGACAATGACACAGCCTCACCTTCACTTAGTGATATGTGAAAGGCCAGAACAAGAAGAGGGAATCTGGTGCCTGCTGAAATCAACATGTACTGAGAAATTATTGTTATTATTGAAAGAACAGTTTAAATTACAGGAGGGTCTCTTGCTTTGGTGAGCCCTCATCCCTCTGTGATACACCTCACCTCAATGTAAACTTCAGGTGGTTTGGGGTTTTCTTTTTCTTTCTCCAAAACACAAAGAGATCAAAATTCTTGGTAAAAACAGGACTTCTACTTTCAGTCAAAGCTAAAGAGAAGCTCTGCAGGGCTTCTTCCTAGATACGGATAAAATACCCTGGTGATCTTATCACCCCCTGTTCTCAAACTTTTGGGACCAGCTTCTACTCTGGAACACTATGAATTCCTTGTAATCTGAAAGAGGGAACAAATCAAACCTCAAGAGCTGGTCCTACCTTTAAAACCAGTGTTCCTGCCACCAGAAACTGCTTTTCCTGTTGTGATAGATGAGTCATGGGATGATTGACTCTCACAATTAATAGAAAAATATCATGTATATAAGTTAAGAAAAGTTTTATAGATTTATAGTTATGCTGCACCCCATCCCATGGTTATCAAGGGACAGCTGGGAGGGGTGGCTTGTCACTATGACTCCCAGATGTCCCCAAGGCGTTGGGACATCTGGGAGGGCTGGCTTGTCACTATGGCCACACTGGACCCCCAATCAGGATTTGAGGAAGAGATCTTCACCACTGGACAGCAAAGAGGAGGTTGATGGACAAAACTTTGGGAGGGGTTAAAGGGTTAAAAAGGGAAAGTCTCCAGTGTGAGGGGGCTGAGCACATGGCAAGGAAAATCTTTTGCTCCTGGTGCTGTAACCTTTTTTCTTTATTCAGTGTTCTGTTGTATTTTTTATAAGGTTTACTAAACCTTCCTAAACTATGAAGAGTAGCTATATCTCACACTGTGGTCTGCAACCCTCACTCTTTATTACAATAAAATGCCTCTTTTTATTAGGTTTAAATCAGTTCCATATGAGCTTTTATGAGCTTTTATGCCTTTTTATCAATATATGTTTAATACCACTTTCTGCTTATTGCAACATTCCAGGAATCCCTTTTGACTCTTCTCTCCATATTCCTGCAGAAGGTCAGGTCACTGTGGATTTTACACCAATAAAAATCCAGGTTGTTCAGATCCTAGGTGTGATGGGCAGGCACAATTTCCCTGCTGACACAGGGACTGAAGACAAACCCCTCTGTTGTCACTGAAACCAAAACAAAGGAGGAAGTTTCTGCCCATTGGAAAGTCCCCGTTTGCCCTGAAGGACTCTGCCTCTTCTTTCTCAGCAGCAGCTCAGCAGCCGGATGCCAAGGACAAAGAGAGGGAGGGGTGGTTGATTTGTGTGACAATTTAACAGCCCTTGCAAACAAGAGCTGAGTCTGTCAGTAACATCTCTGCAGAGGCAAGTCCTTGCTGAGGATGCAGAGCTGAGTCACTTGTGTTTAGTTTGCATCGAGTTAATGGCACGGTGGGTTTTCATGCTGCAGGTGTGGCCCCTGTGACAGCAGCCTGTTCATCCTTCAGGGGGTTTGCACCCACAGGGACAGTGCTGCTCCTGCCAGCACACCACAGCTTGTCCTCATGCCAAAAAGTCTGGGCAGAACTTCTTGAAGGAACATTTTCCTTTTGCTCTCAAACCAAAGATTTAGATGCAATGGTATAATAGAAACAAATCTTTTCCCCTGTTGTCTGTTGGGACAGGAGGAAAATCCTATCACATCCAGATAGCAAGGCACTGATTTCACGTCTGCTCTGGAAATGACTTGCAGGAGCCAGTAAATAAAATTCTCTGCTAGAACAGTGAAGTCCTGCCGCTCTAAATCAGTGTGGTGCCTGAAGGGTTTTGTAGCAGGGTTGCACCTAAGTTGATGCTCAAGAAGTTTATGAGGTCCAACACAGACGTAAGGTTTGCACAGCAGGGTTTAGGCTAACAGCTAAGGGAGCATAAATTAAATGGTCTTTCCAACCCAGAAGGCTGAGGAGAATTGTTGGTATTTGTGCTCTCCTTCCTTGTTTAAAGGATAGCAACATATTTGATGAGATTTTGGAATTGCAGCTAAAAGTCATGGCCAGATTAAGTCACCTAAGTGGTTGTTGTGCATTTCTAATTGTGGAGGTCAATATCAATGTAGCTGCTTCTGGTAATACAAAAAGCTCTTTCAAGACACTTCTTAAGAGAAATGTCTTTTTTCTTTTCACTCTTAACTGCAAAGCACCTCCAGGATGAACAGCAAACAGGTTATCTAAATTGTCCTTTCACAATAACAGAAAACTTCCCCTTTAATCAGCCTGAATTGCACAATTCTCATCTGTATGAAGGAATTTCATTTAGTCTCTGCTGTAAAGAAGTGATTTCTATGCAACAGGGTTGATAAAGGGAGGACTCAAATTAACAAGAGTGGTATTTGTTAACACTGCCATTACTCATCACAAACTTTAAACAAACCACACCACCCAGCCCAAAGCTAATATGGCTCTGTGTTAAACATTTCTGAGGGATTACACATCCTTGTGTGAAGATGGAATTAGGATTTAAAGCCAGTATTTCTGCATATACAAGCATTGTGCAAGAACATTTCATCTTCAAAATGGAAACCAAATATCACCTGTACAGGGTAAATGCTGCAATAACATGAATACACTTCTTCCACCAGGTTCACAGGCAGCTTAACCAATTCTGTGCCTGCAGATAATCTGTTCTGGCATCTTTTGGGGCCCTGAACCAGGAAAGTCACACTGAAATACTTTGGGACCATGAAAATTTCTTCAGATCCAAACCAGTCTCCAGGTGACACAAGTGACTGCAGACATCTCCAACAACCCAGCGGAGGCCAGGTTTGCTGTGTTCTCTTTGTCATTGTGGGTTTGTAATTCAGACTCACAGAAAGGCTAGAGTTGGAAGGGGCCTTAAAGACCCTCTAGATCCAAACCCCTGCCATGGGCAGGGACACCTTCCACTAGACCAGGTGGCTCAGAGCCCCTGAGAGGTTTGGCAAATACCCAAAGACACCTTTTCCTCTGTTTTGCAAGGTCAGATTTCCATGCTCACTTTCACTTTCAGACGGCTCCAGTCTCACACAGAGCATTGCTGACTGGTCACTCTTATCTCCACAGCCCAGCAGAGATCCTGTTTTGGATGGCTCTCACTGCTCCCAAGGCCACAGGGATCAGCCACTGCCTCTCCTCCTTCTGCTTTCCCTTCCAGGATCAGAGATTTCCTGCTGCTTCCTCCACGTGTGAGACAACTGGAGGAGATGAGGGGCTGAGGATGTGGCTTCTGACAGAGAGTTGATAACGCTCAGCTAAGTATTTTATTCTCCTGCCACTAAGCTGTCAGGCTGCTGCTGGAATTCCTCCTGCTTGGAAAGGCCTGGTGTGAGCAGCAGGAATTGTTGCTGGCTGGAATTTTCCAAGAGCTGGACAAAAGAAGCATTTTGTGGAAGGCCAGCAGCTGCCCTTGGTCAGCAGCACAAGGTATGAGGTCCCCTTTGAAGGCCATCCCTGCTCAAGGACAGCCTGGCCTTCTCCAGTGCCCAGAGCACCTTCCAGGCTTTCGGGCTGGCCTCGTCCCTCCCCCTGGAGAAGCAGGTTGCTGTTGGAACTCTCATATCTACAGTTTCTGGCTGGATTGCCGTGTCTTACCACAGACAGCCCTGGACACACCAGTACAGACTCCATCTGCAATAAAAGGGGACTTTGTTCCAGCTTTTCCCTTGGACCAGCATGCAGCAAGCCCACCTGGGCCTCATTCAGGTCTTTGTGGGCTGGTAGTCAGCTTCTGCTGGGAATTTAAAGCTTTTGCCCTACTTTCCACAGCAAATAGTGGAGTGAACCCAGCTGCATCACCCCCCGAATTTCACTCTAAAAACCACAATTTTTATTTTCCTCTATTCAAGCCTTGAAGAAAACAAACTTTTCTTGAGTGAGCTGGAGGCACAGTGTCCTCCAAGATCATTCTTGAATAGGACAATATTGCAGGGGAAGATTGGCAAACCCAGAGTTTACTGGTACTTAGGAAGCTTTGTAAAACCTTCCCACATGCGGTGCTCTTGCACCCTCCTGAGCTCCTGGAGCCCTCACTCAGCTCAGGCACAGTTTGGACAGAAATGGATGGTTCCGTCTGTCACACGTGGAGACTGGAGGAGGGAAGACTTTGCAAACACTGCCACGAGGGCAGGGCTGTTTTCATTGATGGTGCCAAGGTAGTACATCATCTTGGATTAAATGTGAGGTGCTGAAGGGCAAAAATTCTCAGTGATGAGGAGAGTGTGTCTCCACTCACACAGCAAGGTAAGTGAAGGGGAAAGAGCAATCTGTATTTTATGGGAGGTATTCAGTTTTTAACAAAACCTTTTTGCAGAAGACGTGCCTAGGCAGGGGTGATTCAGAGCATTTTATCAGCCTCACAGAGCATCCCCACATCTGCTTTGCCACATTTTCTCTCTTTTTTTCATTGTGAATGATTTCTCCTGTCAGGGTTGCTCCTGCTTGGAGTTCTACTCTCAGTGGAGTCCTGGAGTTTTCTCAGCTGCCTCTGCAGCGAGTTCTGAGCCAACGTGGGGCTCTGCTGCCAGCCCAAATCTGCCCTTCTCCTGCCCAGCCTGAGTGCAGGTGGGGCGTGTGCTGGGCATGGCTGGAGATTTGCATGGTCAAACTCCTCCAGCATTTACATCTGCTCATGGCTTTGGGTAGTACAAATGTCAGAACACCCATCACAGCTAACAAATGGCATTTCTTGCAGATTGCTACAGCCACGCTGCTGATCCACAAGAATCAATTTCAGTTGGAAAATGTCATTTATTACAAAGTGCTACACCCACGCTGACAATACAGAACTATACAAATCTCAATTTAGGTTAAAAACTGGAATTTATTAGATTATTACAACCTGTGTATGTAATAATATACAAATACCATCCTCAGTTAATTTCTTGCCAACCTCTACAAAAACTCACTATACAAAAAGATCAATTAGGCGTTTAACAACTTAATTTATTACATATTACTGCAAGGATTAAGCCCATCTAGGAATACAAAAATACATCCATAGATATGAAAATAGAATTACATACATAAACAGATAAATATACCTATACAAATAGACTTATATACCTATACAAATACCAATATTCCTATTTTAAAAGCCATATAACAAAAATCATTTCAAAGGAGATACCTACACCACTGTACCCATAAGAAATAGAAATTAACACAGATATAACAATATCCATGTATACAGAGATAAATTGATACACATATATGTAATTTCAAACATATATGTATATATACAAATAGCATGCATTCATAACAAAATAAATATACATAAATACAAGAATATACACATGGAAATAAATCCATACAAATAGCAACCCACTAACAGAAATACAGATGTAATAATCCCTGCCTATGTTCAAGTCCATGTATCTGTAAAGAACACTCAAAGCAGAGGGATCCCAGCTGCCCCATCTTCAAAGCCTCTCGCTTGGTCTCCTCAACCCGTGCAGAGCAGCTCTCCTGGACAGGGACAGCAGATGGGACATCTGGCAAGCAAAGGGAACACTGAGTGAGTATGGGGATGTTTCCCTTGGCAGCAGCTGCACTTCCATCAGGGAAGAGGAAATGTCAGAGCCTCCCCAGGGGGTCAGAAAGAGAAAGCAGCCGGGCGGGCCGGGCTGTGGTGAGCGCAGCCGAGGCGAGACTGTCCCGCAGCCCGGCAGAGCCAGCACAGCTCCTGGGCCCTGCCAGCACAGCTGCCTTGCCCAAGGACAGCCCCTGTGCCAGCCAGGGCAGCTGCGCTGAGCAGCCCCAGCACGGGCAGGGCCCACTCCTGGCCCGCCGGGCAGTGCCCACGGCCACAGCCCACAGCAGCCTCAGCCCCACCTGCCTCCCCGGGCCTGTGGCCTCAGCCAGGCTCTCGGCAGGCTGGCAGCAGCAGGTCCCCGTTCACTTCTCTCGCTGCTGGCCTTCAGCTCCTCCCTGCTGGTTCCGTCAGTCTCCAGCTGTCCTCAAGGTCTTCATGGCAGCTGTGGCAAAAGTGGAGGCTCTGGAATTGCTTCCAAGGCCTGGCAGAGCTGCAGTCCCGGAGCCCTCTGTGCTTCCTGCTGGCCCCCTCCATCCCCTCAGCCCCGCCATGCTCTCAGTGAAGCCCCAGCCGCCTTCAGTTTCTGCAGCCCCTCACAGTCCTCTCACGCCCCTCAGTCCCTTCTGAGCCATCCCGTCCCCTGAGACCCACCACCCTGCCAGCCTGTGCCACTTCCCTGTCACCTCAGTGCCACCAAGGCCCTCGGCTGCCCCACAGCCCCCAGCCCCAGCAGCAGCTCAGGGTCACCGTCCCTTCAGCGCCACGGCCCCCTCAGCCCCCTCAGTCTCACCGTCCTTCAGCAGCTCCTCAGGGACAGTGCCTGGGGCCAGCGGCAGCTCCCACTGCTCCAGGGACAGCCGGGGCTGGAAGTGCTGCTCTGCCCGGCCCGGCCGCCAGCTCAGACCCAGCACAGGGACAGGGGGCACAGGGGGTACCGGGGGAAAAGCAAGAGGTGAAAAAGGCAGCTGAGGGGGGAAAGAGGTACAAATGCAACCTAGGCCTACACAAACAGCAATCCTTCCATCAATCTCTCCATCTAAACATTCCTCTTACTATATAACTATACCATTCATAAATGTAACTTCATATATATATATATAAATATATTACTCTACACATTGAAAAATCTAACTCTGAAAATCTACAAACGTAAATATATTAGAAAATATAATTATATCATATCTATACCTATATACATATCCACATTTAACTACACAGATCTATCAATATATGTTTATATAAATAGAACACTATCATCTAATAAATGGAACTATAACCACTAATAAATAACCATAGAAATCTATAAACATATCTACAAGCAGAGGAGTTCTACCTGCCTGATGGTCACAGGCTCTCCCCTGTCTCTTCCAGCCCTCCTGGAGATGTTGGTCAGATGGCATCTGGGAAGCAAAGGGAACGCTCAGTCAATATTGGCCCTTGTGCACCTTTCCCTTGGGCAGTAATTGTCCTTCTACCAGGGGCTGTCAAAGATGACCTGAAATGCAGACTCTCACTTGGCACTTTGAAGCAATGTGCCCTTAAAAGAACAGGGACCATTCCAAGGGTTCAAAAGTGGGCTTCAAAGCATTGAATTATCTCGATAAACTCCCAGCCCCCACAGTGCAAAGGGCACCCAGGAGAGCTTGAAACACAGACAGTTCCAGCTGCCACAAGGAAGCCCAGCCTTGTTCTTTCTCTGAGCTGACAGAGAGACCTCAGTCCTCACTGAAATGGCTAAAGCTGAAGGTGCTGCGAGCTGAGTCCTGAACCAGCTCCATTACCTGCCATCTACAAACTGCCCTCTGCAGTGAGCAGCAGCTGCTCCAACTCGACCATCAGCTCTGGCAGCAAGGGCTGGGAGGGACAGAGCTCCCTACGAGGCCTGCAGGCTGCACCAGCTGGGCTAAGGAATGGATCCACAGTGCTCCTTCTCTCCTCTTAGGCCTCCCTAATCAGGGGTCATTCAAGCTTTTCCTTCTGATACTGGAGTTACCGTGATTTTTCAATTGGTTGGCCTCTGATGTTGTGCTCCTTGTTTTTCTTGTGGCCCAGGACCAAAACCAGCAGACTGGTACTACATTTAGTCAGTGATTTGGACTTCTACCCTGAATTTTTGCTCTTTTTTTTCCCCTGCTCCTTCAAGTGTCGCTCAGCCTAGCCTTCCCTGGCACCCTGCAGCAAATTTATCCACCAACTTCAGCACAAAATTGGGACACACGGCTTGGTGACACAACTCACACAAGGTCAGGTTTATTCCCTGCTCTCTGCCCCAGCAGAGGACTCCGTGTCAGAGCCTCTGGAGAAGCGTGGAGGGCAGGGCTCAGGCAGGTTGTGCCAGCACAGGATTTGAACTCAAGGCACCAGGAAGCACCAACCCTGCTCAGAGCAGCCATCTCACAGCTCTCTAAAACAGTGTGGGCTCTGTCCTTACCAGGCTCCTCGGGCTCCTGGGAACTGTTCCTGCAGCTCTCGGTGCCAGATGAAGCTTCCTCTGCTGCAGCTCTGTTCACAGGCTCCCCTCCTGAAGAATCAGGGGCAACACCAACATTGCCCTGAACAGAAAAACAGAAAGAAAGGAACCCAAAGATCACTCACTATTTTGCTGGAATCATATCAGGGATACAGTAACTGTCCTTCTCCACTCCTAAAGGACATGGAGCACACAGGAGGGAACACTGCCCACACAGTTCACATGACAAGCCTTTTAAACTCAGGATTCAGGGGGCCAAGGTGATGCCTGGAGGACACACATGGGGCAGTAGTAGAAGGCTCCAGGAAGCAGCAGCTGCAGCCCAGCCCTTGCTTTGCCTTGGCCTTCCCACCCAAAAGAGGCACAGCCCACATCTACTGCAGCTGCAACAGAGGCACCTCTGGTATGCCCCTCCCTGCACAGGACACTTGGCCTTCAGTGCCACTTCTCCCAACACTCTTCTCCTCTTTCCCAGCAAGTAAAACCTCTTCTTCATTTCTTTTTCATCCCCTCTTTTAGAAATCCAAGAAGAATTCAATACCAAGAATAATTCAATAGCTAAATAATAATGAAGTAATTTCAATTAAAGAAGCCTTTGCTTCTCAACCGTGTAACAACGTTCAAAAGCTCTCAGTCCAGCCCTTTTATCCCCATCCAATGGAATTACCTGCACAGAGGGAGATCTTTCAGACAGGGACCTCCTGATCTCCCGAATCATTTTCTCTACAGCAAGGCCTAGATCTGCTGGTGGCCATTCCTCCTCCCCAGGTGCGTTCTGTGCTGAGCTGGAGGCCGTCCATGCTGCACAGGCTGCACTGCCGGGTGGAGTGCTGGGCCCTGAAGTCCCCGGGGTGGCTGCAAGAATACAAACACATTGGTCAGGCTCCACAACGTGGCTGTGGGACACAGAGCTCTAGTGCTGCTGTCGACCAAACATCACGGGAAGCACACAGCAAAACCAAGCAGAGAATCTTTTGGCCTCCTAGGTGCCCCTTCCTAGTAGGCTTGACAACTTCTGGCCGAGAATGGCAGAGCCTTGCGGCAAAATACTTCAAACGGTCACTTTTCAGGACCTTTTGGAAAAACAAGGCTACAACTCTTTTCCTACCTCGTGCGTCGTCAGCTGGGGGCTGCTGCTGCCTGTGGAGCTGCTGGAAGCTGCAGGGCTGGATGGCGAGCCCCTCCCGCTCGGCCGGAGGCCGCTGCTCCCCGTAGAGCTCCTGCGAGCGGCTGCGGGGCCCCTCCCGCCCGAGCGGCAGCGGCCGCTCCCCGTGGAGCCCGAGCAAGTGGCAGGGCGGGATGCCGAGCACCGCCCGCTCGGCGGGCGGCGGCCGCTCCCCGTAGAGCTCCTGGAAGCGGCTCGGCCCCTCCCGCCGGGCCGGCATCGGCCGCTCCCTGTGCAGCAGGTGGAAGCCGCAGGGCGGGCGCCGGGCGAGCAGCGGCCGCTCCCCGGGGTGCTGCTGGAGGCGGCCGGGCCGGGGGCTGCGCAGCTCCCGCCCGTCCGGCAGCGTCCGCTCCCTGTGCAGCAGGAGGAAGCCGCTGGGCGGGCGCCCGGCCGGCAGCGGCGGCCGCTCCCTGGGCAGCGGCGTGAAGCGACCGCGCCCGTGCCGCCCGACCGGCAGCGGCCGCGCCCCGGGGAGCTGCTGGGAGCCGCGGGGCGGGCGCCTGCGGCCATCCCGGCCCGCCGCCGGCCGCTGCCTGTTGGCCGCGCTCCGGCGCTTGATGCGGAGCAGGAGGTCGGGGCGGTCGCGGCGAAAGCAGGGGTTGCTGTAGTGGAGCCAGGCCCCGGCATCACCCGGCGCAGCCGAGCCGAGCCAGCCCGGCACCTTGTGGAAGCCGTAGCGGTAGAGCTGCCGCACGAAGCTGCGGAACTGCGTGGCCCTGAAGGTGTGCGGCACCGGGGCCGGCCCATGGCCACGGCCCCTGTGGGCGCGGCCCGAGCTGAGCAGCTCCCGCTCCAAGAGGGAGCGGTCGATGAGCAGCCCCTGGGCGCGGCTGTCCCAGCGCACGGAGCGGACGCGGGGGCTGTTCACCAGGCACCAGAGCTTGGCGGGGAAGGTGCGGGCGCTGAGCCCGGCGGGCAGCGGCAGCTCCCCCATGGCATCGGTCACCGACTGTGGCCACAACGACCGCAGCGCAACGGCCGCGGCTGCGCCGGCGGCGCGCGGCCCGAGGGGAGCACTGCGCTCGGGCCCGCGGGGACGCGCGCGGCAGAGCCGGGGCTGCGGGCACAGCGCGGGCGGGGCGGCTCCGGGGCTGGCCGGGCTCGGCTCGGCTCGGCTCGGCTCTGCACAGCACGGCACGGCACGGCACAGCACAGCAGGTTATCCCCACTCTGCATCCCGTGCCTGGGTCACCATCGGTGACAGAGAGGAAGGACATTGCTCTGTTTTGGCTGGGAAAAGCATGAAAAGGGGTGATTAGAAAACATTCATTTGGTCTCCTTTTCCACAGACTAGCTGGTTTTATTTCACTATGTCTGCCTGTCTTTGGCAGAGTTGGCACATTTCTCGTGATTCGGAGGCAGCTACAGCAGCAGGAATGGGAAGCAATTTTGTTAGCATTGATATCAAAGCCAAAGTGCTGCCCCATGGATGGATGTTGCTTTCTTCAAGGGATTTTTGGCCTAGAGCTGTAGCAAACTCACACTGGTGTCTTCCCAAGCAGCGTTGCCTTTGTATTTCCACAGGAACCACCTCTTCTTTTTTTTCCCCCCATTTGGGGAGAGCTCCAATGCAAATGCCTCCTGCAGCCAACTCTTGTCACTGTAGACTGACAAAGGAGATCTGGCAGTGGGGAGAGACTCCCTAGAGCTGCTGTGGAGAGCTGAAGGGGGAAGCTTTGTCCCTTAGTCTTGAAGTCTTGTTGGGGAGCTGCTCGTGCTCTGGGGGACGGACACCAGTGGTGTTTATCCAAGCCTTGCAAGTTCATTCCTGTAAAGAAAGAAAGTATACGGACGCCAGATAGAGAAACAAGGTGTATGGGAGAGAGACGGGGAAAAGGAGAGGGGTAATAGAGAAAGGAGCCCTCCGCAAGCAGAGATCAATCTTCATGGAGGTAATGATCGATACTCAGTTTATTGCAAATCTCAGGGTACATTTATATGCTAATGCAGGGTTCAGCAATGGGAGAATACTTATAAGTGGCTACAAAGTGTTATGTATAGGACAAAGAGCCAACATATCTTTGGTCAGGTACATAGATTGGCAAAAGTGTCAGCAGAACATTCTGCCCCATATCTTTTCTTCACATCCCTAGAACATCTTGCTTCACATCTCTTTTCCTGGGGTACATCTTGGCAAACTTCTTTATATTGTTTGCCCAAGGGCAGCATGCTTCTGGTCTAAGGCAACCTATGCAGGGTTGTGCACCTTGCTTCGATCCAGTGTCTGCTCAAAATGCTCTCTACATTCCTGAGCTTCCTGACAAACTACAGAGACTTTGGGGTTGGTGTATTGGCAAACAAATTTCAGTCTGGGAACTTTTTGAAGTTCCCCGTTCTTTTTTTTTTTTTCCTTTCCTCCAGAAATACTGTCATAATCTAATGCTTCCAGAGAATCTTTTCCTACTTTTTGGGGAATTCCTTTTGCTGCCCTCCCAGATCAGGCCAATTCCCAGGGCTCCTTCCCAAAGTGAGGTGCAGCCCATGGCCTCTACTCTCCAGCTGGAACAGAAGGAAGCACAGAGTTTGCTGTTGTGGGAGAGGAGCTTCTCTTTCCTGCCTGCTTTCACTTTGGGACAGGTTGGTGTGTGCTCATTTGATAAAGGCAGGTTTAAACTCTGAAACAGTTGTGTTTCAAACTGCTCCCTTCTCCAGCTCTTCTGTGGGTATCCTTGGACAAAAGGCCTCTTGGTGGGAGCTCCCTGTGGCAGGCTAAGGAAGGAGATTGATACTTCAGGGTTGTGACTGCTGAAAGCAGCTGGTTTCCAGAGGTGTCTAGAATTGGGAGTGGCTCCTTTTCTAACCTGCCTGCAGAAAAGGAATTTGCAAAGTGGGAATTTCATTTGTGGAGATGGCCACCAGGGGTGTTTGCCAAGAGATGGGCTGGCAGAGAGGCAGGTCTCATGCTAAACTGGCTGTGTGTTTGTTTTGATGGTGGAGAGGGTCAGAGATGCAGACACAGACACCAGCTGAAGGAACAGTGTGATTTACTGTAATGCACTAATGCAAGAAAGAGTCAGGAAAGGATAAGCTAAGCAATGCACCTCAGCATTATTACAAAAGGATGCCTCTGGTGATTCAGGAAGATCCATCACCAGGTACCCCAATGGTTTCCCCTTCAATCCAGAGCTGCATATCAGCTGGGGGAAGCTGTCCCAGCCCAGCCCTGCAGAGCCATGGCCGGGAACCGGGAAATCCTGCAGTGCCTCCACCTTTGGTGGCCACGAGGCTCCCGAGTGCGCTGTGAGAGTAGCCCGGCTCTGATCGTGCTGGATGAGCAATGTGCCAGAGCTTCTGCTGGGGCACAGCTGGTGTCATTCTCCTCTTGGTTTTCTCCCTGAGCCTGCCCAGGGCTCAAGGAGGAACGAAGGCCAGGTGTGGCCTTGTCCATTTTCCTCATGCAGAAAGGTGAAGACGTGTTTCACCAGTAAATGGATGCAACAATCCTTTTGATAATAACACTTGGTTAAGGAGCAGATACATAGAATATTGGGTTGGAAAGGTCACCTAGAGGGCAGCTTTGGCTCAGGTCCTGTTGTTGAGGCTTCAGTCAGGGTCTGTTGTTCAGGCCTTAGCCCTTCAGTATTTTGTGGTGCAAATCACACCTATGCAAAGTGGGAAACAAACAAGTCTGTCTTTAGCACATTTGAGACACGGAACAGGATTAGCCCTGCAAGGCCAGGCTGTGGCCCAGAGCAGAAGGCCAGCACCCTGCTTTTGCCCACAGGCAGCCCTGCAGAGCAAGCAGCCCCTCCTGCCCAGGGGCTGAGGTGCCCGAAGCTGCCTCCCCGCTGTGCAGCTCTGCAGAGCCCGCGGGGCGCAGGGTCCTGGGCAGCCAGGGCAGCCCGGCTGCCGTGGAGCACAAGGAGTGCCCCAGAGAGAAGCTGCTGCCCTTTGCTTTGGAACTGTTCCTCAGAGTCTTGTCATTAATCCACAGTGTCTGACATGTTTTCCTCTCCCAAATTTAACACAGCTTTTTGAGAAAATTGACTGATGCAGCTTCTGCTGTAGCTGGTGGTGCTTTTGTCTGCAGCTAAGGGCAGGTGATTTGGACCAAGGACAGAGTCCATTGTTAACACCCCAGCCTTTGCCAAGTCAAGAAAGCCAGTCACAATTGGGCTACCACAACTGAGCTGTTTTCCTAGGTTTTGGAAAGCTACCACCTGAAGAAACCCAACATATTTTCCTCCAGGAGGATACCAGCAGTAGCATGATTCCAATGTTTTCCACCCCTTTTCTATGTCTTTTAAGAGTTCCTCAGTACCCAGCAGGAATGAAACGACATGTGATAATGTGATTTGAGAGCTCTGTGTTGTTCGTTGCCACATGAGTGTTCATGACAAGCTAGACACCCCACTCGTGGCTCTGTGGAGTTAAATTTATCCCAAATCTGTGCAAACAGCAGCCCCGAGATGCTGAGAAGAGGAAGCACAGTGGGTGGGTGTGCATGCACACACCCAGAGGCTGACTGCTGTGTGGGCAGAAGGTTTTGAACTGTTGTAAATCATCACACTCCCAAGCTGGAGGAAGAAAACAAATCTATATGAAAAGATATAAATCTATATGGAATGAAAAGATATCAAAATGAATGAAATAATACATATTAATTTATCATATATGTAATTTAACACCTACATACTATTGCCGGCAGGGGGTCTCTGTACAAATCACGAACATGGCAGGGCTGCTGAGGAACACACCTCGAGCTGTTTGTTTTCCAGCATCAGTCTCATTCCATGGTTATGACAATGGGAAGATGCCAACAGCTCACACCTCTGGCAGTGGGCAATGAACTTAATGGTACAACTTACTTGAAAAGTTTTTTGACCAATCACACAAAGCAGAAGCATATTGACAGTAGTTCTACCCAACCACTATAAGCACACGTACCTTTGGTTAAAACACTGCTTGCTTATTTTGAATACAATACCTGCTTGTAAACCTTAAAACACAATGCACCGAGCTCCATTATTAAGCTTAGAAGTTCCTAATATCTTGCTAGAGATATTTTTTTGAAGCTTAGGGAGTCATTCTAGCCAAGTATTAATACACAGACCATTGTTCTTTTTGTCCTTACTTTTCTACTTCTTATATAAGTTTTCTGCTGACAAATCTTACGGCTGCTGCTTAGCTCTAATTGCAGTTCTGCTGTCTCTGAGGCCTGCCTTTTGCAGCTTTCCCAAAACCCTCTGATTTGAAGGATTCCCACAATTGCCCCTTGTGAGAGTCTGTCCTAATTTTCCCTCATCTGCCTCACGATCGTCCTTGGGAGACCACTGAAGAGAAGACCCCCCCCCCGTCTATATCTGGCTCTGATGGAGAAAAGTCACATGCCACAGGCCCTGAGACCTGAAAGCTCAGTTTTGAGCTATTGTTTTCACAGGTGTGTTTGCTGTATGCTAAGAAGAGGGCACCATGCCCCGTTTGCAACAATAGCAGCTCTGGAAGCTGCCTCACCTCTCGGCCTGGCTGGACTTCTCCTGAGTTTCAGGTGGTCTCCCACAGAAGACCCTCGCCTGTTTTACAACCACCGTGACAGACAGACTAAGATGTAAGAAGCTTCTCCACTAAAGACTGAGACATGAAACTCCTGAAAGGCCCCTCTGCTCCTTCCAAGGACTGGGACTGAAACCCCAGCCCGGGGGAGGTGTGTGGGGAGGTAAGCTGACCGAAGTGAGATGTTTGCCTGCAGATTGTGACCACTGGACCGAGAATACAATGGCTCTCGCTTACTGCTAAGAACATAGACTACCTGTTACATCTATCAAGCTCATTTACTGCTGAGAACATGGACTACCTGTAGTTATTTCAATACATCTGTTCCCTATTGTATCTGTTTCCCCCCCCTCACAATTTTCAGTAATAAAAACCTCTGAGTTAGCTAGAGCCTTTGAGATCTCCCCAGCGTAGCAGATGGACCCTCGGCTGGACTGCACCAAAGGACTTTGTCTCTGCATTGGTAGCTATATCCCCTCTCTCTCTCTCTCTCTCTCTCTCTCTCTTTCTCTCTCTTTTTCTCTCCCTTAATCCCTCTATCGCATTTTTGCTGTAGTTATTTCAATAAAACTACATTTGTTTTGATTATCACTGCAAACCCCCTTGTACCGTGTTGGTTTTTGCATTCTGAGATCATTCCTACGAACCATTAGGTCATCTGTCCACTAAGGACGGACCCTGACACCCCTCTCGGTACAACTAAAAAGAAACCTTTGTAACCGTGTTGTTTATTAACTACCTTGCATTTCATAGCTTTACTATAGTATACCTGCTTACTTCTTGCTTAAAGCATCCTTTTTGCTCGCATTAAGCCTTGCTGTATTACAACACAGCAATTTTAATGCTGTGGAAGTCCAGTCAGTTCAAAAGGGCATAAGTCATGTCTGATAGCAATTACAAGTCGTTGTCCAAAAAAAGTCTTGCCTGTTCCAAAGTTTTAATTCAAAACCTTCCTCCACGTCTATACTATCATCCACCATCTGTGTGAGATTTCAAGAACTCTCTGTGAATCTATTTCCTACCTCTCTCTCTTGTGTGATAAAAACTTCTTTGATAGTTTCGTCCATCATTTGTCACACACACCAAATTATGCAAGGCATTACTATTACTATCACTACCAAAATCTTAGCCAAGGTTCCCTTAGCCAAGGTGCAAAGCTCCATCCTTGGAACAAATCATCTAACCATGACCCACCATCTTCTTTAATTGGAGCTGTCAAATCTTTCAGCTTTTGTAGGCTTTTGTGGATAGACTCAGAGTGATCAGACAGGTTCATGCAACACAATCCTTCAAATTCCTCACAACCAAGCCCATGTGCCTGTGAAAGAAAATCAATTCCTGCTTTGTTCTGTAAGGTTGCATGTCTGACAGCACTAACATCAGTAATCATGTCACTAACTGCAATGGAAGTAGCACTGTCTTCTTTCTTCAGCCAACACCCCAATCGGTATAATGGTTTCAATGCCTCGCCCAAGGCAAGTTGATGTAGAAATAAAGTTGATGTACCTCATTTTGCAGGGCCCTAGGGTCTGAAATTGCTATTACAGGTTTTTTTTTATGATGAATGGCAAACCTTTTTTCTCTGTGTTTTTTCTTGATGGCTTTTTTAACGATAGGTGCTATCACAGTGAGTTGTCTGATGCTACATGGGCTACCTTTGATTTTTGAGGGAAAGTCCTGCCAGGCTCTATCTCCACAAATGAGCCAATATTCTGTTGCTCATTGTCATGGGGACTCGTCTAGGTCATCTACTTGTCAGCAGTTTCACCCTTAGGGGGCACTGGGGTAGTACAATTGCACCACAAACTTGAGTATCTTGTCCTCAGGATGATGGGGAGTAACATTTAACTGTGGATCTCCCTGGTACTGAAACTCAGCACAAAATTCCATCACCAATGAACCAAGAATTCCTATTCTTGAGGTTCAGAAGGTGCTATAAGAAGATCAGGGTCCCAATGATGCCAGCTGGTTATGGGATTGATCTCGTTGGCAGCCTCACACCAATATTTGTCATGATTGGGTATTGGCTACTCCTTGGATGGCACAGCCCCACTGACTAAAAAGGTTGCAAAGGATTTGTCTGAGCTCAAATTGGTCAAACACGTGGTGTCTGAGCCTGCTGACTTGGCTAAAGCAAGGCAAACATTCATTTTTGGTTGATCTACAGGCATATATGCACAGCAAAACAAGCAAGCAAAACCAACAAGCGCCAGTATATCATTTGATCAAACTCCATGTTCCTGTTCAGCTGCTTTTTGGCAAAAGTTTCCCCATCTATTTCAGTTCTCTGAAACCAAATCTTTTAGCACGTGTTCAGGGACTGGCCACCTACAGGGCACTGAACTGTCCCTCTAACCTTCAATTTTTACAAATTTAGATATCTCAGAATTCCTTTGAACACAATGGACACCACGCTTTTGCTGAAAGAGCTCTATGATACAAACCATGTTCACAGTCCAAAAATCAACATCAAACTCAAGATTTGTAGCTTTCACAGGCTGAACAGGGAACGTCTGGCATGCATCATAGCTTCTCTGTGAGGCTCACGTCTGCGTGCTGTCCTGGGGTGACGTTATGATGCTTGTATCCCCATTCATCTGTTCTGTGCCTTTAAGACCAACTCTGAAGAGTGGAAGTTTTGTTTGGGTTTCTCTTATCAGGGACACAGAGACGAGCAGTACATAGGGCTGTTTTCGCTTCTTGCTTTCACCTTGCTGCTTTGCTTGCTTTTCTGCTCTCGCTTCTGCTCTGCTTTGGCCTCTGCTTATTAGCTAGGTCTAGCTAAGCAGTCCACATTCCTTCCTGGACTCTTTCTCCTCTCCTGTTTCTGTGACCATCTCGAACCTGCTCCAGACTGGGACCCGGGAACACTGAAGGTTTGGCTGCAGCAGCTGCCCCAGTGCCGGAGGGACTGAGAACAGAGCAACCACCCCCGAAAGAGACTTTCTGATTTTGTCATCTTTCTCAGAGCGGTGTCATCGGGTATTGTTCATTTTGTCTGCTGGGGGGTGCTGAGCCTGAAATAAACAGGTTCTTTCCACCTCTCTCCAAGGAATTTTCTCCCGAACCGGTTGGGGGGAGGGGCTGTGTGGGTTTTGCTTTCTGGAGGGGCCCTCCTTTGCAGATTCTTTAACAAATTTGCCCTAAACCAGGACACATGCTCATTTCCCTGCTGGTGGAATTGTTGGCGTGCTCTTGTGTATGAGACAGTTTCACATCCTTTGTGGGGACCCACTTAGGTCAGGCACCTGTGCAAATGCAAGCATACCTTTTGCCTCAAGTGATTAGTGGAAATGGTCCTTCAATTTGTCCTAACTCAAGGTTTCTGATCAAAACTGAAGGATTTTCTTTCAATTTTTCCTGTGTGCTGTTTGAAAAGTACCTAAAAATTGGAGGATTAGGTCCTGCAAATGAGCTATTCAAAACAAAAAGACATATACAGCTTTGCTCAGCCTCATCTAGGGTGTTGCTTGGGCCACTCCCCCTTTTGTTGATCTAGAATGGGATTTAGAGTGTGATGTGTCTTTTCAACAATTGCCTGACCTTTGTGGGAATAAGGAATTCCAAAAGTGTGGCAAACACCCCAGTCCATCAAAATTGTGGCAAATTTTTGAGCTGTGTATGTGGGGCAATTTGTCAGTTTTCATCTTGTGGGGGATCAGTTTGGCGAGCTCTGGACCCAGTGGCACTGACAAGGACAAAAGCAAAAGACAAGAGGCACTCTCTCTTCCCAGGACCAAAGTCCCACAGCTTTAATGGAGAGCAACTCCAGGAGAGATAGGGAGTATCCAGGGGAGGAAAGAGAGCGTCCACCTCATGGCAGGAGATTTGAAACCCTGGGGGAGGAGAGGTGGTAGAAAGGAACTACCAGACTTTAACATAATAAATCACCACACTGTAGTTTTCTGCATAAATTGCTGCACTTGTTGAAAACAAAATCCTAAAATCTCCCCAAACACAACCATGTAGTCCCAAATGACCACAGTGTGGGAGAAAAATCACTCAACCCCTCTGTATACCCAGGCACCCGGTGTCACAGGGAGTACCAACCCCTGCAACTAGAAAGTCCACACACACAGGCTCATCGGGAAAGAAGTATCTCTGTATGAGGGGACAGAGTGCTCAGTTTTCTCAACACAATACACACCATCCACCACCACATCAGCATCCACCCACATCATCTTCCTCAAACATTCACACACTGAAAACACAACCACAATTACAACACACAGGAAAAATAGCAGCAATAGAACTGGATTTGCTCAATTCACCCCCAGAATTGCTAGCAGGTCCTGATTAACACAGCAAATCCTTTCTGCCAGCAGCCAGACCCAAACCCAAACTGTACAGGCGTACGTCGTGCACAGGACATCTCTGTGTGACTTGTGAACAGCCCTTCCCCTGCATACGCCTTACGGGTTACTTTATACAGAGTTAAACATTCCCTTTCTCCACAGTCCCAGCAGTCTTGTCTGTCCCCCACGAGGAACAGCCGAGAGTGGAGGTGCCTCCAGGAAAGGAATGTCCTGGCAGCGCCCAGAGATGTCCAGAGCCCAGTTGTTCTTGCTGGAGTAGAGAAGCGTTCCTGCCGCAGTCACCAAATGAGGTGTGGAATAGAACTCGCCACAGTTAAAGGTAGAAGGTGGTATGTTTATTACAGCGCCAGGCACACGAGGAGTTGTCTCCTGAAGGCATGTGTGAAAAATCACTGGCTCTCTACTTATCTAGAATGTCTTACATATTCATATAATTGCCAAAAAACCTAATACATATTGATTAGGCAACACTGTCTACCACCCTTTGTATTAAAATATATTGTAATTGAGTCCAAAGTTCCTTCATGTTTCTGCAGTCTTTCACTTCAAATGGGTTGGTGGGTTTTAAAGTGGGGAATGGTCTCCTTCTGATGAAGGCCAAGACGTCTTCCTCAATTTGACCTCTTTCCTTATGAGCTGTTGGCAGGCTTTCGCACCCCTTGGCTGTAGCTGAAGTTTTGGGTCCCAGGTGCAGGCTACGGTCCTCTTCTTTGTCATAAAGAAATCCGCATCCCATCCCACTTCTTTAAACATAGTAAAGACAGGCAAGCGATATATTACCCTAGCCTTAACTACCTTATCTGCTAAAAATTAACCATCCCTTATTATGTCTACTCTTCTTGCTATACTCTTTCCCCCTAACTAAATCTTGCTAAAATTTTAACTCTTCCAGTTCTTTTAAATCCTTGATTCATTGGCCTCATCTCACACTCCAGCCATGTGTGAGCTGATGCCGTAACTGGGAAATTCCACTCCTGAGCTGGAGATACAAGGCCTGGTTCTGAGCTGGAAGGGTGAGAAGGATGAGATGCACATGGTTTTGATCCAGGGGATGTCCTGGAAGTGCACTGCCTACCTGCCCCTGCTGCTGAGCACCACGCTCCACCTCCTTCTCCTGCTCAGCGTATTTTTGGGAATCCAGGGGTTGGTATGTATTATTTGCTACTGCAACATATAGAATGAATTTGTTTTGCAAGCCCAGTTTTGTCCTGGGTCATTTTGTGCATGGGTCTCCTCCTGAACCTGTGTCAAAGACCGGCAGGGACCTACAGGACACTCCTATTCTCATGTCAGTAAATTCGGAGAAGTGATTTAAGTATCAATAAGTCAGTAAGTATCAATCAGTAAATCAAATAATTTGGGGAAATATTTAGCCTGTGAGTTTCAGCAAAGTATTGAATATGTCTTAGATCCATGGATAGAAACTCGTAAGTGAGATTGCTGGGTGTGCACGTGTTAGGGAAGTGATTTCCCCACACACCCAGTGCTGAGATCAAGGATTGCCTCTCTTCTAACCCTGAGCTGGCAGCAGGGATTGGGCCCTGCTTGGTAACGTTCACT